>NC_091770.1:12047424-12350454 GCF_029378745.1 Bos indicus | reverse complement strand
TCAGAATTTTCCACAGTTTGCTGTGGTCCACACAGTCAAAGGCTTTGGCATAGTCAACAAAGCAGAAATAGATGTTTTTCTGGAAATCTCTTGCTTTTTTGATGGTCCAGTGGATGTTAGCAATTTGATCTCTGGTTCCTCTGCCTTTTCTAAAACCACCTTGAACATCTGGAAGTTCATGGTTCACGTATTGCTGAAGCCTGGCTTGGAGAACTTTGAGCATTACTTTACTAGCGTGTGAGATGAGTGCAATTGTGCGGTAGTTTGAGCATTCTTTGGCGTTGCCTTTCTTTGGGATTGGAATGAAAACTGACCTTTTCCAGTCCTGTGGCCACTGCTGAGTTTTCCAAATGTGCTGGCATATTGAGAGAAGCACTTTCACAGCATCACCTTTTAGGATTTGAAATAGCTCAGCTGGAATTCCATCACCTCCACTAGCTTGTTCGTAGTGATGCTTCCTAAGTCCCATTTGACTTCACATTCCAGCATGTCTGGTTCTAGGTGAGTGATCACACCATCGTGATTATCTGGGTCATGAAGATCTTTTTTGTATAGTTCTTCTGTGTATTCTTATAGAATAAGACAAAATGTTTAAAAAAATTCTACCAATTTCAAGAATTAAACAATATCTACAACTGCATTCAAATTAGATGAGAAATTGAGGGCTCTTCCTTCTTTACTTTTCCATCATCTTAAATTTTTGACAGAATAATTCCCTTAAAGATTATTTCTGACGTTTGCATTTGGTTTCATAACCATGTTCTGAACAATGATTTAGACATTAACTATTCTTTACCGGCTTAATTACTCATGATTGTTTCTTTTGTACCACCTCTTCCATTCCTGGGTTCTTTTTTTTGACTCATTTCTAGGTTAATTGGTGGACCTTTGACGGCATTATTTTTCAGGCAGATACTGTGAGTCCTTACATGTCTAAGAATGTCTTTCTCTTGACCCATGTATGAATGACATCATAGCTACTTAAAGAATTCTTCACATTTGTTGCTTCTAAAAATTCAGCAGTAATTGCTTCATTGTCTTCTAGAATTGAGAGTTACCTAATAAAGTCTAGGACAAGTCCATTCTTTTCTATGTGAGTAAACTGTTTTTCCTAAAAACATGAAAACATTTTTCCTTTATCTTTGAAACTTGAGATTTTATAAAGACACAAATATGCATGGGTCCCTTTACATTAATTTCAGCCATTAAATCTGATGGCTTACACCCTCCACATCAGAGAAGTTTTCTATTAATTCTTTGATTATAGGAATAGTAAATTACAGAACACTTTTAGAACTTAAAAAATTTTTTTTTCTGTTCAACTTTATTGAGATATAATTAACATACAGTACTCTATAAGTTTAAAGTATACATTATAGTGACCTGATTTACATATATTGTAATCTGATACATATATTGTATATGTTACATATATTGTAACCTGATTTACATATATTGAACCTGGTGGTTCAGATGGTAAAAAATCTGCCCACAATGCAGGAGACCCAGGTTGGATCATTGGATTGGGAAGATCCCCTGGAGAAGGAAAAGGCATCCCACTTCAGTATTCTTGACTGGTAGATCCCGTGGACAGAGGAGCCTGGCAGGCTACAGTTCATGGGGTCGCAAAAAGAGTAGGACATGACTGAGCACTAACACTGCTACGATACAGCACTAGAAAAGTTTAAAATGTACATTATAATGACCCAATTAGCGTATATTGTATGATAATTACCATGATAAGTTTACTGAACATCCATCATTTCACATTATTGCCAGAAAAAGAGAGAAAGAGAAAATGTTTTTCCTTGTGATGAGAATGTTTAAGATCTACTCTCTTTGCAGTTTTCAAATATACCATACAGCAATGTTAACTATAGTCATCACGTTCTACGTTACATCTCCAGAGATTATTTTTCTTATAACAGAAATTTTGTACCTTTGATGCTCTTTCCAGTCCCCTCACTCACGAGCCCCACCTCTGGTAACCAGATCATCTTCTATGAATTTGGCTTTTTTTTTTAAATTTCTCATATAAGTGAGATTATATAGTATTTGTCTTTCTCTGTCTTGACTAGAAATTTTAAATGAACAGAAAAAGTCTCCGCTAGTTGTTGACTCATGATAGACTCAATAAATATACGTTAAATGAATGACAAGTGGATGAATGAATGAATCTTCTTTTTCTCCTTCTTTGCTCCCTTCATCTCCCAATTATACAAATGCTCCATCACCTGTATTTCCTTCATCCCTTTAGCCTTCTCCTCTGGTATTTAATAGAAATTTTCAAGCTAGCTTTCTAATAATATTTGTTATTATGCTATCCACTTCTCATACTTTTATAATAGCAATTTTTCATATAAAATAAATTTTTGTAATTGTAATTACTCTTTTCTCACAGGTGCAATGAAATTTGTAAAAGTTATAAAGACAGATATAGTATTTTATTTCATTCCATTTTATTTTCTCTTGTTTCTTGCAGTAGTTCTGCTCCACAGGGGAATATTTGTTCAGTTTCCTTTTTTCTAAGTGAAAGTGAAAGTCGCTCAGTTGTGTCTGACTCTTTGTGACCCCATGGACTATACAGTCCATGGAATTCTCCAGGCCAGAACATTGGAGTGGGTAGCCTTTCCTTTCTCTAGGGGATCTTCCCAACCCAGGGGTTGAATCAAGTCTCCCACATTGCAGGTGGATTCCTTACTACTAGCTGAGCCACAAGGGAAGCTCAAGAATACTGGAGTGGGTACCTATCCCTTCTCCAGCAGATCTTCCTGACCCAGGAAATGAACCGGGGTCTCCTGAATTGCAGGCAGATTCTTTTCCAACTGAACAATCAATAGCTACAATAATAAAGACTCTTTGCAAACCCATGGACTGTAACTTGTCAGGCTCCTCTGTCTGTGGGATTTCCTAGGCAAGAATACTGGAGTGGCTTGTCATTTCCTTCTCCAGGGGATCTTCCTGACCCAGGGACTGAACCCAGGTCTCCTGCATTGCAAGTGGATTCTTTACCAGCTGAACCATAAGGGAAGCCCTCCTCTTTCTAACCAGCCTCCAAAATATCTCTCAAAGAGATATCTCCCTCCTGCTCTTCCTGCCCTTCTGTGTTCCCCCTACACAGTGAACCAGGGCAACCTGTGAGACCAGTGGTGTCTCACCACAGTGCAGACATTACTGTGCCCGACTTTTGAGGCTAGGTTATAAAGGCATTGTGATCTCCTCCTGGTCCTCTGGGATCTCTCCCTCTGGAGGAAGCCCACCATCATGTCATGAGGATGCTCAAGCAACCCTGGGGAGAGGTCCACCTGGAAAGGAAAAAAGGGGTCCTGCCAACAGCAGCCAGTGCCAACTTGTTAGCTGTGTGAATGAGCTACCTTGGAAGAAGATCATCCCAACCCATCAAGTCTTCTGATGATAGCAGCCGATCAACATGTTGGAGGACCACCCTCATGACAGTCCCCAGGCCAGAACCACCCCTCCATGGGTCTCCCAAACTGCTAACTCACAGAAATTTCAGATTATAAGTGTTTATTATTGTTTTACACCACTGAGTTTTGGGATAATTGGTTAGGCAGCCATAGATAACTGATAGAGCCCCCTTCTTTTGAACTGATTGGCCATTTCAATAAATGTTACTTTTCCAGTATTGGGGCTTGAGATAGGTGGTGCTAAAAGCATGCGGGTCTCTGTTCAACTCTTTCATCCTAGAGGAAGGAAAAGAGAAAGGCTGAGCTATTCTGTGGCTTTACTTTTCTCAAGAGGTCTATTTGTCACTGATGAATACAGAAGTTTCTTCGGCTTGGTGAGCCTGGTGCCAGGTGTCTCTTCACTGTGCAGAAGGGCTTTCTATATGGCTATACTGGAATGTTAGTGGTAGCAAGGACCTCTCCCAGCTCCCAGACATTAGCGCCAACAAGCTCCCCAGCCATCCTTTTTATCATCTCGGCCAGCCACATGGTCATAGTAACGGTCTTCTTTCTTGCTTGGTATAGATCTCCCTGGAACCTATATTGAATCTCTGAGGGGCTACTACAGGCCCCAACAAGTTCACATTCCAGGGCATTCAAGAGCCAAATGCCTCCCCCATTAATCTCCACCAAATTAACTCATCAGACCATAGTGTTAAACTATGGTCTCAGTGGAAGCATGAGGACAGTATCAGGAAGGAACAACCACACAGGAAGAACATACTCTGGGAAACCGTCTTGGCATCATCTTGTAAAGCTGAACACTCCCACCCATGTATCCTACAACCTACTTCTAAAGAAACTGTGGAATTTGTTCCTCGGGCCACAGGAATATTCACAGTAGCACTGCTTACGGTAGAAAAACACGTGGAGATAATCCACTGTAGAATGGATAGATAGATCGAGGTGTATTTTCATATATAATAGGATGTCATAAAGTAGTGAAAAAATTAATCACAACTCCACATATCAACTTAATTTTGCAGAATCTCAAAATTCATAACATGGAGCAAAAGAAACAGGTAGAACAAGGATTCCATTTACAAAATGGTCAGCAACGCTAAATATTGTCTTGCTCAAGGCTACACTCCCAAGTGGGAAACAGAGTAATAAACTCAAAATTGAGAAGGATTGGAAGGGAATTGTGTGCAGTTGGGGTGAGTTTCACTTGGTTGTTATCAGACCTGGCAGAGTTCATTTTCCCATCCCCAGTGGTGGTTCCACAGTATTTGCTTTGTTGTTATTCTTTAATGCTCTTTAATATGTAAGAAATATCAATGCTTCACAATATTATAAATCAAAAATATTCTCACAACTTCATGCCTCAGGACTTTACACAGAGGGCTCCTTCCAGACTCAGCAACTGGCATTTGCTCCCCTTTTCATGCCTCCCTCTTCAAGTCACACAGCAGCGCCCCTCCCCCTGCCAAGAACCCCCACCCCTTTCCCTAGGGGGAGCTGCATTAGAAGATCGGGTCCTCAGTCTCAAGCAGCACCTCCATCCATCCAGACTGGCACCAGCCTGACACCTCTTGGTCAGCACCTCCCTGGACTGCCTTGAACAGGAGGCAATAGAATCCCTCTTGTGCATAAACTATTTTGAGTGGGTATTTTGTCATTTGTAACTAAAAGAATCCTGACTAATACACAAGTGTTTGCTTATTAAGCCTTTCTTAAAATTGCCCTTTCTGACATGTACAGGAAGGTCTGAGAATTTTTATTTGATCCTTCATGTGGCTGGTTCTGAAGGGACTCATTCACTGAATCAGTTCCCCGGGCAGCAGGGGCAGGTGGGCAGACACTGGCCTGAGACCCAGGGCAGTCAGGCCTCACAGACTGTCCCAGCCTCAGCTGCTGGCTGGTTACAGGCAAGTTGCTTTTCCTGCCTGGTCCTCAGTTACTTCATCTGTCAAGTGGGAAGTGTGGACCAAGTGAAGTTCATACCCATTTTAACCTCATGGTCCCTACTTGGTAACCATTTACAGAGTACAAGTGTCACTGATGAGTGGCCAAGTGACTTCAGTGAGCAGGATCACTACAGAGGTTGTGTTCTTCTTGAGGAGACAGGACCACACTCAGCAGGCCAAGAGCACTACAAGCAGAGGCCGACTCGAGGGCAGAGTCCCCAGACAAACGCAGACGGGCGCTGAGACCAGCCACTGGGGAGGGCATTGAGCGCGGAACAACCCCGGAGCCGAGTGTCCTAGGGGCTCAGAGGGGTCTGAGAAGGCCAGAGCCAAGGAGGGGGAGAGTCACGAGTCAGGTCTGGAAGACCACGGGCCGAGTGCAGCGTCAGGCCAGCAGGGAACAGAAACTTGTAGAGCCACGGGGTGGGGGTGTGTGTGAAGCTTCAGGGAGGGGGTGCTGTGTCCACTCCTCAAGCGAGAGACCCTCTTAATGGCTGCAGGATGCATCATTGCCCTCAGCCACTCCCCAAGTGTTCAGTCTGCAGGAAAGCTCTGGCAGGTATTGCATTTGACCCCGTTCAGTGGCTGATAACAGAGAAGGCAATGGCACCCCACTCCAGTACTCTTCCCTGGAAAATCCCTTTGGATGGAGGAACCTGGAAGGCTGCAGTCCATGGGGTCGCTGAGGGTCAGACATGACTGAGCGACTTCACTTTCACTTTTAACTTTCCTGCATTGGAGAAGGAAATGGCAACCCACTCCAGTGTTCTTGGCTGGAGAATCCCAGGGACGGGGCAGCCTGGTGGGCTGCCATCTATGGGGTCGCACAGAGTCGGACACGACTGAAGTGACTCAGCAGCAGCAGCAGCAGTGGCTGATAGAGCCCGTGACAGAACACTGAGGCTCCGAGCCACCTGACCTACTCCATGAGGCACTGGCGGGGTGTTTGGGAGATGATTATGCAGGACCTGGTGGTTTGTGCCTGGGCCAAGGGAGGGAAGTGGGGGGTGAGAAACATGCCGTGGCCTGGTCACTCAGAGGGGAGCTGACCTCCTGCAGGGCCCAGTGCTGAGGGTTAGTTCCGGAGGAAGACGGATGAGGCAGAAAGCTGCATTTCCCGGTGGGGATGGTCCTCTTCCAGACACTGCATTTGGCCCTGCTGCCCCCCCAGTGAGGTGAGTGACAAGAATTCAATCACCCCAGCTGGCCCTGGGGCTGGAGGTTCCCCACAATCATCTCCCCCAGAAGACCCAGCAAGTGTACGTAGGTTTGCTGAACACAAGGGAAAAGGTTTCCCTGGGAGAGGCTGTCTGCCCAGGTTGAAATTCTCTTTGTTACGAAGACAGCAGTCCTGCTGCAATCTCCCAGTATGTCCCCTTAGGTCTGTTACCTCCCTGAACCATTAGCCTCTCAGCAGGTCAGAGCTCACTCAGGTACACAGCTAGAAGGGGTCAGAGCCGCAAATGACCACGTGCACAGGCCCAGCATCCAGAGAGGCTAGGAGAAACAGGCTTCCTGCCGCCCCCTCAGTCATCTCTCCTCAGGCATTCCAGGTGGGGCCAACAGTCCACACCCTCCATCACCCCAAGGAGGCTAGGACGTGACCCTAACCACAGACTCAGTCCCTGCCTCCAGCCAGAACCTTCCTCGCACTGTTGCATCAACAGCGAGAGAGCTCTTCTTCCACCAGGGCTGCAAGGACCGGACAGCACACGGCCATCCACCGGCCCCCTACTCGCTCAGAATGGAGCCAAACACAGATACTCAGATGAGGGATTCTATTTGAACCCCAGACCTGGTGTGCCTGAGCTAGACTTGGAGTCAGTGGGTCGTATTTCCTGCTGCTTGTAAATGAAAGGGTTTTGACTGACGCAGCTCTAACACACAGGATGGCGCATACCTGGACCTTCACTCCTCAGCTGTCACTGCAACACGCTGGCTCCTCGGCCTCACCCACCACACAGAACCTGTGGCCCTGCAGCCCTGGCTTCCCCATGGTGAGGACCGTGGTCCTAGACTGGCCCTCCCTGCAGCTCAGAGCAGACGTGGCGCCCGCCAGTGCCAGGGGCTGGGTTGTACACGAGCCTGGCTGCCGGGCCTCAGCCTGGAGCTCCAGGTCCCCACCTCGGGAATGCAGCCTGCTCTGAAGAGCTGCACCTGATCACGTACACTCAGAGGCTCACTCCCTGCCCAAACCCTTCATTCGATTTGTCTCCTTAGCATGCTAGCTTGGGAGTTATTTCTCATTTAAATAAAATGTGAAATCAGAACTAATGATGGGACTAATGCTAGGAAAATGTCTTTTTGGACCATGGCACACAAATGAGGGTTTCCCACTGTCTGGAATTGAGGAAGCTGAGATCCACACGATCCTGAGTGGGTGGAGTGTCGTTTTCCTCCAGCAGTGAAGAGGGCGTCACGCATCCAGTCACTACACAGGTTCTGAGCACGTGCACGATCCGTGTCAGGCTCTGGAGTGGGGAGAAGCCCACGTGGCAGGAGGGCCTTTCTTGCCAGCCATCTGCAGTCCCAGTGGTCCTGTCCGGGAAGCCCAGTGCTCCGTGCTGTCTGGAGGAGCCTCCTGGGAGAGAGAAGCCCTGTGCTCCCCCGGCCCTCACCCCTCAGCGTGTCATGACAGGGAGGTGCAGAGGTGGGGAAATCAGTCAGCCATCCTCAGTGAGTCAGGCCTTTGGCAGGCGGCCCCCAGCCCCGGAGCGCCTCTGACTCAGCCTGCTGACTGACGGACAGGCGACCGACAGACAAGAGGCAGTGAAAGTGCCGGGAAAGGGCGGCACCAAGGGCAGGCTCCTGACACAGGTCACCCTCCGGGCCCGGCCCCCCGGGGCCCTCCGTGTCCGTCCTCACTCGCTCCTTCCCCTCACACCCCTCCTCAGTCTGAGAGGCTGAGCGTTTGAGGGAAGCCTGAGGGACAGAGAAGGGCACCCCCTTTCCACACACCAGCAGCAGACTGGTGGTCCCCAACTCCAGGCCGGACAACAGCCTGCCCTTCAGCGGACAGGACACTCCAGGGAGGGTGGGGCTGATGCTGAGGGCTGAGGAAAGATCACTTCCTGGCTCTCAGCTCACCCACACCCTGCCATGGGCCCCACCCCACAAGCAGCTCTAAATGCTGCTCACTGCCAGCGTGGGGCCAGCCCTGACCCCCGGGTCGTTTTCTTAAGCATGCGTGCCTCACCGGCTTCTCCCACCCTGTATTAACGCTCCGGGTTCGGCCCCTCAGGACACACCTCATGCTGTTTCTCCAGTGTTAGCCCACACATGCCCTGACTCTTCTCTGTGTTCACATCGCTCTTCCCAGCCTCCCGGCGCAGAGCCCAGCCTGCCACTCTGAGGAGCCCCCAGGGTCACCCCCAGCCCCAGAGCCCCCAGAGCCCCTTAAAGGCCAGAGAAGGGTCTGCATGGAGCTGTTCCTCCCCCTGCTATCTCAGAGCCTCAGAGGGGCCTACTTGCCCCTTTGTTTAGCCCCTTCTCTGCCGCCATACAGAAGGGAAGGGAGGAGCCATGCCTGACGGCTTTGCACCAACCTGGAGCTTCTGCAGCAGCGCCCCAGGCCCGTGGGCAGCCATCCCAATGTGGCGTCCGCCCTGAGCCAGGAGAGGCTCCTGTGAGCTGCACAAGGGCCCAGCCTGCTCCCCCATCTCCAGGAGAAAGCCATGAGAAACCGCCTCTGAAGACTCCAACTTTCCAACAGTGAGAACCTGAACAAAGCACCCAGAGCTCAGCCTCAGTTTCCTCTTCTGAAAAAAGAGAGAATGGGGCCTGGGACACAGAAGGAGCCGAGTCAGGATGGTCTCTGCTTGTTTTACTCTTGCCGGCAGAAGCGCAGAGCACCAACTCCTCACCTCTCTCTAGATCTGGGGCCCCCTGAAAAGCTCTGGAGGGTATGACCTCCCTCCTCTAAGAAGGCAACCACACAAACATTGCACAAGCAGTGCTCAGGCTGAGGGGCCCCTGCAGCCCTCCACTGCCCCTGCATTGGAAATCTGTTCCACAGATGCAGTCTGGGTGGGGCTCGGCGCTCAGGGCTATCTGAGGCCAGCCTTAGTGGTCACGCTGGGCCCACAACAAAGCACTTGTGCTCCAGCTGGCCCATCCGGGAGCACACTCGCAGGGGCGTGCAAGGCAGAAAGAAGTGCACGGGGCTCTGCGCTCCATTCTAAGCAGGGCCTGGAGATGGCAGCAGCTCTCCTGGCAGAGCAAAGGGTGGCTTGTGGGATGTGCGGTGTGCCTCTCCCACCAGGCTCCTGCCGCCCCACAGCATCTTGGCCCACGTGCCTCCAAGCAAGGTGGCTGTCCTCGGAAGGATGTGGTCCCACGCCCTGCTCCTTTGTAGCTCTTCAGTTCAGTTCAGTTTAGTCGCTCAGTTGTGTCCGACTCTTTGCGACCCCATGAATCGCAGCACGCCAGGCCTCCCTGTCCAACACCAACTCCTGGAGTTTACTTAAACTCACGTCCATCGAGTCAGTGATGCCATCCAGCCATCTCATCCTCTGTCGTCCCCTTCTCCTCCTGCCCCCAATCCCTCCCAGCATCAGAGTCTTTTCCAATGAGTCAACTCTTCGCATGAGGTGGCCAAAGTACTGGAGTTTCAGCTTTAGCATCAGTCCTTCCAATGAACACCCAGGACTGATCTCTTACCTGGGACAATCTCACATTCTTTTGAATGTTAAGTTTTCTGTGTGTGAACTATACCAGACCAATGAAAATAGCACACAGAAATATATAAATATAAAAAAGCATTAATAAATCAGATCACCTCCTCCAGCGCCCAGCACAGTAAGAGGCTGGGGGAGGCTCTCCAGTTCAGACCTCTAGGGCATGGGCACTAACGGTTACATTAGATTTGGTTTTTAGCTCTAGGTCCTGATGCAGAAAAGATACCTGTGTATCTGCCCAGATTAGAGACAAAGGAGACTGCACAGAGAGCCAGGGATGAAGCCTCCTGGAGGGTATTTGACAATTTCTGTCCTGTCGAGTAAGCTGGGCGGTGACTTCCTCGCAGGCAAAAAGGAGGGGAAATACACACCTTCAGTGGTCTGTGAGGTCTCTTGGAATCCTTGACATATTACTTGTGAGGACATCAGAGAGACATTCTGAGCTGCCAGACTTTAGCCAGTGCTCCTGCCTGGGCGGCCTTAGCACGTCCCAGCATGGAAGTTCAAGAGGAGCAGTGCCTGGAGGCGGAGAGGCAGGGAGGTGAAGAGAGCAGTAGCTGCTTCCCAAGGAAAAGCTGTGAGGCTGTGGAAGCCGGCCCCTGGTGTCCTAGTGACAGGTGGGCAGGATCTGCCTGCCTTTCCAGGAGACAGGAGGTTGGGTTAGCCTGGCTGCAGACTGGGTCCAGGGATGTGTCCCACGTGGGGATGCTCTGACCCCTGCTTTAGAAGGCAGCACTTTCCATCACGCTGGATACCCTTCATTACTGAGGAATCCTCTATATTGTATTCAGCCAAACTGTGAGCCCCAGGCAGGCTGTTCAGGGCTGCCCCTCAAGTGGGTTAGAAACGACTTTCACAGCCACTCACAGAAATCGGGTAAAAAAACAAAAACAAAAAAACCTGGCCTGGTTTGCCCAGGACTGAAGCATTTCCTAGGAGACAGGACTTTTGACCTGGGCAAACAGGGGTGGGTGCTTACCTACACAGAAGCCAGGAGGACTGGGGGGATCCTACCGGAGGGCTGGGCCTTCTCGGTGTGTCCAGAGAGCTATACCACCAAGGGTGGCAGGAGCACCCCCTCCTGTGGCACTGATTTGCTCAGCCATTGCTCAGCAATGCAGAGGAGAGTATGTCCTGTGTCAAATGTCCCCAGAAGCCAGGAGGAACCAGTTAAGCTGGTGACCTCTGCTTTAGGGCTCCCTGCTTGCTTATCTCCACTTCTGGGCCTTTCTGTACTTAGGAAAGATTAGTTCAGACCTCTCTCCCCACTATGCCAATCTTTCCAGGACCACCTGCCTGGAATCAGAGTGAGCAGGTGCCCGTGGACAGGGCCAGGCTTCTGGACATTCCCCTCTTCGCCGCCCCTCCACTGGCCACCTGCGCGGAACTGTTCTGAATGTTGACTGGAGAGGGGAGAGGTAAGCAGAAAGGAGAGCTCTGGACAGTGCCTACGGGCCCTGACATCATCTCGACTGGCTGAAGAGTATACATTTGCAGTTAGAAATCTGTAATGCTTTTTAGACCCAACGCTTTCACTAACTGGGGCGTTGAGGTAGTGAGTTATTCGTGAGTTATGATGTGAATGATGAAATTATTCATAAGTTATGATGTTTATGGCAAGCAAAAGGGTATGGGTTATGTCTCAAGACCATGGGGCAAGCTTGGCGTCTGTTGGCCTGAACTTGGGGAGGGTTGCCAGTTGACTGGTCTCATGGAGGGGGTTGATACATCTTCCAACTTCCACGAAGGGTAGAAATGGCAAGGATGTTCAGACTTGAGGATGATTTTTCAGGCTTGCTACCAGCTCCAAAAGGCTCTTTCTGTCCCTAATAGAAAGCATTCAGTCACATCTGACTGAATTTCACCCTCTTTTTCCCCATTTACTTTTCACACTAGTAGAAGACTAGTGGGGAATTTCCAATTCTGGTTGTTTTTGGAGAATAATGGGAGCAAACCAAAGAGGTCAGCTAGCTTCCTCTGCTCTTGAGAAATAGGTTTAAAAAAACCCCTCAGTATCTCCCATCCACACTGGAGTTATAAGTGACAAGCCCTGGGGTTCCCAGGAGCATACATTCTGCCTACCCTCTAACCTTGGGCCTGGACTCCTGCTCCTATGTATCTTGCATGCGTGCTAAGTCACTTCAGTGTTCGACTCTTTGTGACCCTACGGACTATAACCGGCCAGGCTCCTCTGTCCATGGGATTCTCCAGGCAAGAATACTGGAGTGGGTTGCCATGCCCTCCTCCAGGGGATCGTCCCAACCCAGGGATCAAACTTGAGTCTTTTATGTCTCCTGCACTGGCAGGCGGGCTCTTCACCACTAGTGCCGCCTAACAGCTCTGTATTCAGAGACACTGATGGGAGACTCAGTCCTGCTTAAATGTTTTAAACACACACACACAGAATTACACAAAGCCCTTGGCACATGGTAGACTTAATTTTGAAAGAGGAAGATTTGACATCATAATAACTCAAATAATTTCACATGCAGCAGCAACAGCTTCATCTTAGAGCTTCTCCACCTTTAAAATGTCATTCCCCACTCCCAGCCCACATGCTGCCTTTTTTTTTTTTTTTTTTCCCACTCACTGTCTTGCTAGCTTCTTCCTCTTCCTCTGGAATAATGTTAGTTTCCATCTGTCCCTTTCCCCTATCCCACCCCATCTCGACCTTGGACTGCCAAGATGCGCTGATCCTCACATTGATACAGGAATTTAGTGTAAGACCTATCAAAATCCCAGAAAGAATTTTTGTAGATATATAGAAAAAATTATTATACATTTTGTATAGAAAGGCAAAAGAATTGGAATAGCTAAAACAATGTGGAAAAAGAAGAAGAATGTAGAAGAAATAATTCTACCCAAGTTTAAGACTTATATAGCTACAAAGACTCTTTGTGACCTCATGGACTGTAACTTACTAGGCTCCTCTGTCCATGGGATTTCCCAGGCAAGAATACTGGAGTGGGAAATACATTTCCTTCCCCAGGGGATCCTACTGACCCAGGGATAGAACCCAGGTCTCCTGCTTGGTAGGCAGATTCTTTTTACCTCTGAGCCACCTAGATAAACCAAGTAGACCAAAACAACTCTGAAATTTAAATTTTCAATGAAGCTACAACTCACAAAAGCAAGCCAAGACCTTTGTACTAAAAAGAGCAACTAAGTGCTGAAATTGGAAATTTGTATAAAACCCAGAGTCTCCTAACACGATAGCCAAAACATACAAGATAGAATAAAAAACCACCCAGCATACCAAGAGTCAGGGAAATTACAATTTGAACGAGGAAAGACAATCAACTGAGGTCCAAATAAGATAAGTTATCTGGCAAGAATTTTGAAACATTAGTTGCTTCGACAGCAATTAAAAATTATCTTGAAACAAATGAAAAAATTTTAAAAATTCAGCAAGTAGACACTATAAAAAAGAAGCAAATAGAAATCATAGAACTGAAAAATAATAATTTTTTTTAATCTCACTGGATAGGCTAAATTGTAGAATGGAGTTGAGAGAGAAAAGAATCAGTGAGCCTGAAGACATAATAATAGAATTTATCCAGTCCAAACAACATATAGGGAAAGTACTAAAAATATAATAAATAAACAGAGCTTCTCATATGTGAAGATGACAAAAAAGACCCAATATTCATATAATTGCCATCCAAGAAGCAAAAGAGGAAGGAAAGTGCTGAAAAAGTCCTCAAAGAAATAAGCTGAAATCCTAAATTTGGCAAAAGACATAAGCCCACAGATCAAAAAAGCTGAATGAACACCAAAGGATAAATTCAAAAGAAATCCATGCCAAGATACATAATTAAATTTATGAAAACTAAAGAAAAGGGGAGGGTCTTGAAACTGTCAAATAGAAACGGTACATTAACTGTAAAGGAACATCAATTTGAAAAACAAATTTCTCATCTGAAACCACTGAGACCAGAAGGAGGTGGCATAATATTTTTCAAATGCAAAAACATCTGTCCATTGTGGAGCCTACACTGGGTAAAACTGTCTTTCGGGCATAAAGGAGGTATATGTCTTCTCATATGACTTAAAATGGGAAAAGGAAATTCTCCAAATGGAAAGGAAAGGATGTAAGGAAGAATCTTGGAACATCAGGAAGGAAAATAAAACGATAGAACAAAATAAATATGGGAATATACAATAAACTATTCTCTCCTTGTAAGCTTTCTAAACTATATTTTATTACTGAAACAAAATATATAACACCATCTGAATGAATTCGCTCAGTCGTGTCCAACTCTTTGCAATCCCGTGGACTGTAGCCCACCAGGCTCCTCTGTCCATGGGATTCTCCAGGCAAGGATACTGGAGTGGGTTGCCATTTCCTTCTCCAGGGGATCTTCCCGACCCAGGGATCAAGCCCAGTTCTCCTGCAATGCAGGCAGACGCTTTAACCTCTGAGCCACCAGGGAAGCCCCGAAACTCAAGCTAATAATATTTAAAAGTGAACTAGGTGAAAGGACTTAAATAGGTTTAAGGTCTCGATGCTTCACTCAAACTGCTGAAATGTTGATACCAGCAGACCTTATAGGTGACATATATGTTAAAATACCCAGAGCAACCACCAAGAAATGCAAACCATAAAGAAATACAGTCAAAAATACTATAGATAAATTGAGATGAGAGACCTCTCTGAGGTCTCTGGGGTCTCTCCCTGATAGCTCAGTTGGTAAAGAATCTGCCTGCAATTCAGGAGACCCTGGTTCGACTGCTGGGTTGGGAAGATTTGCTGGAGAAGAGATAGGCTAACCACTCCAGAATTCTTGGGCTTCTCTTGTGGCTCGGCTGGTAAAGAATCCGCCTGCAATGCAGGAGAACTGGGTTCAATCCCCTGGAGGAGGGAAAGGCTAGCCACTCCAGTATTCTGGCCTGGAGAATTCCATGGACTGTACAGTCCATGGGGTCACAAAGAGTTGGACACAACTGAATGACTTTCACTTTCTCATCTCTTCTACTTACCCACAGAAGAATTGGCATTGAAGGTCAATGGGCTTACTTTCAGCTTCCCAGGTAGCATTAGTAGTAAAGAACCCACCTGCCAATGCAGGAGACATAAAAGACGTGGGTTCAATCCCCTGGAAGAGAGCACAGCAACCTACTCCAGTAATCTTGCCTGGAGAATCTCTTGGACAGAGGATCCTGATGGGTTGTAGTCCATAGGGTTGCACAGAGTCAGACACAACTGAAGCGACTTACTTTCAGGGCTTACTTTCAGAAGAGCTAAAGTATGGTGGGAAATAGAGACTCCTCTCTTAAGGAGCACACACAAAATCTTACAAGCTCTAGGACCCAGGTTAGAAGGGGTAATTTGAAAAGTGCCTTGGTCAGACCCACCTGCTGATCTTAGCCTTTCAGAGAGGCAAGAGGCAATTGGAGCTCACCTTGGGGACACAGACACTGGCAAAAACCATTTTGGGGAGCTCGTTCAACACATGAACACTGGTGTTGGCAAGCACCATTTTGGAATCCTTTCTCTGGCTTATTAATACCAGAACCTGACTCCTCCCAGCAGCCTTTTGGCACCAGTACTGAGACACCCCAGGCCAAGCAATTAGCCAGGCAGAGACACAGCTCCACCCACCAGCAGGCTGGCTGCCTTAGGACCTTCTGAGCCCCCAGCTGCCCCGGGATCACACCACCCACAAGTGCACTGGCTAGCCCCGGGAGCTTGCCTTGTCCACTGCAGGGCCCAGAACTCAGCTCCAAACACCAATGCCTCCGCACAAGTCCCTAGGCCTCTAAGGCCCTACAGCCAGATACCCTGGGATCAGTCTCCCTCTAACAGTAGGTAGGCACCACCCCCAGGGATCTGCAACCATAGATTCATAGATTTGGTTTCATCCGCCAATGGGCCAGCAGTAGCTGCAGGATCCAGCCTCACCCACCAGTAGGCAGGCACCAGCATGGGGAATCCTCCAGGCCCCAGCCCCGGGACCAAAGCAAGCTCTGCAGGTGGCCATATCAGGACCCAGCCCGCCCTCAGTGGGCCAGCTCCAAGCCTGGGACCACCTGGGCCACAGCACTGGCCACCAGGTCAACCACGGCCCTGCAGCCAGAGACTCAAGAACCAGGCACTGCCCACCAGTGAGCCAGAACTAGCCCTGGGAACACTGGGCTCTAACCCTACCCACCAGCAAGCTCTGAGACACCTTGGACCACTCAGGCCATCACCTCAGGATCCAGCCCCAATCTCCAATGGGGCAAGGCCAGCTTTGGGGCACCCTGGATCCCACAGCCAGCAGGGATGGGAACCAGCCCAACCCACCAGCCAGCCAAGACTAAACCCAGCATCGCCGACCCTGCAACCATGGGCAGAACCAGGCTCAACCAATCAGCTTACTGTCACTAGCCCCAGGACCTGCTGGGGCTCTGCAGTCACCTGCCTGGTGACACAGCCCTACCAACCAGAAGCCAGCAGCCTCCACTCAGGGCAGGGCCTGGCAACCAACCAGACGAGGGCCGGCCACATCTCCCAGGTTACCCACAGCAGTCAGCCCACCACAGCAGAAGGACCCACAAGAGAAGCCCACGTAAGGGTCACCCTAGAGCATATAACTCTGGTGACCAGATAGAAGTGTGCTATTGGGACACATAGGGTGTCTCCTATAAAAAGCCACAACTCCAAGGTTGGAAAACATAACCAACCTAACAATACATAGAAATAAAAGCATCAAACGAGGCAAAATGTGGCAACAGAGGAATACATTCCAAATGAAGGAACAAGATAAAACCCCAGAAGAACTGGGGTTCTCCTACACTCTTGGTGGGAATGTAAACTGGTGCACCCACTATAGAGAACAATATGAAGGTTTCTTTAAAAACTAAAAATAGTTACCATATGATCCAGCAATCCTACTCTTGTGGACACATCTGGAGAAAATTCTAATTTGAAAAGAAACATGCACCCCAATGTTAATACCAGCACTATCAACAACAAAAAAGACATAGAAGCAACCTAATGACCACTGACAAGTGAATGGATAAAGAAAACATGGTGTGTGTATATACATATGTATACACACGCACATATACATACAGGGAGTTGCTGGTAGCTCAGCTGATAAAATTGGAGAAGGAAATGGCAACCCACTCCAGTGTTCTTGCCTGGAGAATCCCAGGGACGGGGAAGCCTGGTGAGCTGCCGTCTATGGGGCTGCACAGAGTCAGACACGACTGAAGCGACTTAGCAGCAGC
This sequence comes from Bos indicus, assembly GCF_029378745.1. NCBI lineage: Eukaryota > Metazoa > Chordata > Mammalia > Artiodactyla > Bovidae > Bos > Bos indicus. The sequence goes on along the minus strand of NC_091770.1, from coordinate 12,333,189 downwards.
AGCAGCAGCTGATAAAGAATCTGCCTGCAATGCAGGAGACCCTGGTTTGATTCCTGGGTTGGGAAGATCCCCTGGAGTAGGGATAGGCTACCCACTCCAGTATTTATGGCTTCCCTGGAAGCTCAGACAGTAAAGAATACAGGTGCAATGTCAGAGACCAGGGTTCAATCCCTGGGTTGGGAAGATCCCCTAGAGGAGGTCATGGCAACCCACTCCAGCATTCTTGCCTGGAGAATCCCTGTGGACAGAGGAGCCTGGTGGGCTATAGTCCATGGGGTCTCAAAGAGTCAGACACGACTGAGCAACTATGCACAGCACAGCATAGCACATATATACACACAGCGGAAGACTACTTTGCCATAAAAATAGAATAAAATAATGCCATTTGCAGTAACATGAATGGACCCAGAGATTATCGTATTAAGTGAAATCAGACAGAGAAAGACAAATATCATATGATGCCACTTATATAGTGAATCTAAGATTTGACATAAATGAGCTTATTCACAAAACAGAAACAGACTCAGAGACACAGAAAACAAACTTATGGTTACCAAAGGGGGAAGATGGGGAGAGGGACAAACTAGGAGTTTGGGATTAGCAGACACAAACTGCTGTATATAAAATAGATGATAAACAAGATCCTACTGTATAGCACAGGGAAATATATTCAACATCTTATAATAAACTATAATAGAAAAAATATTAAAAAGAATATATATAGATATACGTCTGAATCCGTTTACCAGTTTGCTGTACACCAGAAATTAACACATTATAAATTAACTATACTTCAATTTAAAAAAAAGGATAAAACCTGAGAAGAAAAACTAAGTGGAGATAAGCTATGTGAATTGGAGAAGGCAATGGCAACCCACTCCAGCATTCTTGCCTGGAGAATCCCAAGGATGGAGGAGCCTGGTAGGTTGGCGTCTACGGGGTCACACAGAGTCAGACACGACTGAAGCGACTTAGCAGCAGCAGCAGCAAGCTATGTTAAGGATAGAGTTCAAGGTACTGATCATAAAGATATTTAAAGAACTTAAAGATATATTTAAATGTATATTGAGATACTTAAAGATATATCGAGAGAAGTTTGGATAACAGTGAGAATTTTAACAAGGAGTTACATAATATAAAGAAGAACCAAACAAAGATGAAGTTGTATACAATTATGGAAGTGAAGAATACACTAGAAGTCAATTGAGGTTAGATGATACAGAGGAACAAATCAACACGCTGGAAGACAGAATACTGGAAATCTCTGACTGAACAGAAAAAAATTTAATAAAAAGAAATGAAAACAATTTAAAAGACTTCTAGGACAGTATCAAGCCTACTAACATTAACATTATAGGGGGAGAAGGGTAAGAGAGAGAGAAAGAACAGGAAACATTTTGAGGAAATAATAGTTGAAAACATTCCTAAACTGGGAAAGGAAATAGACATCCATGTCCAAGAAGTATCGAGATTACCAAACAGGATCAACCCAAAGAAGACCACACCAAGACACACTGCAATTAACAGAGCAAGAATTAAAGACAAATTGTTGTTTCTGTTCAGTCGCTCAGTTGTGTCTGACTCTTTGTGACCCCATGGACTGCAGCACACCAGGCTTCCCTGTCCTTCACCATCTCCCAGAGTTTGCTCAAACTCATGTCCATTGAGTCTGTGATGCTACCCAACCATCTCATCCTCTCTCGTCCCCTTTTCCTCCTGCCTTCAATCTTTCAGCATCAGGGTTTTTTCCAATGAGTTGGCTCTTTGCATCAGAGGCCAAAGGATTAGAGCTTCAGCTTCAGCATCAGTCTTTCCAATGAATATTCAGTGTTGATTTCCTTTTTGACTGACTGATTTGATCTTGCAGTCCAGTGAAAATGAAAGTCACTCTGTTGTGTCCAGCTCTTTGCAACCGCATGAACGATACAGTCCATGGAATTCTCCAGGCCAGAATACTGGAGTGGGTAACCATTCCCTTCCCCAGGGAATCTTCCCAACCCAGGGATCAAACCCAGGTCCCACATATTGCAGGTGGACTCTTTATCAGCTTAGCTACCAGGGAAGCCTGAAATGTTAGTCACTCAGTCATGTCCTACTCTTGGAACCCTATGGACTGTAGTCCTGTGGACAGGTTCCTCTGTCCATAGAATTCTCCAGGCAAGAATACTGGAGTGGGGTGCCATGGCCTTCTCCAGGGCATATTCCCAACCCAGGGATTGAACTCCAGTCTCCCACGTTGCAGGCAGGTTCTTTACCACATGAGCCACCAGGAAAGCTCCATGAGGTCCAAGGGACTCTCAAGAGTCTTCTCCAACACCACAATTTGAAAGCATCAATTTTTCACCACTCAGCCTTCTCTATGGTCCAAATTTCACATCCCTACAAGACTACTGGAAAAACCATAGCTTTGACTATATGGCTTTTGCTGGCAAAATAATAGCTCTGCTTTTTAATACACTGTCTAGGTTTGTCATAGCTTTTCTTCCAATGAGCAAGTGTCTTTTAATTTGGTGGCTGCAGTCACCATCTGCAGTGATTTTGGAGCCCAAGAAAATAAAGTCTGTCACTGTTTCCATTGTTTCCCCATCTATTTGCCATGAAGTGTTGGGACTAGATGCCATGATCTTCATCTTCTGAATCTTGAGTTTTAAGCCAGCTTTTCACTCTTCTCTTTCACCTCATCAAGAGACTCTTTAGTTCCTCTTTGTTTTCTGCCATTACAGTGGTGTCATCTGTATTTCTGAGGTTATTGATATTTCTCCCAGCAATCTTGATTCCAGCTTGTGCTTCATTCAGCCTGGTATTTTACATGTTGTATCCTGTATATAAGTTAAATAAGCAGGATGACAATATACGGCTTTGATATACTCCTTTCCCAATTTTGAACCAGTCTGTTGTTTCACACCTGGTTCTAACTGTTGCTTCTTGACCAGCATACAGGTTTCTCAGGAAGCAGGTAAGGTGGTCTGGTACTCCCATCTCTTGAAGAATTTTCCAGTTTGTTGTGATCCACACAGTCAAAGGCTTTAGTATAGTCAATGAAGCAGAAGTAAATGTTTTTCCACAATTCCCTTAATTTTTTCTATGATCCAATGGATGTTGGCAATTTGATCTCTGGTTCCTCTGCCTTTTCTAAATCCAGCTTGTATATCTGGAAGTTCTCAGTTCATGTACTGTTGAAGCCTTGCTTGAAGGATTTTTAGCATTACCTTGATAGCAAGAGAAGCAAAAAGCAAAGGAGAAAAGGAAAGATATAAGCATCTGAATGCAGAGTTCCAAAGAATAGCAAGAAGAGATAAGAAAGCCTTCTTCAGTGATCAATGCAAAGAAATAGAGGAAAACAACAGAATGGGAAAGACTAGAGATCTCTTCAAGAAAATTAGAGATACCAAGGGAACATTTCATGCAAAGATGGGCTCAATAAAGGACAGAAATGGTATGGACCTAACAGAAGCAGAAGATATTAAGAAGAGATGGCAAGAATACACAGAAGAACTGTACAAAAAAGATCTTCACGACCAAGATAATCATGATGGTGTAATCACTCACCTAGAGCCAAACATCCTGGAATGTGAAGTCAAGTGGGCCTTGGAAAGCATCACTACGAGCAAAGCTAGTGGAGGTGATGGAATTCCAGTTGAGCTATTTCAAATCCTGAAAGATGATGCTGTGAAAGTGCTGCACTCAATATCCCAGCAAATTTGGAAAACTCAGCAGTGGCCACAGGACTGGAAAAGGTCAGTTTTCATTCCAATCCCAAAGAAAGGCAATGCCAAAGAATGCTCAAACTACCACACAATTGCACTCATCTCACACACTAGTAAAGTAATGCTCAAAACTCTCCAAGCCAGGCTTCAGCAATATGTGAACCGTGAACTTCCTGATGTTCAAGCTGGTTTTAGAAAAGGCAGAGGAACCAGAGATCAAATTGCCAACATCCGCTGGATCATGGAAAAAGCAAGAGAGTTCCAGAAAAAACATCTATTTCTGCTTTATTGACTATGCCAAAGCCTTTGACTGTGTAGATCACAATAAACTGTGGAAAATTCTGAAATAGATGGGAATACCAGACCACCTGACCTCCCTCTTGAGAAACCTGTATGCAGGTCGGGAAGCAACAGTTAGAACTGGACATGGAACAACAGACTGGTTCCAAATAGGAAAAGGAGTACGTCAAGGCTGTATATTGTCACCCTGCTTATTTAACTTCTATGCAGAGTACATCATGAGAAACGCTGGGCTGGAAGAAGCACAAGCTGGAATCAAGATTGCTGGGAGAAATATCAATAACCTCAGATATGCAGATGACACCACGCTTATGGCAGAAAGTGAAGAGGAACTAAAAAGCCTCTTGATGAAAGTGAAAGAGGAGAGTGAAAAAGTTGGCTTAAAGCTCAACATTCAGAAAACGAAGATCATGGCATCTGGTCCCATCACTTCATGGGAAATAGATGGGGAAACAGTGGAAACAGTGTGAGACTTTATTTTTGGGGGCTCCAAAATCACTGCAGATGGTGATTGCAGCCATGAAATTAAAAGACGCTTACTCCTTGGAAGGAAAGTTATGACCAACCTTGAAAGCATATTCAAAAGCAGAGACATTACTTTGCCAACAAAGGCCCGTCTAGTCAAGGTTATGGTTTTTCCAATGGTCATGTGTGGATGTGAGAGTTGGACTGTGAATAAAGCTGAGTACCGAAGAATTGATGCTTTTGAACTGTGGTGTTGGAGAAGACTCTTGAGAGTCCCTTGGACTGCAAGGAGATCCAACCAGTCCATTCTGAAGGAGATCAGCCCTGGGATTTCTTTGGAAGGAATAATGCTAAAGCTGAAACTCCAGTACTTTGGCCACCTCATGCGAAGAGTTGACTCATTGGAAAAGACCCTGATGCTGGGAGGGATTGGGGGCAGGAGGAGAAGGGGACGACAGAGGATGAGATGGCTGGATGGCATCACTGACTTGATGGACGTGAGTCTGGGTGAACTCCGGGACTTGGTGATGGACAGGAAGGTCTGGCGTGCTGCAATTCATAGGGTCGCAAAGAGTCGGACACGACTGAGTGACTGAACTGAACTGAACTGATAGCATGGAAAATTAGTGTAATTGTGCAGTTGTTTGAACATACTTTGGCATTGCCTTTCTTTGGGATTGGAATGAAAACTGACCTTTTCCAGTCCTGTGACCACTGCTGAGTTTTCCAAATTTGCTGGCATATTGAGTGTAGCACTTTAACAGCATCATCTTTTAGGATTTGAAATACCTCAGCTGGAATTCTATTACCTCCACTAGCTTTGTTTGTAGTAATGTTTCTTAAGGCTCACTTGACTTCATGCTCCAGGATGTCTGGCTCTAGGTGACTGATCACACCATTGTGGTTATTAGAATCATTAAGACCTTTTTTGTACAGTTCTTCTGTGTATTCTTGCCACCTCTTTTTAATATCTTCTGATTCTGTTAGGTCCATACAATTTCTGTCGTATATTGTGCCCATCTTTGTATGAAATGCTCCCTTGGTATCTCTAATTTTTTTCAAGAGATTGCTAGTCTTTCCTATTCTATTGTTTCCTCTATTTCCGTGTGATGTTCACTTAAGAAGGCTTTCTTCTCTCTCCTTGCTTCTCTTTGGAACTCTGCATTCAGTTGGGTCTAATTTGCCTTTTTTTTTTTTTTTGCTCTTTTGCCTTTTGATTCTCTTCTTTTCTCAGCTATTTGTAAGACAATCATTTTGCCTTGTTGTATTTCTTTTTCTTCGGCATGGTTTTGGTGTCCACCTCCTGTACAATGTTACGAACCTCTGTCCATAATTCTTCAGACATTCTATCAGACCTAATTCCTTGAATCTATTTGTCACTTCCACTATATAGTCATAAAGGATTTGATTTAGATATTACCGTAATGGCCTAGTGGTTTTCCCTACTTTCTTCAATTTCAGTCTGAACTTGGCAATAAGGAGCTCATGATCTGAGCCACAGTCACTTCCTGGTCTTGTTTTTGCTGACTATATAGAGCTTCTCCATCTTTGGCTGCAAATAATATAATCAATCTAATTTCAGTATTGACCATCTGGTGACATCTAAATGTAGAGTCATTTCTTGTGTTGTTGGAAGAGGGTATTTGCTATGACAAGTGAGTTCTCTTGGCAAAACTCTGTTAACCTTTGTCCTGCTTCATTTTATACTCCAAGGCCAAACGTGCCTGTTACTCCAGGTATCTCTTGACTTCCTACTTTAGCATTTCCCCTATGATGAAAAGGACATCTTTTTTGGGTGTTTGTTCTAGAAGATCTTGCAGGTCTTTACAGAACTGTTCAACTTCTTTGGCATTAGTGTTTGGGGCATAGACTTGGATTACTGTGATGTTGAATGGTTTGCTTTGGAAATGAACAAAGATCAACCTGCTGTTTTTGAGACTGCACACAAGTACTGCATTTCTGACTCTTTTGTTGACTATGAGGGCTACTCCATTTCTTCTAAGGGATTCTTGTCCACAGTAGTAGTAAATATAATGATCATATGAATCGAATTTGCCCATCCCCTCCATTTTAGTTCCTAAGATGTTGATGTTCACTCTTGGTATCTCCTATGTGAACATCCAATTTACCTTGATTCATGGATCTAACATTCCAGCTTCCTATGCAGTATTGTTCTTTATAGCATCAGACTTTACTTTCACCACCAGACACATCCACAACTGGGTGTCAGTTCCACTTTGGTTCCGCCTCTTCAGTATTTCTGGAGCTATTTCTCTCCTCTTTCCCAGTAGCATATTGGACACCTACCAACCTGGGGGGTTCATCTTCCAGAGTCATATCTTTTTGCCTTTTCATACTGTTCATGGGGTTCTCAAGGCAAGAATACTGAAGTAGTTAGCCATTCCCTTCTCCAGTGGACCACGTTTTGTCAGAACTCTCCACCATGACCCGTCTGTCTGGGGTTGCCCTACATGACATGGCTGATAGTTTCATTGAGTTTTAAACCCCTAGCTAAAACTCAATACTCAATGGTGAAAACTGAAACTATTTCCTCTAAGATCAGAAACAAGTCAAGGATACACACTCTGGCCACTTGAATTCAATATATTATTGGTTGTCCTAGCCACAGCAGTCAGATAATAGAAAAAATAAAAGGAAATCAGATTGGAAAGAAAGACATAAAACTGTCATTGGTTGCAGATAACGTAACAGGATACTATGGGTAGGAAATCCTCAGTTCAGTTCAGTTCAGTCGCTCAGTCGTGTCCAACTCTTTGTGACCCCATGGACTACAGCACGCCAGGCTTCCCTGTCCATCACCAACTCCCAGAGCTTGTTCAAACTCATGTACATCAAGTTGATGATGCCATCCAGCCATCTCATCCTCTGTCATCCCTTCTCCTCCTGTTTTCAATCTTTCCCAGCATCAGGGTCTTTTCCAATGAGTCAGTTCGTCACATCAGGTGGCCAAAGTATTGGAGTCAGCTTCAGCATCCGTCCTTCCAATGAACATTCAGGATTTTTTTCCTTTAGGATTGACTGGTTGGATCTCCTTGCAGTCCAAGGGACTCTCAAGAGTCTTCTCAAACATCACTATACAAAAGCATCAATTCTTAGGTGCTCAGCTTTCTTTATGGTCCAACTCTCACATCCATACATGACCACTGGAAAAATCATAGCTTCGACTAGAGGGACCTTTGTAGCAAAGTAATATCTCTACTTATTAATATGCTGTCTAGGTTGGTCATAGCTTTTCTTCCAAGGAGCAAGCATCTTTTAATTTCATGGCTGCAGTCACCATCCACAGTGATTTTGGAGCCCAAGAAAATAGTCGTCACTGTTTCCATTGTTTCCCCATCTATTTGCCATGAAGTGATGGGATGGGATGCCATGATCTTAGTTTTTGAATGTTGAGTTTTAAGCGAACTTTTTCACTCTCCTCTTTCACTTTCATCAAGAGGCTCTTTAGTTCTTTGCTTTCTGCCATAAGAGTGGTGTCATCTGCATATCTGAGGTTGATATTTCTCCTGGCAATCTTGATTCCAGATTGTGCTTCATCCAGCCTGGCATTTCTCATGATGTACTCTGCATATAAGTTAAATAAGCAGAGTGACAATCCTCTTCAAACCTTTCCCCAAAATTGAAGTGATGGAAACATTTCTAAACTCATGCTATGAGACCAGCATTACCCTGTTACTATAGTCAAAGGCACTACAAAAAAAGAAAACTATAGATCAATATACCTGATGAATATGGAAGTAAAAATCCTAACAAAATACTAGGAAACAAAATTCAATATCATAATAAATTCCATATGATCAAGTGGGATTTATTCATTGAATGCAAGGATAGTTTGACATATACAATTCAATCAATGCAGTACATCACATTAATGGAATGATTGTGGGGACATGACAATATCACCTCAACTGATGCTAAAAAAGCATTTAACAAAATTTTACACCTTTTCATTGTAAAAACTCAACAAACTAGGAATAGAAGGAAATAACCTCAACATAACATTTGAAACAGCCAAAAACTGGAAACAACCCAAATATCCTTCAACAAGTGAATGGTTAAACAAACTGTTATACGTCCTTACCATGGAAATCTACTCAGCAACAAAAAGAAATAAATTAATGATATATACAGTAACTGGAGAAGGCAATGGCACCCCACTCCAGTACTCTTGCCTGGAAAATCCCATGGACGGAGGAGCCTGGTAGGCTGCAGTCCTTGGTGTCGCTAAGAGTCATGGACAACTGAGAGACTTCATTTTCACTTTTCACTTTCATGCATTGGAGAAGGAAATGGCAACCCACTCCAGCGTTCTTGCCTGGAGAATCCCAGGGACGGGGCAGCCTGGTGGGCTGCCGTCTATGGGGTCGCACAGAGTCGGACACGACTGAAGCGACTTAGCAGCAGCAGCAGTAACTTGGGTGGTTCTTCAGAGCATTATGATTTGTTAGGGGGAAAAAAATCTCAAAAGATCACACACTGAATGATTCCGCTTGTTTAACCTTCTTGAAATGACAGAATTATAGACACGGGAAAGTAGCGGTGGCCAGGGCTTAGAGAGAGAAGGGACTGGTGGGGAGGTATACCACGAGTGAGTATAAAGTATTATATAGATCTTTGTGGTGGTGAAATAATTCTGTATGTTGATATCACTGATGACTATATGAATCTGTAGTTGATAAAATGGCATCAAACTACACACAACCACTGTGCAGTGTCAGTTTCCTGGTTTGGATATTGTACTATAATTATGTAAGAAGCCATCGGGAGAGACTGGGTGCAGGGTGCATGCGACCTCTCTTGTACTGTCTTTGCAGCTTTCTGTGCATCTGTAATTATTTCAAAATAAAATACCAACATGCACTGTCACACAAAGCCCTTGGAAACATGGCGCACTTTATTCTGACGGACGAGGAGTTGACATCATAGCCATGCATTCTCACCAGAAGCATGCGAGTCTGCCACTTAAGAGCTTCTCTTCTCTTGAACTATCATTCATCACACATCCTCCTTCTACAGTCCTGGCACATCACTTCGGCAGCCAGGATCTTTCCCCATCTTGCTTGTTCCTTTCTCTCCCTCCTCGACTGTGTTCTGGAGTAAATTTTACTTCCATCTGTCCCCTCCAACAATTCCCTCACACCTCCACCTTGGGCTGCCAATCATATGCGATGTAGCTGCTCCCACGGCAAGGTAACCAATCAGAGGTAGCCATCCTTTTTCCCATCGGGATAAGCATGTGACTCAAATTGGACCAATCAGAGACCTCGCAGGAGTTGCTATGTGAAAACTGTCCTATGGGTTCAGGGTGGAGCATTCTCGCTCCTGCCTACCTTTGAGGGCACCACTCACAATGTGTCCTACAAAACATTTCTCTCAGAGGGAATCTAAGGGTGAGTCCCAGAGGGAAAAAGCTGTGGGAAGGAAGGACTTACCAAAATGTCAAAGTCTAAAAAAAAATCAAGTCTACACGAGGCAAGGCAAAAAGGGCTTCTCTGGGTGGAGACAAGCCAGGAAGGAGAGGACTATAGCCAAGCAGGTGGGCCTTGCCCAGGCACATCTGCCTCCAAGACCACCCACATTCCCTCACAGGAGCATGATGCCCTCACGTGGGCCAGCAACCTGGCCACAGGGCTGCCAGCAGCCAAGGATCCCCCACTGTGCCTCTGACAGCCCCCCGGGGCAGACCCAGCTGCTTCCAAATTTGGTGTCTTAGCGCCACACTCCCATGGAAGTCTTTGTGGGCTCACACATGCTCCACTACTGTGCAGCATGGGGGATCTGATGGAGGGGGGCAGAGGCTTAGAGCACTAGGGTTCAGGAGGATTCGGAGAGGCATTCTCATCATGGGAAGGCCAAGGTTGCAGGGACTAGAATAAGTATCTCCTGGGAGGCCAGAGTCCCTGGGGGTGGATGAGGCCAGCGGGGCAGACCAATCCGGTGAAAGGAAAGTGGGGCAGGAGATAAGCAGCGGAACCTGAGGCCCAGCTTGCTGCTTCGCCATCACCACCTCCACACCGTGCTCAGGGCTTCAGAGCCTTTGTGAGGAACAGAGCCTGGCTGGCTCAGCTGAGTACTCAGGCTAGTCAGGCTTGTTTTTCCTTTAGCCCCCAACACAGACACACACAGTCCTCCTCCCGCTCCCCCTGCCCCAGTCCAAGACCCAGCCCACAGACTGGCTCTGGCAGAGTGCTGTCTCTGCCCTCACCTAGCCACCTCACTCGCTGGCCCTGAGGCCCTGCTTTCCCCTGCCCTGTTCCTGGCGCCCAGCCCCCGGCCACCCCAGGCAGCCAGGCCCAACCAAGGCAGGCTGTTTTGGAAAAGTGCTGGGAGGTGGCAGAATGTGCGGTCTGTGAGTTCCCTCCAACCTGGCGCCCCAACCCCTGGACAAACAGCGGCCGTGTCGGCCTGTCCACAGCGGCCTGTGTTCTCCTTCCAGGCCAGGAGATCCCAGGGGCAGGCAGCCGTGCGGGAGACGTCACTGGCCCACTGGGCCCACGGGGGAGAGGCCAGGACAGACTTGGTGATGACAGGCCAGCCACCCGCCCAGCCGCGCCCTCCCACCCCGTGGCAGGGCGGTCAGACCGAGGGCAGCCCGAGGACCAGGCTCCTTCACCTCTGCTGCCACACAGGACATTCCACCGGGAGAGATGGAATTTACACTCTGAAAAACTACTGCCTTCCACTGGCACACTTCCTGAGGGAAGCTGGGGGTGTCTGTTGCTGCTTCTTGCTGGCCCTGGAGGCCTCAGTCTGAGAGAGCCCTTGGGTGGGGCCTGTGCTGTTAGGGCCAGGTGGTCCCCGTTCTGGCACATGACATCCTCTGCTTCTGCATGGTTCTGGGAACATCCCTGCTATGCTGAGACTCTGCTTCAGCTTAAGGAAACGGGGGATCACCTTGCTCTCCCCTCCCCAGGGTGGAGGTTAGGGCTTGGGGAGTACAGATCGGGGTGGGGAAGCAAAGCAAGGGTGAAGCAGCCTACCGGTGGCACTGCCCAGGAGATGCTGGTGATGCCCCTCTGGGTGGCCCGGTTCTGTGACCCAGGTTGTGAGAGGCCCTGTCTGGGCTGAGGTTGGGTCTGACTGATTGTATCAAAAAGAAACACTGAAGCCACAAAACGGCCTTTTTCAGGCCAGCTCAGTGGGGACTTTCACTCCCCAGGCTCTGAGGAAGGGCCTGGGCACAGACAGGGTCTGGGACTGGCCTGAGCACTGTGAGGCTTGGTGCTTGCCAGGGCTGGGCCCCCCGGTGCCTGGTGTAGCTCCAGGGACCACGGCTTTGCTACTCACTGCCCTCTCTCCCTCCCCACCCCCAGCCCCTTGTTCTAGGGACTGCCCTGGACGTTCCTTGTCTGGCACTGGACGATGTGTCTTTTGCAGGGTCATCTCTGGGCTCTATGACAGTCACAGAGTTTGAGAATGGGCAAAGAGGACATGGTTTTAGTCATCAAGTGGGCTTAGGGACCCCTGTAGCCTGTGAGCTCTTCACTGTCCAGCCCTCAGCGTGCCTGACTCTGTTTAAGCCCTTTTGCAAACTGATTTGGTCCCAGAATCAATGCGTTCCTGTGACACCCATGAAATAGCCCTGAGAAGTGCCTCATGGAGTGTGAGACTGGAAGTCAGGAGAACTGAGTTCTGCTCTCCTATTTGTCGTGTGGCTGTGAACATCCATGTCCTCACTTGTGTAAACAAGCTGGACTCTGCAGCACTCTGGTTGCCAAGACACCTGGCCCAGCCACGCGGCCAGGACTCAGCTCCCAGTCATTCCATCCCACATCAGGCTTCTGGGGCCAACGACCATCCAAGTACACCCTCCACTCCCTGGGGGACCTGCTGCTCCCAGGACACAGCCACAGACCTCTGTGTGCCTTCACACGGGGAGTTGGGGGGGGGGTGGCCTTTCAGGACCAACCCTGAGGGGAAGACCTTCCTCCCTGAGAAGTGGGTGGGACTGGGTGTTGATGAAGGGACTGTGGGTGGCCAGGAGGACCCTTTCAGGGTCCTGAGGGAGCTGAGAAAGCAGAGGCCAGAGAGCCAAACGAGGGTGAGTCTTCACGGTTTATTATGGAAGCCTATAAAAGAGCCACATTGAGTATTTCCAAAATCACAAAATGCACAACATTTTTTTAATATGCAACATGGAATATTATATACAGTGTGAAACCACACGACGGCAAAAACACTCACACGGCACCAGGTTCATATCAAAACAAAACACACAAGTGCTTTTTTTCAATATTAAAACAACTGTGATAAAAACATATTAATATTTTGAACCATGTTTACAATAGAGGAAACACTTCATATTTTACTAAATAACAAATATTTAACAGCAAAAACTTTATACTAAATATCTATTTTGAATTATAACAAAAATAGTACTTATAATAGTTTATAAAGACAGACACAAAATTATAACATTTATGAAAAAACAAGTTTTGTGTATAAAATTAGAGCGATCTGGGCAGAGTCAAGATGAGGCCCAGAACACAGATGCCAGCGCCCAACATTGAAAGTGCTTCAATCCGCAAGCCCATGGCGTGAAGAGCTCTGTGGGGTTCTGTCTCTTTAATGTCAAGTTACAATAGTAGGAATGGTAAGTGAGAACACGTCACCCATCTAATGCTACCGCTCTAAGACCTACGACAAGCACACAGACACGGATGGATGTAAAGAGGAGAGATGGATGAGCCTCGACATGGAAACCCTCCTGTCAGCCAGTCAAGAGCTTTCTTCAGTTCTATTCTTAACCCCTTTGAGACCCAGTGGGGTAAGTAATCCTTCTTCCCTCCCTCACAGGGATCCTCTGTCTTGCCTTCTCTGCCCCTCCCAGGCTGGTGGCCGAAACTGAAGGCCACTGAAGCTTCCCACAGCCCTCCAGCTCTCTGCTCCTTGCCAGGGCCAGGCCTGGCGGGCTTCCTGGTGAATCTGCACTTACTGCAATCAAAAAGCAGTCAAAAAACAATTGGTTTGGGATAAGATGGGTCAGCATAGAGGAGCAAGGACCTTCCAGAGACTGGGCTTTGTGTAGGGGATAAATTTTGGTGCACCATGCAGCTGTTTCGCAAGCTTTGATGAGTCCTTAACACGTTTTTTTGTGGGGTATTTTTTGCCTGTTTTTCAGAATGGGGTGGGGGGAAATTGATAATATTACTATTTTTTTAATGTCAAGTTTTGTCAATAATGTCTGTGCTGCACTGGCTTTTTAAATGATGGAAAGGTAGGAACCGAATGAAATACTTGAGAATGGGTGTCACAGACCAGTCCGTGGGCACAAACCATTCCCGTAAAGCCCAGCACAAGGTAGGTGTGAGCGGGGGCAGGAGTGGAGGTCTGCCACCTGCCCACTGAACGCCTCTGGGAAGCCACTGAGTCACTGCTGCGGAGAGCCAAGCGGGGGCACTGGTGCCCCGCATTATTCTTCTGTGTGTTTTTGATTTTCTCCTAAAGAGGATTCATTGCTTTTATAACATCAAAAGCCAACAGAGAAACATGAAAATCAAAGAAAAGTTTGGAAACAGACAAAATCACTGAGAGACTCACCAGAGGCCCAAAACCATCCCAGGAGGCATCCCTAATTGCCAACACTCAAAATGCCAGTGGCAGGAGCTATTCCTCCTCCATCCCCTGACCGCTCATTTTCCACCAAATCACTTGACAAGTCGCACGTACCCTCCTCCTCGGCTCTCGCTGCAGCGCTCCCCACAGCCACCTCAAGCCACCACGGCCGAGGGAGGGCTGCCTTCTGCTCTCACCTCCCCTGGCTTCCATCTGGTCCCCACACCCCTGAGCTGGGCTAAGCAGACAGTGGCATAGAGGCGGGAAGGGACTTCAGGGACACCTTTCCAAGGGCAAAGGGAAGGGTCAAGGGAGGGATGACGGAGGCCCTGGCTCCCCGTCAGAAGAACCCGTATCCTTCTCCATACTCACCAGCCAGAGTGGGGGCACCGCGGTGGACAGTGACCACGTGGGAGCCGGCAGCAGCCCCCAGGGCCCCTGTGCTAGAGGTTTCCGCCAGAGCAGGCGGGGAGGCAGTGCGCCATCTCCCCATCTCCCCTGGGGACAAAAGCAGACCCACTGGATCTCACCTCGGGGGTGAGGCTCCGAGGTTGAGCCCACAGAAGGTCTGGTGCCTGGGGGGCTGCTCGACCCTTGGCCAGTGGGGGGCAGGGGCTGGGGGTTGGCCACTTGCAGAAGTCCTGCCTGGGACAGCTGGGATGGAAGCCAGGGGATGGCAGAATGCTTGTTCCAGTCCCAGTAACACCAAGAGTCGGTTATATCAGTGAATAAATATGGGGGGTGGGGTACGGGGGTCAGCCCATGGGCAGAGGGCCTTGGGCGTGGGTGTACAGGGAGCAGGGTGGGCTCTGAGCCACCTGGTGGAAAGGTGGGGGTGTCAGTGCGCGTGCCCAGGGCCACCAGGGAGGATGCTGGGAGGACAGGGCCTGGGGCTCCTCTGCCCCAAGGTCAGAAGAGAGAAAAAGTAGCAGCAACAGGTAATTTCAAACGTCCCAGATGGCAAGGGGTGGGCCTCCAGGCTGGTGACAACCCATCCCCGCTCTGCCAAGGGTGACTGGCATTCTATTACCCACAGTGCTGTTCCCCGCGGGCACGGGTGGCCACGCCGGGAGGGGCACTCGCCTGTCTGAGCCGGGGCAGCGGGGGCGGGTGCTGAAGAGAGGGCCACAGGGGGAACCTCTTTTTCTCCCTCCCCATGGCAATCACCTGACCTCAAACTAAGAGTCCAAAAGAAAAGGGAGGGGAGAGACCAGGTCAGAACATCACAAGCAAAGGCTGCAGCACAGCCGACGGTTAACACTGTGACGGGCATGCGGGGCCCCGGGGGGCCGGGCCCTTTCCCGGGGGACTAAGCTGTTGGGAACCAGAGAGACTGGAGAGAGGCAGGGGTCGGGGGAGGGCCCCACCCCGGAGGCTGGCCCCCTTTTGACTTGGGGCAGGTTTGCAGGTAGGGGAACAGGGGAGGGCAAGGCCTGGGGGCCTCCCCCTTCCCCGGGCTCCAGCCCCACCCGCACACAGGTTTATACCCTTCCAGCGCTCCCACCCCGAGGCCTGGAGCCTTAGACCGTGGCGCTCAGCATGGCCTCGGTCTCTGGCAGGATCTTGTTCTGGTTAGAGTCCAGGCCGAAGAACTTGACGCTGAGGCCGTCCACGGGGTGCAGGACGGGGACTAAGGTGATGCGGGGGAAGGTCCGGGTGGCCAGCTCGAAGCGGCTGGTGCTGGCCAGCTCCACTGCCAGCACCTTCAGGAACAGCTTGGCCAGGTGCTTGCCTAGGCAGGTCCGGACACCGCCGCCGAAAGGGAGGTAATGGAAGCGGCCGTCCTTGTCCTCACTCCGCGCCTGGCCGAAGCGGTCGGGGTCGAAGACGTTCACATCCTTGAACACGGGCGCCGTGTCGTGTGTGTCCCGGATGCTGTACATGACGCTCCAGCCTTTGGGGATCTGAAAACCCTGGAGGCAAGGTAGGGGAAGGGACGGGAGGGGGTGGTGAGAACCAAAGGGGGTTTCAGAGGACCCGGACCTTCTGCCTGCCAGTCTCCACCCAGATGTTCCCACTGTGGTCCCAGGGGCCTGGCCAGGCTCTCCTTTGGGCATGTCAGTCCACCTATTTATAGATGTCTCAGGCAGCTTCACAGGACACCCAGGGGGGCTGCATCTGACCCAGTATTTGGGGCAAAGACCCTCCCACCAGCCTGAAAGGTCCCTGAAAGTCAGCATCATCTCCCCACGAGACTGAGACTGAGGTACCCCACGGGGAGCTGGTCTTTCCCGTCGGCCCGCCCCACAGCCCATGGGAGTCTCACGTCGAGCTCGAAGGTCTGCAGCACGGTGCGGTACCCGCCGGAGACCGGCGTGAACAGGCGCATGACCTCCTTGATGACGCAGTCCAGATAGTGCAGCCCACTGAGCGTGTCGAGGCGCAGCGTGCCCTCGCAGGGGCAGCCGCCACTGTGCAGGAGGCCCTTGGCCCGCAGCTCCTCCCGCAGCTTCTCCAGCACGGCCGGGTGCTTCAGCAGCTGCATGATAAGCGAGGTGCTGGCGCTGGCAGTGGTGGCGTAGGCAGCAAAGATGAGCTCCAGGGTCCCATCCTGCAGCAGCGGGGAGGAGGAGCCGCTTGCAACCTGGGTTCAGCCTGGCGGCAGCCCCTCTTCACCCATATCCCCCCGACCCTGGGGCCATCTATCTGAGCCCTGGTGCTTCCTCTGAGCCTCACATTGCTGGGGCGTGTCAGCCACGGCGGACATAGGTCCAGTCCCCTGGCTGGGCAGAGGCACTAGCTTAAAAGTCCCCTGGGGCACAGCTGCTTCCCACTCACTGCTGGATTCCAGGGCTGGCCATCGGCCCTCATCAGTGCAAATGAGCAAATCCCAGGGAGCAGGCACTGTTTGGGACAGTAGAGTGTGCTGCAGGGTCTCCAGCTGGGCCTCCACACTGGCAGCCCCAGCTCTTCCTCCCTCCTCAGGAGACGGAGGGAGGTGGCAGGTGGTCAGGAGAGCTGAGGGGCTAAGGAGGCAGGAGGACCTGGGATGGGACCTGCAGTGAGAAGGCTGAGGCGAGGTGGCCCCCTGAGGACTTAGAGCCCCTCCAGGGCCCTCTGGGGAGCAATGGTGCCCCATGAAAAGGTCTCCCCAAACCGTCTCATTCCAAGCCCTGCATTTTACAAATGTGGACGCTGCACCCAGAGACCGGAGTGAACGAGTATGTCCCTTACTTGCCATGGCACTATCTACAAGTCACAAAACTTCTTATGAAATGGGGAAGTCTTTTGAGCTCCTTTCTGGCTCATCAGAGATTTATAAACAACCAAAAAAAGGGGAAGCAGAGACAGGGATGGAGCAGTCGGCAGTTCAGTGTCCACGGGCACCTGGGAAGCATGTGGGCAGCAGAGTCTAAGTGAGGATGAACATCCGCCTCAAGAAAGGGTAGGCAGGAAGCCTTTCTTGGAGCCCAGAGAGGACAGTCCCGGGGCTGGCAGCCCAGCTGGATTTGGCCAGTGCTAGGCAGGCTGTGACTCCAACTTGAAAAGGTTGCTCCTCCCCAAGGGCTGAGGCCGCCCTCCAGCACGTGGCTTCTGCTGGGCCTCATTTCCCTAGGTGAGCTCCTAAGGCTACTGTGACCATGAAAGGCACTGCAATAGTGAATACTGGTCGGGGGAGGGTTGTGGGTGAGGAGCAGATGAGGGGATTGACAATGCCCCTGACGCCACATCTGTTCGGGATTTCTAGGATCCAATTTCCAGCATCTTTACCAAAATGGTAGAGGGAATTGTGGTGAGAGGGAGAGCCTGGGGCCCAGCTGCTGTGGGGACCAGTTCATCATCAGGACTCTGTGCACAGCTAGTCATGGGGACGGAAGGGACGGCCCCACCCCTATGGGTGCACATGCAGTCCCAGGGTAGAGTTCCGGCACTTGCGCTGCCTGGGCCGGGGGTCAGGGGGCCCCACCTTCAGCTCCTGCATGGTCATCTCCTTCCCGTGCTCCTTGCTGCTCTCGATGAGGATGTCCAGAGCATCCGAGTAGTCCTTGCCCTGCGTGCATTGCAGCTTCTCCCGGATTGCCTTTTCCAGGCCCTTCTGTAGGGTCTGTCTTGCCTGAATGCCCTGAGGCAGGGAGGAGGCCATCGGGTTACCCAAGGGGAAGGGCAGGGTCACCAAGGGCCTCCTCCCAAGGTCTGGCAAGGTGTGGTAGGGAATCCTCTGAGAATTTCCCATCTAAGCAGCAGAGAGCCCAGGTGAAGGGTCCACTGTGCCCTCCCACTGAAACCCCTCTCTGCCAATGTGACCAGTGACCAGCTTAGTGGTCAGTTGCCCCTCCCCGAGGGGAGCTCACGGATGCCCATCTCTTCTCTTCCCAGGCCCTGGGTGCTCACCCGCCGGTAGCCACTAAAGGGCAAGTCGACGGGCAGAGAGAAGACGTTCTCCACAAACTGCTGGTAGACCTCGAAGAGGTGTCCCAGGTCCTCCTCGGGGATGCTGAAGCCCAGCAGCACTCGGATGGCCATACGGAAGGTGAGCTTCTGAGCCTCCTGGTACACGTTGATGGCCTCGGGGTGGCTACTCCAGGCACGCAGCGTGTCCTGGATCACCAGCTGGATCTTGGGCAGGTAGCTCTCTAGGGCCTCGTGGCTGAAGATCTTAGAGAAGACCTGCAGAGGAGTGAACTGGTCAGACGGACTCAGCCCTGCCCAGCCGAAGCGCAGTCCCCATGACCTCGATTAGGGAAACTCCAGGTCCTTGCCCTGACTAGCCTCAGGCCTTCCTGTCTCCAGTCACAGTCCCTCTGCTGGCTCCTCCGCTCTGAGCCCCCCTCCCACTGCCCATGTCTTGAAGGGAAGGCAGGGGAAGGACGGAATTAAAACAGTTCACAGAGTTGGGACATTCAACATCACTCACAGGGTGACCTGAGCTGTCCTTTCTTACTGAAGCCCCAGAAAAGCATGTGCTCTAAACAATGGCAAAGCCCGGAGACCTGGCAGTCCAGCTGCCAACAGGTCTGCAAGGCCATGTGGCCATACCAGCACAAGGGGCAAAAAAGAGGGGGCTGGGCAGGGCTGGAGGGGAGGCTGCCCCTCCGCCGCAGGGGCCATTCCTGAATGCCTAGGCCACGGCACAGATGTGCCCAGCAGGAAGAGAACACAGGTGAGTGGACTGGACGAGGAAGAGGTGGAAAGCAGGAGGTGGCTCTTTTATTCCACTGATGGGAGAACAAGAGAGTCTAAGGCTAGACTGCAAGCAGAACTTCCTGAGACCCAAGGCTGCTCTCACTCCCTGTGAAACACCTATTGGGTGGAGATCCTAGGGAGTCTGTTACTGTGCCATCCAGAAGTCTTCACTGTGACCGGGTCTGGAGGCATGGGAATGGAGGTAAGGCTTTTCACCTCAAAAGATCAGAAAGCCAAACAGAAGGTCTTTTAATTCCCTGCATCTTCCCAGTTCATTTTAAGTAGCCAGTGAGTCTCTGCTTCCACTTCCCTTGCTTTCTGTCCTTGCAATTCCTGAGCAAAGAAGTCCTTAGCCCCCCTGCCCCTCCTCACCCAGATGCCCCTGTGCACGGTTTCACGTTGCTGCCCAAGGTGTAGAGGAGAGGGTGAGATGTGAGTTTATTTACTGGTGGCCTGTGGGTCTCACTGGCAACCAACAACCTCTAGCCCCAATCCCTGGAGACAGAAAGAAGGGGTGCCCCCACCAATGCCAAGGGAAAGGTCATCAGGAAAGGCAGAGAGGGGAGGGGCAGAGCAGAGGAAGGAGACAAATATCCCTCTAGCCACCCCCAATCAGCCCCACGCAAACCACACACACGCGCCCGCCCTCCCCTCCTGCCCCCAAACACAACCACCGCACAAACTGTAAATGTGAGAATTTCCCCTGCAGTCAGCTCAAGAAGGAAAAGGTAACATTTTCCTGGCCCCGGCCCTGCATGGCTAATGGGAGGGCTGGTTTGCAGAAATAACAGGGCTGGCCCTTCAGTGGCCCAGCCAGACGCTCACAATAGCACTTTCATTCCGAAATTCCCGGTGGGCAGAGGGAGGGAGGGGGGAGGGAGGCCGGTGAGGGGCAGAAAAACCAGCACTGTTTGGGGCTGCTCCTGCTACTAAGGGACAGCTGAAATGTAGCAGGATGAGGGGAGGTGGCAGGGGCAGCCCAGGCCTGGCCAGGTCACTCACACCTTGCTCAGCTGTGGGGGCCCGGGGCATTTCCAGGGCCACCTCCCTCCAGCGTGCTCTCTGCCTCAGCACCGCCCCCCCAGCCCTGGTGTTCTTAGGATTCCAGGTTCCACTCCTGGTCCAAGAGTTTTATGGGTAGGAGCAGGGCACTGCCCCAGAACCCAGCACCAGCTGACTAGGGGCCCTTATAAAATAGCAAACAGCCCACAGAAAGTGGTCCATGGGAGCCGAGCAGGCTCATGAGGGACACAGGATGATAATTCTGTGGCTGCCAGGCCTCTGTGGGGAGGCTGGAGGTAGGGCAGGCAGGGACGGTGGGGGCACCGTGCCTGGCCAGAGCCAGCCGGTCCAGAGCAGAGTCAAGGGCACTACCCTGAAGGAAACGGAGCAGTGGCTGGTCAGGGCCCCCAGCACACAGAAGACCTGGCCACAAAAGTGGGCATGTGGAGGGGGAGGGGGAAGCAAGCAGAGGTCCACGCTGACAAGGATCAGCCAAAGTCAAAGCCATCGAGGCTCCTAAGATGCAGTGCTGGTGGTGGTTCAGTCGCTAAATCATGTCCGACTCTTGCGATCCCGTGGACTGTGGCCTGACAGGCTCCTCTGTCCATGCAGTGGGTGGTAGAAAAAGGCAGGCCTGGCACCCGGAAACCTGAGTTTTAATCCCAGATCATCCACCAGCTCACTGTAGGATCATGCCCAAATCACCTCCCGGCCTCACAGTTTCCTCATCTGTAAACTGGTGAGGCTGAACCAGGTGACCTCTGAGGTTCCTTTCAATGTACAAATCACATAAACACCAATATCCACGTGTCCCTAAGTAGACACTATCCCTTCAAAGCCCAGAATCTGGTATAATCACATGGTATAATTGCCTGCTGGGCCCCTACTCACACACTCTGTATGGGCTACAGTGGCTCAGAAGGGGTCACTCCAGGGCTATGAAACAGGGAGCTCTGAGGGACCCCACTGCACCCCAAGGAGTGGCCAGGCAGGACCCAGGGACAAGCCCTGCCCTGTCCCAAAGGTTACATTCCCTGCGCCCTCTAGCGATGGCTGGCTGAATTGCTCCTACTCAAGCCTTGGGAGCCAGGGACAACAGGAGGGACCCAAGGGGACCTGGGACTGAGCAGAACGATTCCAGAGCAGGGGGTCCACACCTGACGTCCAAGTGGGAAGGGGCCCTGAGCAAGGCCAGAAGCTGAAATGACCCCAGGATGCCTGAATCTGCAGGCTCGTTGAGGTGGGGCTTCTGAAAGAACGGCAGCCCCAACCAGGGCCCTTATCTTGACCCATCCAGGAGTCTAACTGGATGCTCTGGGATCCCTTTCCTCCTGGCAGTCCCATGATTCTCCTTAGAGGGCCCCTGAGGGGGAAAAACCACCCAAACGAGAAGCAAAGCAAAGGCAGGTTGCGGGCACTCCAAGCTCAAGGGGCTTTGCTCCATGGTCATGAAGACCACGCTCTTGCCTCCTGCTCAGCCGTTCCACAGGCATCGGGGCCTCCCAGGCGCCGGGAAACTCCAGGGCCTCATCCCTGGGACCGTGCCCAGGGTTAACAACGCGGGCGCTTCCCAAAGCTGGGGCAGCCCAGAAACCACCGCCCACCACAAAGCCCAGGAGGAGGCGGAGGTGCTGGCCAGGGCAGAGGAAGGCCGGGGCTCATGGGGGCGGGCAGGGTCAGCACTCGGGCACTGGGGAAGGCGCCGGCGGAGCAGCTCTGGGTGAGGAGGGGAAGGGTGTCCCGTGGCCCCAGAGCCCATGGCCTGACCGCAGTCGCAGCGGGAGCCAGGACTGCTTTGTTTCCCTCTGGGGCTTCCCTGGGAATTCCCACAAGTGAGCCAAGAATGCTGGACAAAGGTCACTGGGAACCAGCCCGGCTCCAAAGAGCACAGCAGAGAGAGCAGCAGGTAGGGAACGCCCCATGGGGTTGGTGCTGGGAGGGCAGGGCGCGGGAGACCTGGGAACTTCAGGCACAGACGCCAGAGCAGGATGGGCTCCGGCCTTGAAGGATGACATGCTTGGAAACCCTCCCCCTACCTCTACTGGCTTTCCCAGCAACGCAGTTGGCTCAAGACCCCTCATCCCTGGTTCTTCCTCTCCCTGGAATAAAAGTGGATTCCACAGTGGGGGCTGGGGTAACCACCAGGGGGCTTGTCAAGGCTCAAATTCCCTGTGATTGTTTCTGCAAATGTCTCCCTCACACCCCGAGGCCCCCCTCCCCACATCTCACCCTGGTAGGGGAGTAGATCCCCAGGCCCCCAGAGCCCTCTGCTGACCCACTCAGCCAGATAACTGCCCCTTCACAACTGGATGGATGCAGAGAAAGATGGGCAGCCTCAGAAGCTGGAAGAGCCGGAGAGGGAACCCACTCCCCGGGCCAGTGACTCAGACTGGGAGGAATGGAAGCGGCTGCCCGGGAGGGTGGGGGCCCGGGCAGGCCACCCCGCCAAGCCACCGGAGCCGCAGCCTGCGGAGTGGAAAGAATAACAGAGGGCGGGTAGCCGCCGAGGCAGCTGTCCGCACAGCACAGGGGTGACGCCAAGGTGTGTACTTTATACTCAAGGAAGGGGGAGGACAGGAGAGGACGTCACCCCTTGGCTGCCTGGCATTTCCACTGGACCTCCACTTCACCTTGGCTGCCTCCTGAGTCAGGCCCCACTCAGACCCTCTGATGGGGAGGTGCTGGCCAGACACCCACCTCCCCCGCCCTGCCCAGCCTGTGCATGCCCTTCTGGGTCCTCAGCACCTGTGGGAACAGTTTCTGTCCCCGGTTTGAGTCCAGCTCTGACCGTCTCCCCTAACTCTTCCACACACAACAAAAGCACCCAGTGCGTGAAGGGAGGGCAGCACTTGGTACATCCCTGCTGGGCCATAGACTCTGAGAAGGTCTTCTCAGACCCTTCTATCCCTCCTCCAGCCAGAGACAAACCCCCTTGGAAAGCTGAGGCCCAAAGCAGGAAAAGCCTCCCAAGGTCACAGTCCCAGGCATGACTGGCCACACTCACCAGGGTCCCTGAATACCCAGCCTCCCACCACTCCAAACCCACTGAGCCAGTCTCTACCAGTCCTGGGGACTCCAATGTATCTATGAGCCTGAAGGGGACACTCCTCAAGGGCCCAAGTTTATTCTAAGGGTAAGGCCAGCTGTTTTGGCTACTCTGGTTTACTCTCAAACCTTGTCAGCCCCTGGGGCACACCCCCAACCTCTGCCCTTCAGCCTGGGGCACCTAGAACAGATACAGCAACCGGCATAGAGGGCTCAGGGCCGGAGCAGACCCCGGCCAAGCCTCCCTGCTGCCGGCCAAGGCCACAACTGCCTCCCAAGGCTGGGAGAGTGAGCACATACCTCAGCATCACAGTCTTGGATCCATCCCTCCCTGGGAGGAGGACGCAGGAGGGAGAGGGAAGGGAGAGGACAGCCCCCACACCACTTGCCTCTGCCCGACACAAGGGTACACAGAGGGAGGAGACCACTCCCAGGCGCCCTGGCAGCCAGCCGTGGGCACCCTCCCCCGCTGACCTTCAGAGACATCCGCTCTTGTCAACCGCCCCCTCAGAAGCCCCTGATGCTACAGTAACTTTTGGTGAAGGACCTCCGCTGGCCAAACAAAGGCTCTGAGCCTATGCCGGAGGTGGGGGAGGCGGGGCAGCTCCCAGGAGCAGGGCTGCCTGGCCATTCACTGCCTTCCCATTCAACCCAGGTAGGAGCTTCTGCCCTGAGCCAACCCTGATGGACATGACTTTGGAGTCAGAGGCTGTGCACTGGTTCAAAGAACACCTGGAGCCGGTCTGAGCTGGCCTCCCTCAGGATCCTGCAACCGTGGCCCTCTTGGCTCTGCCTCCTGCTGAAGCACCTCCTGGTCTCTCTATCCTGACACAAATCCCAGCATACACAGGATTTCTGAGAGAAGTGCAATGAGCCTGAGCTTGAGCTCCATCCCCACCCAGGGGGCCGAAAGGCTAAGTCTGTGAGGAGCCCTAGGTGGGCGGGCAGAGTTTCTTAATTCCTACCCCCAAAACCTGAGAAGCTGTTCGCCTATCTCAGTCATGGCCACAGAAGTCCCTGAGCCAGGGGTCAGAGTAGGAGGGGCAAGAAGACCACTCCTAGGGTCTCTCCAGTCTAGAGTTCCAAAGCTAAGTTCATCCCTGAGATGCACTATGATGCAGAGAACTCCAAGTTCTCCGGCAGAATCTCAGGGCCACTGCCTGAGATGCCCTGAAGATGCTGGCTCTTTGGTGTAAAGCAGCCAGGCCCCAGCTCCAAAGAAAAAGAGGAAATGTCTGATCCTGTGTGTGGGCTTCGGCACTGGATGTTTCCAGGATGACGCACAACAATCCCCTGTCCCCCTCCTCTGTGTCTCTGGTAACCCTCCCCTGATCTTCTCTACTTCTCTCCACGCACTCTTCCAGGGCAACCCAGCCTCTCTGCACACATAGACAGATGCAGTCCCTCCCCTCAAAATCAGAGACTCCCCAGGCCCCAGGGAGGGGAGGCGTAACAGAGGAGGGGGACGGAACCTGAGGTGGTGGCTGTGACGACATTGGCCTGGAGTCCTGAGAGGATTCTGTTAGACTGGGCGAGGTGTTCTCCCTGGCAGCCCTACCCTTCTGGGCCCTAGACCACCAGGGCAGCCTGGACAAACACCTGGACTTCAGCGATGACTGTGAGGAACCCCTTCCCAGCACATCTGGTCAGACCTCCCAGAGAAGGGGTGGGGTACCTGCCCCAATGGAAATTGTGACGCTCCTAGTTCCCCACCAGCAGGGCCTCACTACACCTGGGCCCCACTGCCTGCGAGTACATGCTACCCTCGGCAGGGTCCCTGCTTGCAGTGCGGGCTGGATAAGGCAGCAGGAGTGCCACAGGGCAGCCCCAACCCTGGCCAAATTGGGTCTACCAGGCACTGGGTCCAGCAAACAGGCCATTCTCTCCAGGACCCATATGTGTGCTCCTGAGTATTCTCTTCTCATCCCTCCAGCTAGATTCCACTTTTCAAGGGCAAGGACCTTGCCTTTATGTTTGTATACCTACCTTCTGTGTTTGTTTCTAGCCCAAGCCCTGCTATTTAACTCAGTAAACTTAAGCTGACAGAACACCAATTAATGATCTGGGGGAGAAGGACCTTTTCATCTGTCTTTTTAACATAAGACACACACATGCCACATAACAAGACCACCACCTGTACACACAGAGGGTCCCCAAGTCTCAGTCAGGATGAGCTGGTCTTTGGCTGCTCCCGACCCCCAAGGAGCTAGAGGGCAAGGGTGCCAGGCAGAGGGACACTATCCATGCCTCCTCTGTGATCCAGCTTTCTGGCCTCTCAGGTCCCACCACCTAACCCTGTCCCTCAGGCTTCCTTCCCTGAGTATTCCTCCAGCAGCATTCTTTGTGTTCCCCCTCCCCCACCCTCCCGGCCCTCCTTCCAAATGGACCACAGAAAGCCAAACCCTCGGGGGCTTTCCAAGAGGGCCCTGCCCCACCTGAAGGCCTACAGCCAAGTCAAGCAGAGGGTGAATGCAATTGCAAGGCAAGAGCCTCCCCGCAAACCTTCCACATCCCCAGGGTCTCACACTCAGGTCCTGACCAAGCTTTCTTCCTCCCAGCACCGCCCCCACCCCCACCTCCATCTCCACCCTCAGCTTCTTGCAGCCCCGGGTGGGCAGGGCTGAGTAGGCTCTTCTCGATGGCTTAGAAAGGCTCTTCCCAGAGATGCCAGTGTTGCAAGCCCTGCCCTGTCTTTTCCTCCTTCCCGACCTGTTTCCCGACCTCTGGGAGTTGGTGATGGACAGGGAAGCCTGGACTGCTGCATGCAGTCCATGGGGTCGCAAAGAGTCGGACATGACTGAGCGACTGAACTGAACTGAACTGAACTGACCTGTTTCAAGTCCCTCAACCTCTCTAAGCCTCAGGGTCCTCTTCTGTGGGCGGAGGACAAAAATGGCTTTCTAAGCCACATTCTTTGGAGCTGGGTTTCTGAGTCTCGGGCTCTCTCCTAACTCTTTAAAATAAACTTTTGGTGGAGTAACACCAAAAGAAAAAAAGAAGTGTTTGGCAGCCCCCTCCCCGCCACTCCCGAGAACTCTCCCCATCTGCCCACGGGCTCTGTTAGCTGCTTCCGGCTCCAGTGAAGCAGCTGGAGAGACTACTTCAGAAGCCCCTTTCCCAGCCCCTGAAATGCGTGCTTTTCAGGGGCCGGGTGGGGGTGGGTATGTGCAGACCAGTCCCCTCTGATTTTTCCTCCTTTTGTCTGTTACGAAGAACTACTCTTCGCGGGCCGTTCGGAAGACATCGAATTCTATGGGATGAATTCCTCCGTTCACACACAGACTTCCGGCGGAGGGGACTGCCCACCGTGGCCGTCTCCTGTCTCCCGGGCTCTGCCACTCTTCCCAGAAATCACACGCTGCTTCTCCCTTTCCTCTAGGTTTCAAACCTGGTGAGTCCCCTGACCCAGTGGAAAAAATGAAGGGAGGGGAGGTCGTGCAGCGCCGCCTTCCCCTGTCGCGGCCGCTTTAAGCCGGCGGGCCGGCGCCCCGCCCGCCGGCGGCTCAGCTTTCGGGTTACTGCAGTTCAAACAGCACGTGCCGCCCGCGCTCGGAGCCGCGGCGGCGGCGCAGCCCTGGGAGGGGGCGGGGGAGGCTTGCTCCGTGCGCGCTGGCTCTCCTCCTCCTCGCCTCTTCCAGGCGCTCGGGAAATCCACAGGATAAACACCCACTTTCTCTTCCTCTTTATGGGAGGGGGGTAGGTGCGCTTTGATCCCCCGCCGCCTCCTCGGCTGTTATCCCACCCCTCGTACTTCCCCCTCGGCCAGATCCGAGCGCGGTGGCCCAAATTTCACCTCGCCCCTCCCAGGCAAGGCCCAGCAACCTCTGTCACAAGGTGCCCCCAGCCGCCTGCGCCTGCTTGCGGTGCCCTTAAAGCAACCTGCAGCAGGGGAGGCTACGTGTGATTTTAGAATGAGCCGTTTCTAGTCCTCGGGATTCCAAGGGGCGATAAGGAGGAGCGCTTGCCACCGTCCGCCCTCTCTTTTTGTCCAGGTTTGTGGAGCACGGCGAGGACAGGCTTTGGACGCCCCTATCGCCGCATGTTCAAGTTGTCCAAACCAACTCCCAATGACCCTCCCTTTGGGCCTGGTAGCGCGCACGGTGCGGTGGGTCAGCAAAAGGGCAGACCCGGAGGAGGCCTGTGCAGGCCCTGGATCTGGGGTCGCAGCTGTATAGGCAGGGAGCTTCGGGATTCTCCCGCATGGTGTGCGAATACGGGTGCGGATTCTGGTGGGGACGTCACCGGGGCCCCAAGAACTCCTTACTCCGAGGGGGTGCACGCGAGAAGAGGATCAGAGCACGGTTGCGGAGCTCTTACCTTGCGCTTGTTCCGGTGGATATCGCCGATGGAGTTGGACACCGTGTTCGGGCCCAGCAGCATGCGTGTGCTACGTGGCCACTCGGTGCTCACGAGGTGGTGCTCGCCCATGAGGATCTTGCGTACATTCTCTGCGCCCGTCACACGGATTAGCGGCCGCCCGAGCAAGTGCGTCTTGAACACGTTGCCATACTTCTCCCTCCGCGACGACTGGAAGCCAGAACCCTACAGGGGCCACGCAAGAACTTTCTCAGGGCCCACAGCGCTAGATGGGACGTCCAGGAGGCCCAGCCTCGAGGGCCGCGGGGGAGGGGCGGAGGACCCCCACCTCGGGCACCAGTTCCCTGCCCTCCCCTATCCCACTCATACACATACGCACGCACGCACGTAGGTTTTATTTTTCATAGCATGCACGAGAACTGGGAAGTGGGGCCTAGAGGATAATAAATAATGCAAGGGGGCGAGAGGCCCAGGGCACCCCGCGGGAGGCTTTTTAGTAATGACTTGCGGGAGGGAAAAGGTATCACGGACCGGACCGCGAGACCCTAAACTAGAGCCTCCGCCTCCCCCCTCCCTCGCCTCGCGCTCGGGAGACTCTCGGAATAAATATTTCCAGGCTCGCGGCCACGGGCTGGCGAGACCCCGCGGGGTGGCCGCAGGCCAAAGATTATTTATAGCGGCGAGCGGTCGGTGCCCCGAGGCAATCACTACAGATGGGGGTTGGGGTTTCCTCTACCCGGCGGCCCTCTGAGAGCTCCGCAGGGTAGAGTCACGGGCCCGGAGCCGCGATTTTCGAATGCAATTTGCCCCGAAATAACTGAGCAGGACTTTCGTCGCCGCCTTGGAGTTTGGAACTGGAGCGCAGAGGAAGGCGCTTCCCGCGGGGCGGGGCGGGGCGGGGCTGGGCGGCCGTCACAGGTAACCGGATCCCCGGCGGCGGCGCGAGCCGAGCAGAGCCAGGCCCCGGCCCGAGCCGGGCGCTCGGAGGAGCTGGCGGTGCTGGCCCCGCGAGGGTACCGGAAACCGAGGGGACCTCCGAGGGGCGGGGGCAGGGGCGTCCCGCTCACCTTTGACGTCGTTGCTCGCCACCCAACCCCGCATTAACCCTTCTCCAGCCGCGGCTACAACCCGGAGAAGGGGGAGGGGCGCCACCTGTCAGGCTGTCCCGCCCGCCCGCCAGCAGACGTGCAGATGCGGGCTCCAGACCTGCGGGGTCATGCATCCCCCGAAGGGACCCTCGGCTTCCTCTTTTCCCCGGTTGGTCCCCCTCCTCACTTTCCTTTCTTCGGCGGAAAAGTATTCGCCAGTTAGATGTGTACACACCCCAGCCCCGCCGAAAAGTGACTCTGCAGAACCCGGAGCCCTAATCACTTTTCCACATGTGCCTCCGGCCCGGGCGCGCGACAGGGAGCGAGCCCGGAGCGCCCGCGCCTCCAGGTTGGCGGGTGGGGGAGAACTCCCGCCACTCTGCGGCACTTCTAGGCGGCGTCTACCCCTTTAAGAGAAATCTAGGCGAGGGTGGAGGTGCGACCAAAGGGGGTTGAGGAGCGGGGCTCCTTCACCCTGCCCGAGGTACCGGTCTCTCTCACTCCGTCTGACTCTCCTTCGCTCCTCTCCTGCGTTTCCTCTGTTTTTCTTTTCTTTCGACACAAAAGTTGGGTTGTGAATTTTCCGAGGTCGCCGCCGCCTTTCTCCCGCCGCACCACCCCCCCGCCTCTGATCTGCCTAACTATAATTAAAGTGCGTTTTTTGTGGTATTAATAAAGGGTTATTTGTCCGCCGTTTCCACGGTCTTCACAAAGAGGACTTTCATAGGGGCGGCCGCTCGGGCCGCGAGTCCAATTTATACAAAAATGTTGTATTTTTAGCCCTGGGCTCTGTTTAGATGGCGCACGGTGGAAACGGAGAGCCCTTGGAGGTCCCCCAGTAAAATCTGATAAATGACTCCGAAAAAATAAAGCTGGGATTCAGAGGGTTCCCATTAACCCCTTCACTGCTCCTCTACACGCATCTCTCATTACCCGCCAGCCGGGAGGGTCAAGGGGCCCCCGGGGGCGGACGGATGGGGAGGCGTAGGCCTGCTTCCCCCTCCCCATCTTACAAGCGAGTTGGACGCGGAGCCCCAGAGGCCCTTGTGGGATTCGGAGAAAAGGTCAGGGGGACGTTGGTGGCCGGGGGAGGGGGGGTAAAGAAAGGGGGGGCCAGACCGCGAATTCGGCAGATTGGCTATAACAAGGCAGGGGCCGACGCCCCTGTGAATTATTTTATTTCCTAAATTCTCGGCCAAAAGCGTAGACCACCGCTGCAGTTAACCCTTTAAGTGTGTTGGCACAGGAGAGGCTCTGGGGATTTCTTCACAGCGGTGGGGGCGGGGTATGTAGGTCTCACTGGTTGATATGAACCCCACCTTGCTGCACGAACCCCAAAGAGATGAGTTTGATTCGGGACTTGGGAAGACCACTGGGGAGAGGAAGCTCGCGTACCCCTCCCGCCCCAGCTCTGCTGTCAATTGGCTCCGGGCGGGGCGGGGCTGCGCTGGGTGTCTGTGTGTGCACGCGCGGATTGCACGCGTCTGTTAATTTCAAGCCAAGCTTTCGCACTTCTAAACCCACAGGTCTCTGCCTTCACCTCCCGCCTCAGCTTTCCTGGGCCTGGACTGTCTGTTTCAGTACAGCCATCCTTCTAATTCTCATCAGCATCTGCCAGACAAACCCGCGTGCACACGCGCACGCAACACACCTCCCGCGGTTAACCCAGAGGACCCCCATCCCAAAGAAAAACCTGCTGTTTAACACATTGCAAAAGCGGTTGTCTAGCGCTTGAGGAGGTTAATTCCAGATTAATTTCCCCATTACCTACCTGGGTCTGGTCCCCGACAGGCCCACCCCCATTATCGCCGTCAGTGTGGTCGTGCGGCGTCTAACAACAAACACAAACGCTCTCAATGGATCTCACACACCTCTCCCAAGTTCCTCTCCCCTGCTAAACTGTCCCCACCTAGTAAGTAAATAGACCCTTTTCTCCGAAAGTCGAGAAACCTCGGGTCTCAGGCTTCTCATTTTCCTTGGGTTACCTCCTTCTTCCCCCACCACAAAACACACACACTTTCTCGAACCGTGGACCAGGGCAGTAGTACCTGGCTTGGCCAGTACGGGACGCGGCGGGAACAGAGCCCGGGTCTTAAAGCGGCAATCCCGGCTGCCACTGGCCCACTCTTTCTTTGCCTGACTCCGTTTTCGGGTCCCAGGTACACCGACAAAGACAGGGAAGTCGACAGCGACTGGGACGGGAACGCTAAGGAAAGGCGAAAGCGGCTCAAGACGGGACACCCCCTCCGACTCGCGCGGCTCGGGAAGCCCCCGGGACGCTAGACGCACCCCTGCTGAGTCGCTCGCGGCTGGAAAAAGTCGGTCTTGGGATCCAGGGACCTCTCTTACCACCCCCTTGAACCTGCGCACCCGGCGCCAGCGGGCTCAGAACCACGCCACAGGCGGGCCGGGGAAGCCCGGGCGGCTCAAGCGGAGAGGAGGGAAGGGGCGGGGCGGGGACTGGTGCCTTCAGGCTCCCGGCGCCCCCTGGCCGGCCCTCGGCTCCATCCGCCCGGTGCTCGCCGTTAGTGGAACCTGGAGAGCAACGGAGTGAGTGCGCCCTTACCTGTAGCAGCCAGTGGCCGGTCTCTCCGATGAGCGGGAAGCCCATGGAGCCCTTAGGGATGGGCAGCTTGCAGCTCTTGTCGCGGGTGGCAGCCCAGCGCAGCTGCCACAGCTGCTGCGACACGGCCAGCAGCAGCGTCACCGACACCAGGCACGCGGCGAGGGTGGCCAGCGCCGACACCAGCTCCAAGCCTTCAAAGAGCATGTTGGCGGCCGCTCGGGGGATTGGCTGTGCGGGCCTCGGCGGGGGAGGGGAGGGCCAGACGAGAAGGGACGCGAGCGGCGGGGGAGGGGAGGCTTCGGCCGGGGGTCCTGGCACCTCCAGCCGAAACAGAGAAGGAGCAAGGGGCCGAGGGAAGGGAAGTGGAGGTTGTGAGGGGAGAGCAGAGGGGGGCGGGAAATCGCCTAAAAGAAGAGAGAGAGGAGACACGAGGCGACTCGGAGTGCAACTTTGTTTGTTTGTTTGTTTGTTTGTTCCCTTATAGCGGGCTTAGGGGTTGCTCGAGGGGTGGCGAGACGAAGTCGTGAATCAAGCTGGTGGGTTGGCTCTCCCCGCAACCATCACACTCGGAAAACTTGGGGAAAACTTTGTCCAGCGGGAGTCTCTCTCGTAAGCCCCTTCCCCTGTTTGGGAAAAAAAGAAGAAGGGGGACAGAGAACTAGCGGAGAGAAAGTGCGATGGATTTGTCAAAAGTTTTCCCCTCAAATTCCTAGGTTAAAAAAAAAAAGGAAAAAATCCTGAATCCCCAAATTCCAACGAACCCAGAAACTTTGGGTGCAAGGGGGAAGGCTCCCCGGCTGAGGCGAGTGGAGAGGCCGAGCTCAGCGCCTCTGGGCTGCCCGGGGCGGCGCGCCGAAGCCCCGGAGCCGCCGCTGCACCCCCGAGGAGGGCGCGGCAGGCGAGGCGGCGAGGCGGACGCGGGTGCGGAGCCGGCGGCCCGCGGCCCGGACGGGACGCAGCCGGCGACAGAGCCCCGGGCGGGCGCTGGGGCGGCGGCGGCGGCGGCGGGCGGGAGGGGTGAGGCGGGGTGGGGTTGGGGGAGGAGGTGAAAACCCGAGCTAGGCTATTGTATCAATTAAGAAAAGGCAGTCCGTCCCGGGACGCGGTCTCTCGGCTCTGGAGTTGCTGCTGGGGAAAGAAAGGGGGGAAAAAGAAAGGAAGGCAAAAGGAATGAAAGAGGGGGAAAAGCCGGAGGCAGGATTTCAGGGCTGATGGTTTTAAAAGCTTCCCTCAATGTGAATTTGTGCCTCTGAGAGCCAGGCGATGCGTGTGTTTATATAGAGGCGGGAGGCTGCGCCGTGGGCGCTCCGCCAGGGCCCCCCCCTCCCACCCCCACCCCCCCCCCCCCAACCCTCCCTACCACCCCCCCGCCGCGCTCTCGAAGCCGGAGGCGTGGTGAGAGGCCGGCGGCCGGAGCGTGTGAGCGCCCGCCGGCCTCCTGCCCCGCCCCGGCCGCCCGCAGCCCGCCGCCCGCCGCGGACCCACTTGTAGCCGCCGCAGGATCAAACTCAGTTCACCTCTTGCCTCCTCTTCCTTCTCGCCGGCGTCTCGCTGAGCCCGGCACCTACAGACGGACGAGATGAGACACACACACAGACACACACACACGCGCGCGCGCGCACACACACACACACACACACACACGGTGAGCGCTCGCATGGTGCCCGCTTGGCTGCTAGGCTATTTCCCTCCCTCTTTCCCCCCTCCCGGGCCCCCGGCCCCCTTCTCGCCCCCCAGGCAGTCCCGCGTGGGCTGTCGCCCCAGCAGCTGAGGTCTCGGGCGGACCGCTTCTCGACTGAGGGGCGCCAAAAGCCCCTGAACCTGTGCTTAGGATCTCCAGCTCCTATCCCGCGGGACCCCGCCGGCTCCCGTCTCCCGGAACCCCTCAGCCCTCTCAACTGTCACTCCCAATTCCTTCTAGCGGGGAGTCCCCATCTTGGATCCCGACATCCTCAGACCTTGGAGGCCAAGGTCCCTTCCCCCCGCTTCTATACGTCTCTTACCCTACAGGACCCGATGTACCCCTCTCCCCGTCCGCGTCCCGGGCAGCTGACGCTGCAGCCTTCCCCTCGGACACCTCGAGACTCTCTCATTTTGTAGTCCCCTCCGCCCCCTCCTCGCCCCGCAGCGTCAGAGGAACCCCGATGCTGGTGAATGTCCCGCGAAGAGGACCAATGCGGCGGCCCCGGCACCCGGCGGCGGGAGGAGTAGGATACAAACATTCATTGATAAATTAATATTAATAAATAAACATGCCAGGTGAGAGCGGCCACCTTCTCCCAGCCGGCCGCTGAGGGCCCAACGCGCGCGCCTGTGCGAGGTGTGCGTGTGGCCCGGGGCCGCGTCTGTGCGCGCGCGTGTGGCCCGGGTCGGCCCGACGTCTGTGGAGCTGCGTGGCGTGTCTGCGCGTTTGTGTGTTCTCTCTGGTGCTGAATGTGTGTCTGTGCATCGTGCATCCGTCTGTCATCTGGTCTCTCCTCCTGCTGTCTGTGATACATGGAGCTGTGCGTGCCAACCCCGACACGGTCTAGCCCGCGCCTGGCTCGCCCTCTCCCGCGCGTCTTGTTCCCCCGGCCCCCTTTCTCCGTCGTTCACTCTGGCATTCCCAGAGCAGAAGACCTAACCTTCGGTTAGGATGATGTGTGTGTAAGTGAAACTCGACTCCCCTTTTAACACGTCCCCTGCACCGAATACGGGTTCTCTTTTAGAGTTCACCGGAAGAGAACGTATGTGAGTGTCTAAGGGGCGAGCATCTGTGCTGTTCCTCCCTGTGCGAGCGCTTCCGAGGTTGATGTGGCGGGCGGAGGTTTAAAAGCTCGGTCTCTTGCTTCTAGCGCTGGGTCATCTCAATTCTCTCTCTGCCCTGGAACCCCACCTGGTGGACAGTCGTAGCACTACAGATCCAGGGGGAAGCGATTCCGGCTCCCCCTTTCCTGACTCCATTCGCAGGGGAAGGTTGGCTCTAAAGGGCCTGCTTGTAGGCTCCTAAGTGGCTCCACTCCTGCCTCGGTGCCCTCAGATTGCCACGTCAAGCAGCTTTGGACCCAGACACACGGAGTCCTCGTTGGGACCGTTGCGACCCCAGAAGTAGAGAGCCGGGGCACATCCTCACAACAGGGAGGACAACTCTGGACTGGGAACACAGGAGCTGTGAGACCGAAACCACAGTGTTCCCCATGCGGGGAGGGGATTCGGGTGAGGACTGGAGGGGGGTGGATTATTGAGGCTCTGCTGTTTTGAAGAGCCCTAAGGATCTAGCCTGAGCCCTAGACACAGCACTCCCAGAAGGCGGCAGAATGGGCAGTCACCCTGGGAACCCATCTCCAGAAACATCAACCTCTGAAAGGAGGGACACATGGCCTTATAGAGACGCAAACAGATGCATAGGCAGGCGAATAGTGCACACAGAGAGAGGCACAGACACATACACTTAGAGATCATTGTCAACAAATTCACACAACACCTGCCTCCAACCTCAAGAGACCATAGGAGGTGTCTGCTCTGCAGAGATCACAGCCTCAGAAGTCTCCAGGAACCTACTGTCTTCCCCTACCCCTCTCCTGCTTCACCGTTGGCTTTGGAGCACTTCCATCCTCTCCTCCTGTTCTGGTGGGAGTTGGGAGGGGCCCCCGGGGGAGTCATTCTGAGTCTTTATTGTCCAGCCACCAAGTGGGGTCCTGGGGAATGCCCATAGGGACAGCATGGCTACATAGCAATAGTCCCTGGATGTCCTAATTGGAACCATCTCTCTATTCAAATCACAGAGTACTTAAGAGAAAAGAAAGAAAAGAAAAGCCATGGTATTGTAATTATCTATGTTGCCAGAGGTGCTAGGGAGAGTAGGAATCCTGGGGCCGTGGGGCAGCCTCAGAAAGAGTGGGACTAGGACAGAGAAAGGTCGGCAATCATCTTCAACAGATTCCAACTGAGGACATGCCTTCATCCGCTTCACATGTTCCTCTGACCCTGGCCCTAGAACAAGCCCTGATCCAGACCTCAGTCTGACCCAAAACCCTGACCTAAAACAGATCCCCAAGCTTAATCCCAGCTTGACCCTTTATCCTGGTCATGGAGTCATAGGTCAGGACCCTGTCCCTGACCCCAGACTGAACCCCAATCCTCTCAAGCATCATCCGACCCTGCATTTGGCGAGAGGAGTGTGGCTGGACCCTTGTGGACTCCCCAGCAATGGGACGCAGCTCAGCCCGGAGGCTCTGGGAGTGAGACCCGGCTGTAGGATAGAATATTTCCCTCCCACCCCACCCCACTTACAACCCTTTTCCATGGGGTTTCAACTATTGCCTGAAGTGCTCTGAAGCCTGGGTTCACAGCTTGCCTCCCACGTCTCTGTGGCCTTCTGGGCACCTTGAAATCAGAACAGACTGGGGGATCAATCATGCCAGTTCAAGTGGAGCTTTGCCTGGATGAACTTTGCAATGCTTGGCACAGGGGCTGAAAGAACACAAAGGGCAGACATCAGACACTCTTGGACTATGTAGTCAGTCGGGCAAGGCACAGGCTCTGCGCCCGCCTCCCAGGCTCAGGAAACACCCATCTATGGGGCAAGTCAGCTCCTCACAGAGGCACAGGGCTCCCCAGGAGTATCCCAGCCTTTCTGTGCTCAAAGAAATAACGACATCGCACTTTCCAAATCCTTTACATGTGTGCAGCCCTGTAGGGCCAACATCTCTTCCACAGCTACTATTTATTTCATCTCCACTCAGCCCTGTGAGAAAACACTATTTTTAGATATTAGATTTACATATAACTTTTTGTACTGAAGACAAAGCTTAGCCCCAGAGAGGCCCTCCCCATCTCCATTGTATTCTCCTTGCCCCTCTCCCCGCGTCAAGCACACAGCCCCTGAGACGGAGATCCTGTCCCACATGGCAGCTGCCCCTTTGTTTAACATCCATGCTTCTGACCATTAAAGCTGACAACGGAGGGAGTTGTTAGTTTTACACCTAATTTTGCATAGTTTTGGCCCTGAATTTTTAAAATTGATGCTGATTTATTGCAGTAATTTCTTTCCCCTAAAACTACCTCTGCTTCCTCCAACTGGAGCCAAATGGAAAGAGGCAAAAAAAAAAAAAAAAAGCCCATGATAAAAGGTGGCCAGTGTCCAGAGTAGAGACCAGGAGGCTGTGGGTAGGAAGCAGGGCTACTGTTCAGAGGTCAAAGAGAGGCTGCAGGGCTTTGCTGGCCTCCCGTTGGGTCCACGGTAGTCTATCCTGAGAAATAAAGCTGCCCTCTCCTGCCTTGCTGGCACCAAGGCACCCTTGGAAGTCAGCTCTTTTCTCCTCCTCATCCTCCCCAGGGCTTCAGGCTGGTCCCCATTCCATTCTGAGGCCTCTCTGTAGATGCATGGCAGAAGCAGGCCTCCTTGCCTGAAAAACCTTGAGTCCCGAGGGGAAGTGACATTCTGTTTCTGAGGGGTGAAGAAGAGAGGTTGCCTTGGGCCACCAGGCCCTACTCAGTCATGCTCTTCCATTGCTTTCTAGAACTGGAGCAGAAGTTCTGCTAATGTGCCACCCCAGCACATTAGCAGCACCCCTTTGGCCCTGGGCCCCAGCTGTGGCCCCGGACATTCATCCCAAGGACAGCTAACCCTTCTCCTCTCCATGTCCTCCCTCCGGATCGGGCATCGCTAGGCCGGCCATGCCTCTCGGGCGCCCAGTCTTCAAGGACAGCGTAGAGGGCAGTCCCAGGCTGTGCTGGTGATTCTGCGAGGGGCTGGGTCCCTTGCTCGCCGGGCCAGGCGGGGCTGCAGACATAACCCAGCTCGATTTGGAAATCGCCAGAGTGCCGTGGATGCTGCCTTCCTAGAGCCCCCAGGGGCTAAGCTCCCCTTCACTCCCCACCCCTCCACCCCCCAAGTTAGGCTCTGAACTGTTTAGAACATTTATGGGCCCCTTCAAAACCACTACCTGCCAGAGTCCCAGCCAGGCCCCCCACCTCTTTGGAGCCACCATCCTGCTGCCTGTGGTGCTTCCGAAGCAGAGCTAGATTCTGGATTCTAATTATTTATTTCCTAAAGGTTTCCTCTTCTTCCTTGTCCCTCAGTGTGACTTGCTCCCACATTACCCCCAGTACCCTCTCATCATTAGCTCTTTAGACTCTTTTGTTTTTGTTTTATTTTATCGATAACCCCCCAAGTGTCTCTACCTGGCAGGGGCCAGATGCAGACACAGCCTGGCACCTCGCTGCCAGCTGCTCCGAGACCCATGGCTGGGGGAGGGAGCCCCTCACCCACCCCCTTGCAGCGCTGGGAAGCAGGCAGGCAGCCCTTAGGAGCGAACTTTGCTGCTTCCTCCTTTGCCTGAATGTGGAACAAGCCTCACCCCATACCTCATCTCAGAAATCGCAGCTTCGGACACTTGCCTCAGAAGGAATTTTTTCAGAGAAATGGAAATATCCCCATCTTCCTCTGTCAAAGCCCCCACAGCCAGTCCCCTTCCTCCTACCCCATACCCAACCCAAACCAAAGCAACCAAAAAAGGGACTTGCCGATGGAAGGAGCGAGGTAGGGATGAGGAATGCAGCTGGCAGTGTCCAAGTCGGCACTGCCTGGAAAAGAGTAGCCTGCCCGGTGGCGATGGGACACCGGCCGGAGTGCCCCAAGCTGGCTGTGGCTGGCAGGGACAGTGCTGCAGCGATGGCGTTCCCTCAGGCCCTGGGAGCCAAGAGCCCTTTATAGCCTGAAACCTGCCCTGGCACCGCCCACTGGGCGGTTGCAACCAGGGGAGTCGCTAGGAGCTGGAAGGACATGCGCCCCAGGACCCCAGGGCCAGGCCGCATGCACAAGAATCTGGGATTCAACCTCCTCCCATCCCAGGCAACTCCATGTCCTGGTATGTGCATGAGAGTCGTGTGTGTGTGTGTGTGTGTGTGAGTGTGTCTGTGTGTGTCTGTCCGCGCACGCGTGCGCTCGTGCTTAAACTTCCATTCAAAGACCTCAGATCTCTTTCCCTCATCCTCTTTCTCTGGCAGTAACAGTTTTTGAAAGGATGGGGAGAGCAGTGTGTTTCTGCTCAGTTTATCAAATTACACTCAGTGACAAAGGACTGAAGTGCATTTTCTTGAAGGCTTGACAATTGGAGATCCAGGAGGAAAAAAGAAAGGCACGACAGAGAACCCAAGGCTTTTGTGGAGGGTAAAACACCGGTGTCAAAGGCGGGGATGTGGTCGGGTGGCTCTAAGTGATTTTGCCTTCACGCTGTTGGTGCTAAAAACTGTTCCCCCCACCCACCACCTCAGCTGCAAAAATCCCAGGGATCCTAGAAATTGCAAGATGGTTGATTTTTAAAAGGAACACTGTTCATTTTCACACGGGCTGAGCCAGGCAAGCTGGAGCACAGCTTCCTCCCTCCAGGGCTGCCCTTCCCAGCCCCCCATGCCAGGGGAGGGCTGGGAAGCCTGCTCAGAGGAGTCGCTCACGGAGGTACAGTGCCCTCTGCCCTCCCCCATCCGGGCCTGTGCAGCCAGCTTCTCTCCCTGGGCCTGGCTGGGACAAGGATTGGGTGGGCTTTTTCTTGCCAAAGTTCTGCCCTGCACCTGAACTCAGAGGATTGCTAGATGGAGCTGGATGAACTGTCAAGGCAGTTTGGGGCCTGAAGCAAAGTACATGGGGTCACTGGACTGCTTTCCCAAAGGTCTCCATTCTTTGGGGCTGGAAGGGAGAGAGCAGCAACCCAGTCGCCAGCCTCAGACACAGCCGAAGGAGCCAGGAAGAATATCCCCTCATCCAGAGAAAGTGCCCAGAACAATTTGACTCCTACCAGCCTTCCCATTCCTAGCTGGCTCAGGCCCAGAAGCCTCCCAGCAGGCCGGCCGGCCAGCTGACTGGCAGCCTTGCTCAGAAAGCTCAGCGAGCAGAGCTCACCCGAGAAGCTAGCTGGCAGAGCTCCCCAACCCTGAGTCCAAATCCCTTCCTCTTGCGTGAGGCTGTGGCTCCTGTGGGCTCTCTCTGGAGGAGGAGCTGGAGGAGACACAGAGCAGGGGGGCTGTATGGCCGCCCACCTGAAGTCCACCCCCCTTTCTTCTCACACCTGTACCCCACTGTCCACCCCAGCTCCGAGCTGAAGTGGTCCCAGATGCCACGGCTCTCCTCAGATTCTTCCCCAGACGCTGGTGAGAGGAGGCGCTCCCAGCAAGATGCCCTGGGGCCCGCCGTCCTGAAGTCCAGGGCTGTTCTAGCCTGTACCTGTGCTCCCACCAGGATTTCCCCTTCCTGACCACCCTGAGGCACCAGAAAGTTCGTGGGAGGACTTGGGCCCCTCCTACACAGTCTCTCCATCAGCATGCCCACCAGAACTCTAGGCTTCCTCTTCAGTTCAAGCTTCAGTACCAAGCCCCTGGTCTCCCATCCCACAACTAGATTGCCTCCTGAAATCCCTTCTGTGTGGGAAACCTGGAGCTCCTCTCTCTCTCTTTTAGTTTTCCCTCCACTGGTTTCTTTCCTTCCTCCCTGCCCTGCTTTTCCAAATCCATTCACTCATCATACTTGCAGCAAATAGGCAGAGTGGCCTGTAACTCGGAATACTGGCTCTGGAATCCATGAGACCTGGGCGCTGAGCCTGCTCCACCGCTCATTCCCGTGAGCGCTGGTCATCTGAGCCTCGGATATGTCTCCAATGTGGTCACTGGATTAGAAGGGAATGAGGGTTGAGGCGGGAGTCCTGTTAGAAGGCTGGTGGTAACCCAGGAGCAATAACAGTAGTAGCAGTAGTGAAGCAATAACACCGCAGCGAAGGCCACCACTGGGTCCTATGCGCCTGGTGTGCTTCAAAGCACTTCACATATATTATTTCATTTAATCCTCACATCAACCCCAGGAGGTAGGTACTATAGTCCCACTTCATAGACGAAGAATCTGAGGCACCAAGTGTTTTGACAACTTACCCAAATGAATCCTGCTGCACTTTGGGGGTTAGATTTAATCTCCTCTAGAATTCAAGCCCAGGGAATCTGCATTAGCCAGGGCTCTTAGCCAGCATACTAAGGACTAAACGAAGCTGGCTGCAGTGAGGATGGAGAAAAGTGGATTCCTCTGTCCCTGGGATTCTCCAGGAAAGAATACTGGAGTGGGTTGCCATGCCCTCCTCCAGGGGATCTTCCCAATCCAGGGATGGAACCCAGGTCTCCTGCATGGCAGGCAGACTCTTTACCGTCTGAGCCACCAGGGAATCCGGACATATTTTAGGAGTGTCCAATTAAAAAATTGACATATTTGGCAACTGATTAGGTAGGGAGGAAGGTGGGTGTCTAGGATTTCAGGCGGGGTAGCTGGGTGCATGTCAGAATTACCTACTGAGCTGGAAGCTCAGGGAACAAGATGATGAGTTTGGTTTTGCCCTGGAAGTCCCAAGGTGACTAGGGGATATTCAAATGGAGTTTTCTGGTGGGCTCTTAGAAATGATTTAAAAGTCATCTGTGTTCTGATGATAATGGAAGGCGTGGGAGTAGAGAAGCCTACACGGGAGGAGAAGTGGGCCTAGGATAGAGCCCCAAGGACACCAACATTCAAGGCACAAGCAGAGAAAAAGGGGTCTGGGGAAGAGGGGCCTCTCTTCTTTGCCCCAAACTCACACCCTAGTGTTAACCTCACGAGACTGATGATCCGACGTGTTTGTTTCCACTCAGCACTTAGAAGCTCAGGGTAATCAAGGTACTCAGGTTAGTAATTTCGCCCCCGCATAACTTAGGGACACACACGTACTCGCATAGAGCTTCCTGACCTATGGTCATTGGTAGGATTCTGAATCTAGCTGCTGAGTTACTGTTGACATCTTGTGTATAAAGCCATCCATTTCACTGAGCTTTTCACCATGTCATACAGTGCCGTAACACTTTCAGGGGCACCTCCTCGTGGGTCTGGATCTTGCCTGCCACAGACTGCACTCCACCCAGGTTGCACGGCACGGCAGAGCTCCCCATTGCACGGCGTGCTGCCGCAGACTGTGGGTCC
Organism: Bos indicus; assembly: GCF_029378745.1. Classification (NCBI taxonomy): domain Eukaryota; kingdom Metazoa; phylum Chordata; class Mammalia; order Artiodactyla; family Bovidae; genus Bos; species Bos indicus. Next base: position 12,292,032 of record NC_091770.1, on the reverse strand, counting down.
CCCAGACAGCACTACCTGACTGGGCGGCCTGCTGTTGTTTGTTCAGGGCTGAGACAGGAAGGGGGCCTCTGTGGGAGCAGGGAGTGTGAGGATCCGGTGAGGTCCAGAGAAGGGCCAGAACGCGCCAGATGGAGAGGCCACACTGAAAGCCATGTGGGAACCAAGTGGGAACGGGGAACGGCGGAAGCACGGGAAGAAAGCCAGGCAATGCGAGAGAGAGACGGACTCTCTTCCCACTGCTCTCCTGACCCATCAGGGAGAGTCCATGTGCTGGCTGGGCAAGCAGGGCTGCCAAGCTCCCCTGGAGGGGCCTGGGCCAACCGGGAGAGAAGGGTGAGGGAAGTAGAGGAGGATGGAGGTGCTTAGGCTAGGTCTCCCCACACTAGTTATGAAAGCACCAGCTCAGACAGCCCTAGGCTAGGCTTGCCCTCTGGGGGGAGACAAGGCATTGCCCTCAGAGGCAAGTGGCAGCTGTGGGCAAGTTCCCCTGCACAGCCATCCAGCCGAGAGCACATGCTCAGGGAAACGTTAGCAGAGATTCCCCTCTCGGGTGGATGCTCACGTTCCTGTCTCACAGGTGCTCTCCCACACTCACGCCTGCTCACGGAGACACGTTCTTCCGGAGCTCCCAGCCCCCGCCCCGAAGCTTCGCATGCCCAGCCCCCTCCCCACTCCCCACAAGCCGGTTCAGGCACGGAGCTTCATGGCCTTGGCACCTCTGGCCTGGCAGGAGAAGGTTGGGCCACCCAGCCCTCTCGGTACCTTAGAACTCACATGAGCGGTGACAGGCTTGGCCAGCAGAGAGGGACAGCTCAGAGCCTCAGTGGAGTGGGGAAGGCCAGGGGTGAGGCTGGGGCGTGGGCAGGCTACACAGAGACGGCTACAGTGACAGGAGAAGGACTCTGTGGCTCTCTGCTGGCTCCCTTAACCCCAGAGCCCCCTCTACAGTGACCCAGCTCCACGGGGTCCTAGTCGGTTTAGAGGAAGAAAGAATACTTGCTGTAGGGCAGGGGCTCAGAGCACCCGTCACTGAACCCTTGGGGCTCTGTGGTACAAGGATTTGTTTTCTACTGTCCTGTCCCTGTGACTGGTCCCTCATCAGGATCCCCAGGGCAGAGGACACACCCCGTCTACAGCTTGAGGATGGCCTGGAACCAACCAGCCAACAGGAGTACAGGTCAGGGAGTCATTCCTGCCGCTCATCAGATGTACAGTCCTGGCCAAGTCACTTCACCCCTCAGGCTCAATCTTATAAGAATGGGGAAAAGAAGTCTTGCCTTACTGGGCAATTGGCAGTGATGACATTGATAAAAATGTCAGAGATATTCCATGTGAAACACTTGGCACGGTGGTGGGCTCAGAGCCGGGACAGAGCCACAGGAAGGCCAGGAAGCTTTGGGTTTCTCACTTGTCTAGGCTCCTGAGAAGCCCTGGAAATTTATACTTTGCATTATTTTCTTCAAGAGGGTCCCCAAGGTTTCGGGTTTCATAAATCCTGGGGCCTGGATGGTAGCCATTGCCCTTCCTGCTCCACCCCGTCCTCAAGCCTCTCACTGCCTCCCAGGCACAGGAGAATGCCCCCGTCAGGTGGGCAGAGCTGAAACCAGCCCCAGGCAAGGCCTCGTTCCAGGTGGAAGGCCCGGGCGCCGTCACCTTCCCTGAGCTGGTCACCCCGGGACGGCTGCCTCCCTGAGCCAGGCTGTGCACCCCATTCTGGCTCACAGCAGTTAAGCCAGCTGGGACCCCTTTAAATGAATTCCCTGGAATTCTGGGCACTGTGTCCTAGTCCTGGCAGAGACTTTGCTCCAAAAATTATGAACTCCTAGGGAAGCTAGTTTTAGGGCTGTGCTAGGCAACCCCAGGGCTCAAGAATGGGCCTTCAGGAAAACAAAAGCAACTTGGCCGGCTTCTCCATTAGCACCCGTTTCCCTGAGGAGCCTTGGAGGGAGTGGGGACACAGGACTCCCTCCTCAGTGTCTGGGAGATGGATGGGGCCGATTTTTTCCAGGATTCCTCCCCATAAATCTGATTTGGCCCCTCATCTGTCTAGGCCAGTCTCCATGGAGGTGCGCGGGAGTGATGAATGAGCTGCCTGACTAATGTGACTGGGGTGGCAGGGACCTGGGGAGGGGCTCTGCTCTGATGGATGGTCCTCATGAGGGCATATTGCATTAGACACCCATAATGCGATCAGCAGGGCCATTACGATACCAATTTGTTGCTCCTCCTCACCAGGGCGGGGCAGTGGGGCTGGGAGATTAAGGAGGACGTCAGGACTTGGGAGACACCTGGGGGAGGTTGCAGAGGGTGGGGGGCAAGATTTCCTTGTTGGGGGTTATTACTAGGGAAATCATATGGAACTAAAAAAAAATGCAGAAGGAAAGAAGCGAGGGGAAGTGAGGCCAGGAGAGAAGGTGTGACCTGTCCAAGGTCTCTTCTGGAACCCAAAGAGCTAGACTTAGCACTCGAGTCTCCTGCTTTCTGCGCAGCTGCAGCCAGAGATGGAGGAGCGAATGAGACTAGGAAAGGAGATACAACGCTACTCTGGCCTCTCCGCTGCTCTCCTGAGAAGAGGGAGGCCGATGACCGCTTCCATTCAAAGAGGACATGGTCTGCTGCAGGTTCCCACAGGGGCCCGAGATGGCCTTCACTCCAGACCACCCACAGTCCTGCAGCCCCACCTACCCACGTTCGTTCTGATCTCCATGTCTCTCTCCTGTCATTTTAAAGTAGACTTCTAAACACTCCACTGTCTCCAGTCTGTCCTCTAGATCACCAGAGGGAATCTTTTAAAACAAAATGTTCTTTTCTCCTTAAAAGCTGTCAGCAGCTCCCTGTTGCCCTCGGGATGGGTCTCAGGCTGGCACTCTGACTCCAGCCTCTCCCCCAGCCTCAGCTCTGGGGTTCCCTCCAACTTACCCAGCCTCTTCTGTGGCAAAGGCACGCCATCCACTTTTACACTTCTAGATCCTTTATTTGGACTTTAGGGACAGGAAACTGATCACCACATGCGCCAGTTCCTGAACATTTTGGTCAGTACAGCCTCTGCTCGTCTCCTTTTCCCCTCTGATCCCCAGCCCTCCTTTTGACCCTCACCTCCACCCCCAGGCCCACCTGCCATTGTGTTGGTATATGTCTGGCGATGTGTATGTATCTTTGAAAATAGTATTATCTTTTGTATGTATGTGTCTTCAACTAACACAAATCATCTTGCAATGTAGATCTTATTTCAGGTTTAAAAATTTTTTAACATCATTTAAAAATTCTGTTTATGTTGCTTTATGTATTTCTAGTTTGTTACTCTGTAACTGCTGTAAAATATTCCAAAATATGTATCTACCACATTTTACCTTGGTAGCAGACGCCCAGATTTCTTCCAGCTTCCTATTTCTGCACACACTGTGCAGTGAATGTATTTTCTCTGGGCGTTTAACCAGCAATGAGCGCATCCTAGGGAATGTGCAGATGCAAATGAAGTTTTGCTGTGTGACTCCAGGCAGACCGCACTGGCTCACGTCCATCAGCAGTGCACAAAGGTGCCTGGTTCCTCACATCATAAACGACTCTTGCATTCTGCTCATTTCTAGTTTTGCCAGTTTGATCAGAATGAAGTCTCTGAAGCCTTCACACATCCCAGTTACCACTGTTTTGACTACCCCCCTTTCACTGACTAGTAAAAGTCTACTTGTCTTTTAAAACCCAATTTAAGAATTATATCCTTGTGTGGAGTTTTCCAGTTTGTCAACCTTTCCTTGGTGCTCCGGAACATTCGGTACGTACCACCCTAGCATTTACCATCTCACCATAGTCCTTCCTCTCTTTCTCACTCACACACCGCCCTCTGCCTTGGCCGCTAAGGCAGAAAAGTTTCCTGCCTTTTGGAACCGTTGGAGAGAGGAGGAAGAGTGAAGGAGAGGGTGGGCTGTGTCTGTGAGAATGGGGAAGTCGGGCAATCACGACACATTCTTTTTCTGTCTGTACTCTCAATAAGTATTTTTCTAACTTAAGTCCCGTCTTATGTACTCCAGGACCTCACTCAGACTTCAAGCAACTTTATTCTTCTGCTGCTGCTTCTAAGTTGCTTCAGTCGTGTCCGAGTCTGTGCAATCCCATAGACAGCAGCCCACCAGGCTCCCCCGTCCCTGGGATTCTCCAGGCAAGAACACTGGAGTGGGTTGCCATTTCCTTCTCCAATGCATGAAAGTGAAAAGTGAAAGTGAAGTTGCTCAGTCGTGTCCAACTCTTCGTGACCCCATGGACTGCAGCCTACCAGGCTCTTCCATCCGTGGGATTTTCCAGGCAAGAGTACTGGAGTGGGGTGCCATTGCCTTCTCCAAACTTTATTCTAGTCATTTCTAAATGTTTCTTTCCTCTGCCTGTGACCAAACAAATATCTCTCTTAGCCTGAAAAGTCTTTCCCTTGATGCCAATGAACCCTAAGCTGATATCTCATAAAGGATGCATTGAAAAGAACATGATTTTTAGAATTAAAAGAACTTGAAGAGCTCAATCTTTCCAGGCCTCTGGTTTAGCAGTCTGTACATCAGATGTAAATGAGTTGTGAGAGTTACACTCACCATTTGATAACATTCTGTGCGCAATCTCTTTCCTTCTTCAAGTTCTGAAAGATATCTTCCACACACATCCAAAACTGAATTTCTCATCTTCCCTAAAACTAAATCTCCTCTGGAATCTTTTGTTTCTAGCAATCCTGTTATTTTTTCCCAGTGAATCAAGAAGATATTAACCTGACATCTCCCATCTCCCTGGCTGTTTAGTTAACCAAAGTCAACTGAGTCACCTTCCACGTTGGTTCTCAAATATACCCCTCATCTCCATTCCTGTTTCCACTGTCCTCGGAGTAGAGGAAGCTTCAGAATGGAGAAGACAGTATATACAAATGAAGGCTGCTGGTAACCTATGTTCTCAGCTTACTTCCCACCCTAACTAACTGCTTCTACCCATCCACGCTCATCTGGTGGCTTATAGGAACCACAAACCTCAATGACCAGCACGCTAGCTACCTCCACCTGCCACAGATGGGGTTAATTTTACAAGTCATGTCAAGGAACAGGTAACCCTTGATACACCAAAGCAAAAAGGAAGATAAGATCTTTCAAAAAATCTTCCTGAGGACCAGAGCAAACCTTTTGAAGGTGGTATAAACACAGTGTTAGTACAGACAAATTTTACTTCTGAATATTTATACAAAAATCCTAAAATAAATGCTCCAAAATAAAACTCAGAAGTTCATAATAGTAAGACATGACGACCAACTGGGGTTGAACCCATAAATGAACCAAAATGTTGAAACATTAGTACTTAACTGTATGCATGAGTGAAGGGAATGGCTGGAAAAAACAGCACTTAGTAAAGTTCAACACTAATTTCTTATACTATCCAGGAATAGAAGAAAACTCCCTTAACTTTATAAGCCTACAACAAACCTCATAATGAATAATTAAACATTAGATGAATTTCGGTTAAAGCAAGAAAAGAGACAAATTCTTACCATTACCACTAACGGGCAATACTGTCTGGTTGTCTTAGCTAAATAAATGAAGAAAAAATCAGAAATGCAAGGGTAAATAAAAATTTTAAAATTTTAAAAAATGAAAATTTTAAGAGCTCTTGGACAACTTTTTCAACTTCTTTCCTGTTTATTGATCTTGGGGGTTTTCTCTCCCTTCCTGGGTCACTCTTGGTAATACACACTCTTGTAGCAGCATCAGTCGTCTTTCTTTGGGTTTATGGATTATTTACACAAAATTACATAAATTATTCTCAACATTCAGTTCAGTTCAGTTCAGTCGCTCAGTCGTGTCCGACTCTTTGCAACCCCATGAACCGCAGCACACCAGGCCTCCCTGTCCATCACCAACTCCCGGAGTTCACTCACACTCACGTCCATCGAGTCAGTGATGCCATCCAGCCATCTCATCCTCTGTCGTCCCCTTCTCCTCCTGCCCCCAATCCCTCCCATCATCAGTCTTTTCCAATGAGTCAACTCTTCACATGAGGTGGCCAAAATACTAGAATTTCAGCTTTAGCATCATTCCTTCCAAAGAAATCCCAGGGCCGATCTCCTTTAGAATGGACTGGTTGGATCTCCTTGGCAGTTCAAGGGACTCTCAAGAGTCTTCTCCAACACCACAGTTCAAAAGCATCAATTCTTCGGCGCTCAGCCTTCTTCACAGTTCAACTCTCACATCCATACATGACCACAGGAAAAACCATAGCCTTGACTAGACGAACCTTTGTGGGCAAAGTAATGTCTCTGCTTTTGAATATGCTATCTAGGTTGGTCATAACTTTCCTTCCAAGGAGTAACCATCTTTTAATTTCATGGCTGCAGTCGCCATCTGCAGTGATTTTGGAGCCCCCAAAAATAAAGTCTGTTTCCACTGTTTCCCCATCTATTTCCCATGAAGTGATGGGACCAGATGCAATGATCTTCGTTTTCTGAATGTTGAGCTTTAAGCCAACTTTTTCACTCTCCTCTTTCACTTTCATCAAGAGGCTTTTGAGTTCCTCTTCACTTTCTGCCATAAGGGTGGTGTCATCTGCATATCTGAGGTGATTGTTATTTCTCCCAGCAATCTTGATTCCAGCTTGTGCTTCTTCCAGCCCAGTGTTTCTCATGATGTACTCTGCAAATAAGTTAAATAAGCAGGGTGACAATATACAGCCTTGACGTACTCCTTTTCCTATTTGGAACCAGTCTTTTGTTCCATGTCCACTTCTAACTTTTGCTTCTGGACCTGCATACAGGTTTCTCAAGAGGCAGATCGGGTGGTCTGGTATTCCCATCTCTTTCAGAATTTTCCACAGTTTATTGTGATCCACACAGACAAAAGCTTTGGCATAGTCAATAAAACAGAAATACATGTTTTTCTGGAACTCTCTTGCTTTTTCCATGATCCAGTGGATGTTGGCAATTTGATTTCTGGTTCCTCTGCTTTTTCTAAAACCAGCTTGAACATCAGGAAGTTCATGGTTCACGTATTGCTGAAGCCTGGCTTGGAGAATTTTGAGCATTACTTTACTAGCATGTGAGATGAGTGCAATTGTGCGGTAGTATGAGCATTCTTTGGCATTGCCTTTCTTTGGGATTGGAATGAAAACTGACCTTTTCCAGTCCTGTGGCCACTGCTGAGTTTCCTAAATTTGCTGGCATATTGAGTGCAGCATTACTTATAGTTAAACTATTATTTTAAATTATTATTTAAACCCTTTTCAGTGGTAATTTCCACTTTCTATTTCTTAGTTTTATTTAGAAATAAGGATAGTAGTATCTGTACTTTTTTACATTGTTTTTCCATGATTTTTTAGGTTTGCTTAGTGATTTGTGTGTTTCCTCCTCCCACCAATAGACAGTTCTTTGATTTACAAAGAAATGTGAAATTGTCATCATCTGCAGATATTAGGACTGCCTATAATAGAATATCCCAGAGAATCAACTGAAAACCTATTCAGTTGAACAAAATATGCAGTAACTTGCTCAGATACATGACAAATATATAATCAATAGCTTTCATGTATGTTAACATTATTAAATTTGGAAATTTAATTTAAAATATATAATAAATAATATGAATACTCTTGTGGATTTATGTAATTAATGCAAATAAAGTGAATTCATGAATTCAGTAGTTATGGGAAGAAAACACAAAACTTTACATAGGACATAAAAGAAGACCTAGATAGAGACTCACAATGTTAGGAGTCACTTTCTCCAATATTGAATAAATTCAGTGTAATCCCAATCAAAATTCCCATGGAATTTTAAAAATAAAACTTTACAAAATAATTCTAAAGCTCATCTATGAGAATATACATACAAGAAGAACCAAGACATTTTCAGAGAAGGTTGCTGATGGGAGGCTTTCTCTACTAGATATTAGAACTAGATATTAGACGTATTTTAAGATTACAAAAATTAAAATGTTTCCTGTTGGCACAGAAATAGACCAATAGATCAGTAGACTATCAATAGACCCATGCATTACACATCAGTGAGGAAGGACTGGCTCATAATAACATGTGTTTAGGATCTTCAGATCGCCATTTGGGGGAAAAAAAGATTAGATCTGCATCTTATATAATCCCAAAATAAAATTCAGAAAGATTATCTAAATGTAAAACAAAACTAAAATTTTTTATAATCTGGGGGTGGGTGGGAAAGCTCTTCTAGGCAAGATACAAAACTCAGGAGCTTCCTTTTTAAAAGAAAGAATTGACCAACTACGTCAAATTTCAAAATGCTGTATGAGGAAAGCCAGTATAAACAATGAAAATAGATAAAAGTACGTGTATGAGCTAACAATTCTGAAACGGTGTACTGGGGTTGAAATTAAGTTAACGGCTGGTAGATGATGATGGGAGCCAGGTTCTCACTGTTGGAGAGAGATAAGCAATGATGAAAGGTTAGAATTATTTCTATGGTACTAGAGTTTGATGCATAGTATAAATAAACACATAAGCCTCATACCTCACATATATACACACAGATGTATAGATATAGGAACAGTAATACCATGTGTATATATGGACATCATATATAATAAAGTATCTAGCTCTGTCTGCTGAGAGCCAAAAAATAAAAAATGACATCTCAATAGCAGTGAGCACACCACACATCCAAATCTTAGTTTCTAAAAATCATTCTTTCATAAAAGGAATCAGGGCTCCATGAAAAACTGGTGAATTCTAGGGCTGGAACAGGGAAAAGAGAAGATAAACTTGTAGCATCTTGTAGTTTGATAAAGCAAGGAAATGTTTTTAACAAAAGAATAGGGGTTTGGCAACGGTACTCTGGAGACAACCCAAAAGAGCTCCCAACCTGAAATAATCTGAGCAATAAAAGAAAGAAAGAACGTAGTATTGGATTATAACCTAAAAGGTGAAATAAATATGTAAGCCCAAAGGGTAGATACATAGATCAACGGAACAGAACTGAGAGTCTAGAAATGAACCCATATACATCTATAGTCAATTGATTTTAACAAGGGTGCCAAGACTATTCCATGGGGAAATAATTGTCTTTTCGATGAATTGTGCTGGGACAACTGGATATCACACATGAAAGAATTAGCTTGGACCCCTAACTTACACCACATACAGAAATTCAAATCCAACTGGATCATTAAAGACCTAAACATGAGGTAAAATTATAAAATTCTTGGAATAGAGGCATACTCTTCATGACTTTGGATGAAGCAACATTTTCTTAGATTCTCAGCTATCACACCCAAAGCACAAGCAACAACAGAAACAAGAGATACATTTGGACTTTATCAGCACTTACAACTTTTTTTGGATCAAAGGGCAGTGTCAAAATGAGAAAAGTTCCACAGAATGGGAGAAAATTTGCAAATCATGTATATGATAAGGGTCTAATATCCAGAATATATGAAAAACTTTTACAATTCAAAACCAAGACAAATGACCCAGTTTAAAAAGGAACAAATGATTTGAACAGACATGTCTCCAAAGATATACAAATGGCTAATAAGCACAAGCAAAGATTCTCAACATCATTAGTCATTGCTGCTGCTAAGTCGCTTCAGTCGTGTCCGACTCTGTGCGACCCCATAGCCGGCAGCCCACCAGGCTCCTCCATCCCTGGGATTCTCCAGGCAAGAACACTGGAGTGGGTTGCCATTTCCTTCTCCAATGCATGAAAGTGAAAAGTGAAAGTGAAGTCGCTCAGTCACGTCTGACTCTTAGTGACCCCATGGACTGCAGCCTACCAGGCTCCTCCGTCCATGGGATTTTCCAGGCAAGAGTACTGGAGTGGGGTGCCATTGCCTTCTCCATCATTAGTCATTAGGGAAATGAATATTAAAACTACAGTGAGATATCACTTCATACCTACCAGGATGGCAATTATAAAAAAAAAGCAAACCAGAAAATACCAAGTGCTGGCAAATACGTGATGGAATTTGAACCCTCATGCATTGCTGACAGGACTATAAAGTAATGCAGACACTTCGGAAAACAGTTTGGCAGTTCCTCAAAAAGTTAAACATAGATCTATCATATGGCCCAGCAGGTCCTCTAGGTATGTGTCTGGAGAATTAAAAACATGTCCAAACAAAACTGTGCACTAATGGTCAGAGTGGCATTGTCCACAAGAGCCCCAGAGTGGAAACAAGCTGTTTATTCTTCTGTTGGACTTGTCTATTCACTGATGGGCAAAAGTCTATCAACAGATGAACGGATAAGCAAAATGTAGTAATATCTATAGAATGGAATATTATTTAGTCATAAAAGGAATGAAGTTCTGATACATGTTACAACACGTATAAACCTTGAAAGCATTTTGCTAAGTGAAAGAAGCCAGACACAAAAGGACACATATTATATGACTCCACTTACAGAAAATGTACCGAATGGGCAAATTAACAGGAACAGAAAGTAGATTCTGGGGTAGAGAAAGAGGGAATTAGAAGTGATTGCTGATAAATACAGTGTTTCCTTTGGGTTGATGGGAATATTCTGAAATTAGATGGTGATAACTACACAACATTGACAGTATACCCAAATCCTGGATTGTCACTTTGAAATGATGAACTTTACGTTTTGTGAGTTATATCACAATAAAAAGTTACAAAAAGAAAAAACCCTAAAATGAGTGTGCATTCACACTGAAATACATGAATAATTTAGAATAATAAATGAGAATAAAAAGAAAACAATCCTTATAGAAGAATTCCAAAGAATTTTTTTAGGTACCTTTTAGGCAAAAACACTCCACCTCTCCCTGTCATCATTTTTAAGTGTGGGCTGTAATTAGTGACTTGCTTCTAATAACAGAATATGGGAAGGGATGAATAATGACTTCATTGTGAAGAAACAGAGCAGACGCTGCCTTACCCAAGTGATCAAGGTTCGCATCATTAGTGATGTCACACGGACATCGTGTAAGCTCTGATACGAAATGGGAAGTGCATTTCACCTCTGTGGTATTCTTTCATAAAACCCATTACCCCATGCTAATCAAGAGAAAAGCACCAGACAGACGCAAATTTGAAGGACGTTCTACGAAATACTTGAGCAGTACTCCTCAAAACTGTTAAGGACATGAAAAGCAGGGAAGGACTGAGAAACTGTCATGGGCCAGAGGAGACCAAGGAGCTAGGAAAACGCTTTGGGTTTTTAACATTTTCACACATATACACGATAATATGTTAACAGAGGAATCTGGGTGAGTGGTATAAACTCTGTGCCACTTTGCAACTTTTCTGTAAACCTAAAATTATTTGAAAATTAAGTTTATTTAAAAAATAAATGAAAGACTGGGAGACAATAGTTGCCCAAACACACAGGTAGTTAGCATCAATTGGCTCAGTGGTTCCAGGATATTGTGATAGATCCCCTCTCTTGAGAGTATTTATTCCTAACGACTTCCTGTGGACAGGACTCAGATTGGCTCAAATGCTGTTACAAATCCCTTGATCTCCCACCCCATCCCAGCTCCATTTATCTTTTCATTCATGGATACAGTTTATTCAGCAAAATTTATTGAACATATTCTATGTGGCAAAAACTCTTCTAGACACTAAGGGTAAGTCTATGAACAAACACTCTTTTCTGGTGGAGCTCACAGGGAATGAACCACCATTGGTCTAAACCATAGTCACACTCTGTTTGGTCATGATTGGTTTAGTGGCCACATTTTGACCAATATGATGTAAGGGGAGGTAACGTGAAGAGATAATGCTAAATAGCAATTTAAATAATTCTGAGAATGCATAATTTTAGGGTAATATTCAAACCCAAAGACAGATGAAAATTACAGGTTTCTAAGAAAGGGACAGGCTTCTCAGGTGGCTCAGTGGTAAGGAATCCACCTGCCCGTGCAGGAGATGCTGGAGACACGGGTTGGATTCCTGTGTCAGGCAAGTCCCCTGGAGGAGGAAATGGCAACCCACTCTAGTATTCTTGCCAGGATAATCCCATGGACAGAGGAGCCTGGAGGCTTCAGTCCATGAGGTCACAGAGTCAGACATGACTGAGCACGCATGCACATATGAAAGGGGCAGCTTTGACCTGAACAGGCCTTTATCTCTTTTTGTTTTCTTCCTCCATCCTGGAAGGTGGACATGCTGTCTGTAGGTGACACAGCTGCCCTGTGCCTATGAAGTGGTGAGCATACTAAGGAGACAGAACAGGAAGACAGAAAGTGCCTAGGTCTCTGCTGCTCTGCTGCTCTAGCCTTGTACTGCTTTTGTGCTAAGCCTCCAGAATTCTTCTTAGTCAAAATAAAACATGGAAACCAAATGAAGAACAAAAAAAATCCCTACCTTATTCTTTACCAAAGTCATTGTCCATTTTCCATTACTTGTAGCTGAACATACTTTGAATTGAAAACAGTATCAACTGGCAATTTCTTGAGAATACTATAAATGACTAATGAGATAGGAAAAGATGATTCAGCCTAACAGAAATTGACAACTGCAAATTAATACACCATTTCTCCTCACTCCAGTTTGAGTTTCACTGATGATGTTGGGAAATTGATAATCTTACATTGCTGGTAAGAAAGTAAATTAGTACAGCCTTTTGGAAAGACAATTGGCATCATCTTGGAAAAGACTCTGATGCTGGGAGGGATCAGGGGTAGGAGGAGAAGGGGACGACAGAGCATGAGATGGCTGGACGGCATCACTGACTCGATGGACGTGAGTCTGAGTGACCTCTGGGAGTTGGTGATGGACAGGGAGGCCTGGCGTGCTGCGATTCATGGGGTCGCGAAGAGTCGGACACGACTGGGCGACTGAACTGAACTGAACAAAATATAAAATATATGTGTGCTAAGTTGCTCCAGTCATGTCTGACTCTTTTCAACCCCATTGACTGTAGCTTGCCAGGTTCCTCTGTCCATGGGATTCTCCAGGCAAGAATACTGGAATGGGTTGTCATTCCCTTCTCCAGGGGATCTTCTTGCCCCAGAGATCAAACCCGTGTCTCTTGTGCAGCCTGCACTGGCTGGCAGCCTCTTTACCACTAGTGCCCCCTGGGGAGCCCATGAAATGTACACCCTTTACCTACTAACATCACTCCTAGGAATTACTAGCAATCTTAAAGAGATGTTTGTATAAATGCAAAATGATATCAAATGTGCTTGATTCTGCAGTTTTGGTTATAACAAGGAAGTAAAAGCAAGTTAAATATCAATAAATAGTAAAGGAATGGCTAAATTAAGGAGTAGTCCCACCATGGAATACTATGCAGCCACAAAACGGGTTAGGATCATTATGTAGACTACAAATTTATTTGTAAAAACATTTCAAAATTTTGCCATGTTCATTTCAGATTTTTTAAAAAGAAGTTAGACTTTATAAAGCAAAAAAGCCCTGTGTGCCCCAGTGGACCTTACTTTGTTCCTCCTGCCGCAGAAGGAACTTACTGTTGATCGCTCTCCTGCGTGTTTTTAGAGTGGCAAGGCACTGTTATGCTTCAACTTGCTTTTTGACTCAACAGCTTTTAAAAGATTTATTCATATTGACTTATGTAACTATAGTTCATTCTAACTGCTGTGATATATTCTATTAGATGAATATATCACAATTTATCTACTCACTGCTTGGTGGACCTTTAGGTAATTTCTAGTTTTTCATCATTCCAAGCAAGGCTAGAATGAACCGTCTTATGTCTCCTCGTGCCCACAGGATTGATTTCCCGAGGGAATATTCTCAGAAGTAACATTGCTGGGTCTTAGGATATGTGCATCTTTCTTAGATACAGGCCCACAATGCATTGCTCAATGCCCTTACGGTCAGATACGTTGCAGTTTAAGAATTTTTTGGATTTTAGAAAGGTAATATAGTATATATGCCATACATAACACTTTCAGTAGGGTTTGGGAAAGTATTCTACAATCAGATGTATTACTTCTTCTGTGGTGAAAAATAGAAATATTCACATAAAGTGAGACAAATAAAGATGCCACTTAGCTTCACAGCAGGTCAGGATTTGCCACCAGATGAGTTAGGAAAGACAGTTCAGTTTTCAGAGCTCTTTGGGTTTCTAAGTTGTGGATGAGGGGTTTGGATCTGCATCATCAAACTACTTTCTAAAGTAGTTGTATTAATTTATCTTCCTACAAATGTTTTTCCATATCCTTACCAATATTAGGTAATATCAGACTTCAGGAGTTTTGCTAATTTTATAGGTGTTTATATATTACTTCTGTAATTAAAAGCCGAAGAAAATATAGAACATGGAAGGAGAGATCCCATTTATAACAATAATGACAACATAAAACATCTGTTTGTATTGAATTAGAAATGCAAAGAATCTAAATGAAGAAAATGTTAAAAATTGTCAGGAATACACATGTGGTGAGAAAATAAACATTTTTCATCATTGCATAGACAGGCTTTACGTTATAAAGGTGTCATTTACCTGCAAATTATTTTATGATTCAGTGCAACTCCAGTCAAAATCACAATATACCTTTAAACATTTTTTTAAAAGATTAAAACTACTCTGGGAGAATACAGCATTTTAAAGCAATTGTACCTCAATTAAAAAAAAAAAAACTACTTGAGACGAATAAGTATCCAAATATTGAAGAACATTTTGAAAAAAGACAACCGCATGTGTGCTCAGTGGCCTCAGTCCGTGTCTGGCTCTTGTGACCCTGTGGACTGTAGCCCGCCAGGCTCTTCTGTCTATGGAATTCTCCAAGCAAGAATACGGGAGTGGGTTGCCATTTCCTCCTCCACGATGTAGGTTACTAGATATTTAAACAAATTACGAAGACAATGGTAACTAAAGCAATATGGTAATGGCTCAGAAACAGATGATCAAGGAACAGCATAGAAAGCCCAGAAATAGCCCCAAGAATCAGTGGGAATTTTATGTATGATAAAAATAACATAAAAAAGAAATCAGTGCTGTTGGGGGACAACTGGTGAGCCATTTGGAAAAAAAGAAAAAGCTGGATCTCTGCCACATTCTTCACCTCTAAGGAAAACTCAAACTGATAAATGGTTGCTATATTAAACACAAATACCAGAAGAAAACGTGGGTCAATGTTTTTACTTGAAGAGGGGGAAATCTAAGTATGATGTGAAATCTAAACATCATAAATGAAAATTCTGATAAATGAACGTTCCAAAAATGAAAAATCTTTCTATACGACAAAAAAGCACCGTGCACTGAGTATTGTGGCCTGTCTCCCCAACATTCCTTCCGCCTCTTCCCCATTGCACAGATGTCTTGCCGTTTGCTTTGTGGGGAGTATTAATACCTCTTTACTATAACTTTTAGGGGTAAGAACTGATTGGTTTAATCTACCAAGGCAACCTTGTTGCCTCTGCCACCATGATTGGTACAAGTCACTCTGGCCTAAGCAGTAAACTCATGAATTGGTTCTGATCAAAAAGAATGACATGTAATTAACTTTAGGTCTCCAAATAGGGGAGGCGTATGGGACAGAAGGTTCTTCACTCAGCTCAGAGGGCCAATGGAAGTCAGTTTCTACACGGTGCGGTGTGGAGACATGAAACCTGGAAAAAGGACAGTCAGCCACCAGAAGGATAGTGAAATTTAGGACGGCCTTGCTACTTGAAAAGATAGTAGAGAGAAGGAAAGAACCTTGATATTTTTCAGTCATTGAAACAAAACAGCCTTGAACTAACTTTGGACTTTCAATCAACAGATCTCCTTTTATGAGCTGGTTTTTTTCACTTGTAGAATGAAGAGTTCTAAAAGCTATGGACCGTGAACAAACTCAAAAGAAAAGCTGGGGAAAATATTTGCTATGCAAAAGACAAATAATTGAAAGCCCATACAGACAAAGAGTTACAAATCATATGAACAAGGAAACAACCTATTTTTTTAAAGGCACAATAAACGGATGGCTACTTCATACAAGAGGAAATGCAATGAGCAGTAAACAATATAAGTGATGCTAGGCTTACTATAAGGAAGTATAAATAAAACAAAAGGAAATGATTTTTTTACTTTTGTAAAAAAATGAATGAAGAATATTGAAATTCCTTAGGGCTGAGAATACACACAAACTCATAATATAGTATTGGAGACAGTATAAGTTGGTGATTTGCTAGAAAGTAAGACACACTTTTTATTAATATTAATGGTATTTATAGCCTTTAAATACCTAAACAAGGCAAAGATGTATACAGATGTCTTGATATACTGTGAAACACCTGTGAAATACTGGAAACATCCCAAATATCCATCAATTGGGAATTGGTTAAACAAACTCAAGGTATATCCATGCAATAGAAATAATTATGAGCTTCACAAAGGATGAAGATATCCTGTATGTTGCCACAAAAATGTTTAAGATACACAGTGTAGGAAAAAAAAAAACAAACCTGTAGTTAATACATCATAATTTTTTTGTGAAAAAAGTCGGTATGTATGTAGTAAAATGATCTGGAAGAACGTCACCATCCCGAGAGCAGTGATTCAGTGTGGGGCACGGCCTTCGGGCCCAGTGGGGAAACCCTCCAGCAGTGCTGTCGGATCTCTGTGTGCACGTGTGCGCAGGCATGTATGAACACGGTCACCATCACCACCAGGACCACATCCTGCCCATCAGGAACTAAAATGCTACTTTGATTTCTCACCTTACTCAATCTGTTTTCAACCTGTTCCTTATTCCGTGGCATACCAAGAGTGGAATGGAACATATCTGCAGAGAATTTTACACGGTAATAAACCTGGCTAAACGTTGGTTTGCTTTTTATTATCACCATATGCTTTCTCAAGAATGTCAGTGACAGAGAATTCCTCTTAGCAAGGGGTGCTGCCCTCACAGTCCCCACTCTTGGTAGCGAATCACTAAGTGTGACCTGATGTGGCCACGAGAGCCCATATGCCATCTGCTGGGTGAGGTGCTGCGGGGGCCCCAGACAGGCCTGTGATGTCTTTCCCGCCTTCGAAGAGCAGAGGCATGAGCCAAGGACACCGACACCAGAAACCAGCAGCAGTCCCTGTGGGGTTCAACCTGCTGCCTGCACGACCTGCCTCCACCACGGCAGTCTCTCTGCCAGCTGGCCTTCATGGGTCTTACCCTCACCTCCATCCTGGATGTCCTCAGGCTGCCCTGCACTTGAACCTTACTGTTTCTCCTCATCCTGGAAAAAAGGAGACTCTGACCCTTTGGTCTTGCTTTCTCCCATGCCCATCTTTACTTTCCAGATCACTGCTTAACCCTCCACTTTGCTCCTGAGTGGTACCTGAAAATGTCTTTCCTAAAACCTTGGAAACATATCTGGGGGTTGGGAGGAGTGAAATGGTAGCTCAGAGCTGGCTCTCTGAAAAGCTGGACAGTCTGAGGCCCCCTTTCCTGTGCCCAGGGAAGTGGTATTTCCCCGGCAGGCTTCTCCGGAAAAGAGGTTCACTGCAGAGGGCAGGGCGTGACTCCATCAGCTTTAAAAATAAGCACTCTATCGAATAGAAAGAAAGAAAAGCCATCCACCCAGCTTAACCTGAGCCTTGTAACAGAGAGGGGAGTGTGTGGGGAGAACAAGAGGGAGATGCAATTAATTACCCTTAGAAGCAAAGGTAAAAGTTGAAGATTACGAGACCCATTTACAGGAGGGAATAGACCCATCATTGAGCCTAGAGAATGGAAGGATTGTTTAGGGCCAGAAAAGCGTCTCAATGTTCAGATTTCATTCCTTTTCTGGAGCTTTGGAGAGAGGAAGGTCACAGCTTGGGCCTGGAAGGTACGCTTAGCAGTGGGTTCAGATTGGGAGGGGGCTGTTGTCTTGGGTTGGGTTCTGGGCCCACAGACTGCCCCCTCCCTGAGGGAATAGGAGCTGGGATCCTCCCCAGGAGCTGATGTGGGCTGGCCAGTGCAGGGGTACCCCCTGTGTGGGGGGCAGGGGTGGGGGCTCCATTAACATCACAACAGCTGATGTCACAGACCCCACAAAGGAGCCGGGGCCCCAAAGGCAGGGTAACCCTAACCCTAGCAGAGATTGAAACAGATAGAGGGGTGGTGCTCCAGCACAATGCGGGGCCCCCACCACTCCCCTCCCCTCCCTGCACTTCCTCGAGAGCCTTTTGTCTTCTGGTCTCTTGGGCCTGGAGGCTCTCTCATTCCCGGCAAACAGTGTCCATTAAATCAAAGCTGAGGCCTCTGGGGTAAAGGGTCTGGCAACTCTTTCTCCTCCCTCCCCTTATCTCCCACTGGCTATTCCCCACCCTCGTCTGCCTGCTGAGCAGATCAGATAAGGGGCAAGCTAGAGAGAGCTTCCCATCTGTCCCTGGTTTGGTGTGATTCCCCGCAGTGCATACGTACCACAAGGGTTGCTGGGCCCTCTCTGGACAGAGCCGTGGGTGAGACTTTGTAGCAGTGCTCAGACTCAGAAGCTGTGGGAAACAGTCTGGGTTCGGTTCAGCTTCCACATCCCAAGTCTCTAGACTGAACCTTCTTGCTTGTGATTCCCTCAACCAGCTGGAAGTCTCTCTTCTCAGAAGTACAGGGTCTTTGCGTGCCCCTGGGTACCCTAAACTGGTTCAGGGAGGTCAAGCTAGGAATGGTGGTTGTGCTGGTTTTTAGGTGTGAACCGAGGTTCATGTAGAGGCTCCCGGGAGAGGTGGGAGGGTCGGAGGCAGGGCTGCAGGTCTTGAAAAATCTCCTGCCAGAACTCTGTGAGGCAGAGAGAGGAGGTGACTGCTCAGTGTCTGGCTTTTTCTACAGGGAGATCTATACTTCCAAAGGGATCTGGTTATTATTCAGGATTTTAGTCCTGAATCTTCCTTAGACATTGATGAAAGCCATGTACCTTCTAGCCAGAAAACTGAGTGGATACAAGCCTGTGTGTTTGTACATATATTCCCCCACATACACACTCCAAGGGTTCACGGAATTCTGGTCAAGAACTCCTAAACTTTAGAAGGAGGTGTAAGTTTTGGCAGAAGAGGTTCCAAGTGGAATTGAGGGGCAGATCCCACCTGAAGAACTGGCTCTACTCTGAGCCAGGTAACTGGCTGTCTGAAGTGAAGGCTTGTATCTCGGTGGATACGCAGGAGCTCGGGGGACCTAGGGACCATGAAGCCTGTGATGGGCTTGGGGAGGGGAACCCGGGATGCAGCGATGCTCTGGACAATTCTATATGACGTGACACCGCCTGTTGTGGAATTGGAAGCGAGGGAGGGAAAGGCCTGGAAGAGCTTGTGTGTGTGGCTAGGAAATGGCTAGGCCTTTTGACCATCCGTAGCCCAGTTACACTTCACAACAAGCCTGTACATTAGGCCTGACTATGGTTCTGCTTTCACTGATAAGGATTATGAGATTCAGGGAGTTCACTGTTCAAGGTCATTCAGCTGGTATTGGTACAGCAGGAACTGAAGCCCAGGTCTCTCAGGCATTGAAGCCCAGTTGTAGTGGTCAGACTTGTTACTGAAGAAATTCTCTCCAGCCTATTCCCATTCCACCTGGGGCCAGGAAGGCTGGTGCTGTTGCACAGACATTTCAGGCCTTACTCACCGTGGTTTCAGGTATGCCTACCAGACTTGTGCACACACCAGACTTGTGCCAACTTTTCACTCTAACGTGGTCTGCCCCACATTGGATTTAATTCCTTCAAGGTCCAGCTAATTAACATCCCCATTTCTCTGGGCCCTTGTAGCTCAGCTGGTAAAGAATCTGCCTGCAGTGCAGGAGACCTGGGTTCGATCCCTGGGTTGGGAAGATCCCCTGGGGAAGGGAAAGGCTACCCACTCCAGTATTCTGGCCTGGAGAATTCCATGGACTGTATAGTCCATGGGGTTGCAAAGAGTTGGACGCGGCTGAGCGACTTTCACTTTGTGTTGCTTCCCTGACGAGAGCCGTTCCCACAGCAGTCTGGGATGCCTGTCCCTCTCTCCACCAAGCTCTAAGACAGGCTCATTTCGCTCCTTCCTCTAGATAATCCGTCCTGGCTCCATCTTAACCAGGAGCCGTTCCATGGCAGGGCCAGTGTTCAGAACACCGTGAGCCCCTAGTAGCCTAGCCAGGTACTCCTCATAAATCAGGCAACTCAAGGGTTATTCCTCTTGATGACGATGATGCCAGTGTTAATGGTACAGGCAGGAAAGCCTAGGCCGGTGGTTTGGAATGCTTCCAAGGCCACAGTTCGATTTCTCGCCTTGCCTAGCAGGCAGCTTTCTCCTCCCCAGCAGGCTTCTGCCTGCTCTAGTCCCCAGTGGGGCTGAAGGGGTGCAGGGTCTCTATCCAGATCACCAACCACGCTCCACGGTGTGAAAGGGGCGGGAGAACAAAAACCATGAGACAACACGGTGAGCAGGTGCGTAGGCTCCCTTATTTAATAGCAATTAAAAGAGAACATACAGGAGGAGTAGACATGCTCTTTCCACGTGAGAGGTTTTCTACTAACCACAAGGCCCATCTGTATCAGTAGCTTTACTGGTTGAGTTTTAAAGAAAAAAGTTCCCTTTAGAGTTAAAAATGGACTTTCCTAAATTTCCCTCATAAATGTGCAACTATTTGTGCAAAATAAAAAGGCCATTTCCAACACATTAGTGAAAAGTAATTGCAAACTCAGGCAAAGGAAAAAGATAAAAGAGGCACCAGAAGCAGCCAGGAGCAGCGTCCTGGGAGAAGCGAGGCTCTGGTGAGGGGCTTCTGCAGCAGGCCGTGGGGAGTGTGCTCAGAGGCCTCATGGGCAGAGTCACGGCCAATGTCAACCTTGGGGATAAAGGGCCTGGGTCTGGGACTTGCTGAGCAAACACTTGTCAAGTGCGCAGTGAAGCTAGGCTGACTCGGAGGCCTGGGAGACAACGCAAATGCTGGGCATTGCTCCCTGGAGGCTGTATATGCCCTTTACCAATGGGAACTCTCTGCTGCTTCCAATTTTCACGTCCTGTTCTTCCCCACCATCAGCAGCTTCATTTATTCTCCTCAGAGATTTTGCCATGTGATACATTCAAACTATTCCAGCTGCCTAAAATACTACTTGCAACCCACCAGGGTCCCAAACCTGACTGTCCCTTCAGGAATATGGGTCTGGTTTTCCCAAGAACTCAGCCAACTAGAAGACGGGAAGGCCTCCAGGCACCCTTTTTCTCGCCTCTTCCTCAGGCCTCTGGGGCGCATCTACATCTCTGGGCATCTGAGGCCAGATGTCAGGATTCTGGGGGACACAGGCACCCATGCTTCGTCCAAGTCCTCTCAAGGGCTGACCTAGCTTGAGGCCTACAGACAAAACTAAAACTCCGACTTCACCAATTCAGACAGTCTGGACATTGCCAGTCCCTGTTTTCTACCTTTCCCTGGTCACCAAGAGTGTGTCTCCACAGACAACTCAGTGGTGCAGGTTGGTTTTGTTAGGGAAGGCTGGAGGCAGACCAAGAGGAAAGAAGGGCTCTTACAAAGGATCTGCCCTGTGAGTCTCGGGCTTGAGTACGTGTTTTCTACAGAGGGGCTTCTGTGTGCAAGGGGCAGGGTGACCCTCGTTCCTCTACCCTGTTCATTTTCTCTTTGTAACACTATTTCTCCAGGGTACGGGTCTGAGACCAGACCGACAATGATAATGCTTGAAAAATAAAGCGACATACTTAAGCTTCTCTCCATTCCACTTCAAAGTTAGAGTGGAATGCAAAAAGCAGAAGAGATCCTGCTGTAACGGGTCTAGTGAAGCAGGGTGTTTGGGGCCCTTCTTAAGCAATAGGATTTGAGTGATCATTTCTTGCTCTTTTCTAATAAAGTCCAGAATCTGAGAGATGGCATTTGAGGTCTCATCCCCTTGGCCCCTGCCCTCCCTTGGCTGTAGCAGTTCTGAGAGGCAGCGCTCATCTCTGAGCCTCATTCTAAGACCCTGGACCAAGCCCTCAGGATGACTAGCCCTGAGGATGAGCCTCAGAAAGCTCTGCAGAGCCTCCAGCAGCCTGGTCTTTCCAGTTTTGAGGAAGTCTGTGTGTCTGTGTGCATATTTTCTTCCCCACGGTTTTCAAGTTGTGACATAATATTTGGCAGGGGGGCGGGGGTGGTGGTGAAAAGCACTGCCCTCCCTAGAAGCAACTCAACAGCTGACAAAGGTAGTGAATTCTGTTTGATGAGTCTTTCCTCCCACTAATCCTAGCTGGAAAGGCCTGTGTGGCTTATTTGTCATTGTTTGGTGATGCACAATTATACTCTCACCAGTAGCCTTAATAGCGTCTTCCTGAAGTGTCTTAAAGGGCAGGTTCCAATGACTGACCTCATAGCAAAGCCTTTGCATTAAGTCACAGGAGCCCATTTGTGACAGAGGACATAGCCAGTTCAGGCTCCTCTGCAAACTCCAGAGCTTGAAGGATAGGATTACAGGCAATCTTTCTCAGACAAAGCCAAAAGATAGCTCTGGGGACCTCAAAGGGGGACGGAAGCTTTAGGCTTGAGCAGGAGCTTCTTATCCAGGGTATGACTTGGTGAGGGACGGCTGGGGTGACAAACCATTAGTCAGGGTTGCTCTGCTCTACTTCATGGTGACAGCGGCTCCATCCCAGAGGCAGGTCCAGCGGAAGCTCTCCCCACAGCACAGAGCTGGTGGCATTTCCCATAGAGATGGTGGCCAGAAAGTTGGTTTTAAAACACAAAGGATCGATTGCAAGTAACCTTCAGGTTTTACCTAAGCGGAAAGCAAGAGGTCATTTTTCAGGCTTCTGCAAGCTGACTATCCCAGTGACACTGCTGGCGGAGGCCACGTCTGAGCTTCTCTGTCTGTGGAATAACTGCGGACCTGGGCCCTGAACCAAGCGCCTGACCAGGAAGGAGGGCAGTGAGAGGAATGGGGAAGGGGCTGGGCTCTGACCCCATTCACACTGGCTTTCAAGACTCCTCCTGGTGTGGGGGCAACCTACAGCTAGTCATAGTCTAGTTAGTCCCACTGCGTACTCAGCTCTGCCATGCCCCAGACAAATCAGGAGTGCAAGCGCTGGGGGCAGATTGAGGCTTCAAGATGCCATCCTGGGGGAGCTGCAGCGAAGCTGTCAGCTGGTCACAGTGGCGTGCTTGCTGTCTGCTTAGGGAAAGTCTCTGGACTGAGAAAAAAAACCTCTGGAACTCCACAGCTGTGTGTTGGTCTTTCATAGACCAAGGAGTAGTGTCTTCCAGGCCCTTTCCTTGCATCAAGAACAACCAGCCTCACCTACGCAGTGAATGGGGCACCTAGGAGTGAACAGGATGTACTTTATTATCCTTCTGCCTATCACCTTATCTCCCAGTGCCAAGTGCCCATTTTGTCTGTGCAGTTTCTGAGCCCCAGACCTAAGCTCTAGAGCCACGGGTGAAAGGGGGTTCCTCACACCGGACTGAGGACGCCACCATCTCTAGGAAGATACAGTGTAGTGTGGCTTCCCCTGAAGCCCGGCCTAGCAACATCTCCTGGACTTGCTTACTCTTGTGCCTCTTCTACTATAGGGAAAGGTTATGCGAATACTGTACATAGGTTATTATAAAAAAATACATTTGTTCTCTTTGAAGAAGAATGCACAAATGCAGGGCCAGCCAGCGCTGGGTCCTGGACTCTGGGGCTGCAGCCATCAGCCTCTGTGGGCCTGAGGCCCGTCTTCACGAGTGGTGGCTGCTGATGAGTCCCCGGAGTTGCTTGGCCACGGTGTCAATCAATTTCTGCTTGTCTCGCTCATTTTTCCGAAACTGTGCAAACATGTTGTTCTTGCGGCTGGTGTCCTTCATCCTAAACAGAGAGGGGGAAGAGAGATAGCAAAGTGTTCGAGGCAGCAAGGTGGCCAGTATGTCTGAACAACCACCCGGAGTTGAGAGAGTCCAGAATATTTCCACTGTCAGGCCCACGCTCACCTACTATTCAGAAAGCTGCCCTGTTGGCACCTCCATACCTCCCAACTTCAGTCACCTCTGGAAAACAGTTGAGAGCCAGCCATGGCCAGCCCCCTTACTATCCATGCTCACCGTACCTACTTCCTCCCTTTCTATGCCCAGGTATGAGCCTGGCGTAGGTGTCTGGCACCTGCTGCAGCCCTGATGGACAACAGGACCTCAGAGAATGTCTAAGGTCTTCTCATCAACCCCGAACCTACTGAAATCCTGCTGCGACCTTACAGCTGGCATTTGAAAGGGAAAGCAAGACAATGCTCTTAACGAGCATTTCAAAAGAACACGAGTACTGAAAGCCACTATGCATTCCTAAACATTACTCTAGCTGGTAACTCTATCCTACTCCTAACAAAACCAAGGGCCTGACTGATCTCTTTTCCTTTGCCTCAGAATGGGGCCCAGAGGCAGTGAGGTGGTTCAGAGGGCACGGTGCTGAGGAAAGAAGGTGCCAAAAGGCTGAGCCGTTCTCTCAGTTGAAAAACCAGGGCTTTAGGCAAGAGAAGCCCCTGAGTTCTCAATGGCTGCGACACCTTCAGATCTCGACCTTTGGAAAGCTTTTTAACTGGCTGCTGCTAAAGCTCCCAAGACGGCGTATTCCTAGAGCACAAACCATGGGCAGTTCTGGCCGTCAATTCCGCAGATGGAGAGACCTAACTGGAAAGCATGGATGGAGAAAGGCAAGGCCAGGCTGAGGTCCAGAGGAACCCCAAGCCTGACTCAGCCATCGTGACAGATCCCAGGAACCTTTCATTCCCCTGAAAGGCGCCCCAGCCCCTGGTATTTGTTGGTGATTGTCAACTTTGGCCCCAGCCTCTGCACATCGGATCTCCAGCCCACAGATAGTTCTCGTGGTAGAGAAAGAAGGACTCTGCCCAGACTCATTTGTCCCTGGGGCGGCCTAGGTGGTTCCTTACCACCATCCCTCAGGAGCTTGGCCGGCTCTCTGACTTCACAGCCCCCTGCCCTGCATGGCGATGGGCGAGGAGAGGGGACAGAAGGAACCTGGCACCAGGGAGTCAACTACTCCCAGGAAGACTTCCAGGGGCCTTTGGCTAATCCTGGACCACTTTTTCCCGTGGGGAGGCCCCGTGCAGAGGGATGGACTAGAGAGGCCAGAAGGTCAGAGAGTCCACAAGGACGTTTATATCCATATGGTAGGGAGGTTCTGATGAGCATCCCAGCTTTATGGCTCTGGCTGATGGTGACAGCCACAAATGAATTGAGACTTCTCTCTCTGATCTAAACTTTAGGGCCTTGAGCCTGGAATTACTCATCAAGCATACTTAGACACTGCGTATAAGGTACAACCACCCACATGTGGAGGTCTGTGCTTGAAAGAGAGGAAGAAGAAGAGATGACAGAGGTTTAGAGGTTTAGGTTGAAAAGAAAGCACAAAGGACCTCAAGGCTATGATGATTACTGTATTTGGTCTCTCAAACAGTAACCGCACCATGATATTTGTGGAACTGGCTTGACTTAGGATTATTTATCCCAGACAGCAACTCCTTTGCTGGATATACTATAAATCTAAATAAAACCAACACTAAACAAACAAAAAAAAGAATAATAAAGGAAGAAAAGCACTTCTGACCTTTATAGAACACTTAATTTAACATCCTATGTGGTCACTCGTTTCATAACTCCTCAAAGCAGCCCAAAGACAGAGATGGCTTTCAATTTCCTTTGAGGAGGTCCGGAAAGAAGGAAGGAGGGAACAGGAGAAAAGGGTAGTCTTTGGGCCCCAGAGGCCAGGATTTCTTAGCCATTAAGGCCTGGAGTGGGGATTACTTGAAGGAGAAACTCAGGTGCCCTGAGGGCTGATGGTG
The DNA here is from genome assembly GCF_029378745.1 of Bos indicus. NCBI lineage: Eukaryota > Metazoa > Chordata > Mammalia > Artiodactyla > Bovidae > Bos > Bos indicus. The sequence continues at coordinate 12,266,379 of NC_091770.1, read as the reverse complement.
GCATGCTGGTGTGTACCCTGCAATGCTCAAAAACCAAAGGACAGCCCCCATCCCCTATCACGTTCTGTGAGCCCAGGATCTGGATCTTTCTGGCCCTGGACACCTCTCAAAGACACAGGGGCCTCTTCTCTTTCCTGAAAGTCCTCATCATGTCCTGTGTCTTTCCACGTCTCATCCCACTAAGAAGTGTCAGGCTGGAAAGGACAGAGTTTTGAGCTCTGGTGGTAGAGCTGGCTGTGGGGAGAGCAGGAGAGGGTCAAATCGAGAGACTGATTCCTATGAGGCTGGGAAATGTGGATTTTAGTGATCTGGGTGGCCTCTGGCCCTACTGTGTTTGGAAGGGGGCTTTTAAATCCTGCTGATCACCCAGGGTAAGTACATGGCATTATCACTGGCTAGGCCTCCAGAATGCTACTGAGAGGCTGATTATTTTACCCTGTTGTTGATCCACAGGAAGTAGATAAGCCAGTACTTCCTGGATGTGAGATTCTCAGGAACAGAGGCGTAAGAACTATTGAGAGAGGCAACTGGCCGAAGGGAATCCCAGAGCCCATCTGAACAGGACACCCGAGCAGCAACGCAAAAGCCAGTAGGGTGCAGAGAACGTGGGTGAGGCCTCGCCTCTAAGAAAGAGTCTTCTGTGGGAGATCCTGAAGCCAGGGCCTCACCACTGGGAGGGCGGGAAGACTGCTGAGGAAGCTCCCTTGTGTCAGGGCTGGATTTCAGGCCCTGGACTAGCAAGAGTATTGAGTGTGCCAGGAAGGTGGGCGGGAGCAACCTTTTACCTGGCACTGATGGGGGAAAATCCCTGTCACCACTCCCAGCCCCAAAGGAACTGGTAAGCCAAGGGTCACTTGAAGGACCAAGGAGAGAGGAGGCAGCCAGCCAGCTGGCACCAGGCTGGTTTAGCAGATTAGTATGTCAGGGTGGGGACAACTCACAGGGTAGGGATTTTAGTGTAGTCATTAGTGTCAATGAGGAAACCAGAAGGACTTGCCTGAAAGTAGTGGAAAAGGCCCAAGTGAATAATATACTTACTCTCTAGATATCCTAGGGAAGAAGGTCATTGGGAGAGAGAATCATGGGAAACAGAGTTAAAATGGAAACATGAGTCTGTCTTGATCTGGAAAAAGTCAATTCTGGGCTCTTAGTGGCTTGGCTCCAGCGCACACCTCTGCCTTCTGCTCGCGCCCGCTCTCTACCTCCTCCCCTTCTCTCCCCCAGTATAGCCTTCAGTAGGAAGGCACCCCTCAGCCTCTCCTTCTGCTTAAGGCTTCACTCTGGCCTCCTGGACTCGGATTCTTGCCTTCTTAGGAGTTGAGACCTGCCTGACTGGCTATATATGTAGACTTACTACACTGTCTATATGCAGGGCGTTCTTCTAAGAAGCCAAGGGTTTTATCTAGTTTGATGACAAGAGAAAGCTTCCTTTTTACATGGGTCTTTGTCTCTGGTCTGCCAGCTCTCAACTAGGTAAGCTAAAGCCAGGCCCAGGCTACAACGCAGTGCAGATTCCAGCATCTGGGTGACATGTTGGTTAGTGAGATGTTCTGGAGCTGGCTAACTCAACCTCAACGGCAGCAGCTCTGCTTCAGAGACGCGCAAGTCCCATGGCAGCCACTTTGCTGGCTAGTGACTGCTTAAGGCAAGAGTTAGACACTTCCAATACAGCTTTCTTGGGCTATTCAGCATAAGAAAGCTCAATCTGATGGAGTCACGGGTTGGTAGGGCAGCTGAAATAATTTCAGGAGCTTCTTTGCCAGGAACCAGAGAAGCCATCTATTCTGTGGGGACGCTCTCCATCCATCATCACACCCCAGATGGCTGGGGCTGGCTCACTCTGTTCACCAGGCTGACCTGAGCCCCAGGCTAAGGCATCTTCCTTTCTCTTCCTGTCATCTGTAGGTAAGCTCTGAAGTAATGCCACAGTTCCCCTGACACACACTTTCCCTAGCTTGCTGGGGCTCAGGGATTAAGAGGCTCCAAAAGGAAGACTGAACTGCCAAATCCAGCAATGGAAACTGCTGAGAACACCTGTGGCGGCTTTAGAGTGGGGCCTCTTTGCCATCTTTTCAAGGTAGTGGCAAAGAGAAAATTATCCTCTGTATCAGTCTCCCCTCCCCATCACCCCACCCCTCAAAACAGGCCACGGGATGGGTACTCACTTCTCAAGCAGGGTCAGAGCTGTCACAGGGTTTACCCGGAGGTACTTGCAGGTGGGCTGACCGTAGTCAGCAAGGTAGGTTGACCAATCCCACTGGATGAAGAGATCCAAAAGCTGTAAAATATCCAAACCCCCACTCTGGTGATTAATCAGACAGATAAGACAAATCAGGATCTCAAAAACTCCTAGCACCCTTCACTACCCACTAGATTTGAAAAATAAAATTAAAATTGTAATACGAGAAAGAGTATGACTCTTCCCTGAGAGCTCAGATGGTAAAGAATCCACCTGCAATGCAGGAGACCCAGGTTTGATCCCTGGGTTGGGAAGAGCACCCAAAGAAGGGGATGGTGACCCACTCCAGTGTCCTTGCCTGGAGACTCCATGGACAGAGGAGCCTGGCGGGCTGCAGTCCATGGGGTTGCAAAGAGCTGGACACGACTGAGCCACTAACACACACACAAGAGAAAGAATGGCTACAGTAACAAAACTAAGAAAATAAACGGGTAATCACTGTAAGGTAGAGTCATCTCTGCCGGAAGCACTGCACTGCTGATGCCGGGAGAGAGCTCTCAGAGGCAGGCCTGGAAAGAAACTGGCACTGGACTGAATCAAAACACCAGACTATCATAATAATCACTCATTCACTTAATAAATACTTACGAAATGTCTTCCATGTGCCAAGCACCGTTCTAGGAGCTCAGAATTCAACCATGAACAAATACAGGTGGGTGTGTCCAGTGCCCCATATGCAACTATATGAGCTTTCAGGTTAAAAGGTCTGGGTTCAAGTATGAATTTCATGACTTGCTGTGTTGACTTTGCTAAGTTACTCAGTTGATACAGACACATGCCAAAAACAAACAGGACACACAGATAGCACAGAAACACACTGAACCAAGACACAAATGGACCATATGCTATTTACATGAGGCAATATACAACACCCATGTGGACACTGGTTGAACAGATAGAAATCTGCTAACTAACCACATTTTGTCAAAGGCTTTCCTTCTCAGCCAGCTTTAGCCTCAGGTATCAGTCTAACAAATATTGAAAACTCATAACTAAATAAAACTCAAAAAGAAAAAAATCAGTGCCTTTCAAAGGTGGGGTAGGGGTGACGGAAGGGAAGCTGGTAGCCCCCTGTATAAACCTGCGGGGGTCACTGCCCCAGACTCACATCATCACACAGAAGGGCCTTCAAGCAGTCTTTCTAGCCATGAGATGCACACAAGTGCTTCTGGACTTAGGGCGTTTCCCCACTTCTCCCTTTCCAAGAGGTAACAGTTGATGAAGGTAAGCAGACCACAATCTCTCTGTGCAGAACTAAGGCGGAGAGGCCAAGAATCAAATTCAACGCTGGAGTCTGGGCTCTTAGGCATACCTTCCTCCTCTGTCTTCCCCACTGTGCAGCTGGGCAAACAGGCAGTGTGGGCCAAGTCTCCTCTTCTATCCATTCTCTTAGGATAGATGTTAAGAACTTCCTCAGGATGCAAATTGGCTAAAGTCCCAAAACTAAAACAGAGAAAAGCCCCTACACCCTCAGCCAAGAAGGGGATACTAAATACGAGAGGAGACGGGGAGAGAGACAGACATGTTGGTTGGCCTGGGTCAGCAAGGCCCCAAACGGCCCTCTCAGGCCTCTTTTAGGTCATGCTTGTTTTAGTTGGCAAGTAAAAGGGCTTCTACCACTTCCTTTCACTGCCCCAAGGCCTCACAGAGCTCTCCTTTAGAAGAAAAATTTCCCTGACTTCCTATCCTAATCTTGGTATTTCCAGCCTAAAGACTGCTCAAGACAGTTCCTCCTAAGGAACATGATAGACATTTGGAGTGTCCCTTGTTCTAAAGGTCTTCTACAAGTAAGATTATGTTTTTCCCTGAAACCCCAAGGAAAGAAACTATGGGAAAAGAGAGCATTTTATTAATTAGTTTTTTTTCCTCTTAGAAAACTAAACAGAAAATGTTGGGAGCTTTTTGCTGTTTGCATGCTAGGGACCTAACAAAAGAAGCATGAAAGAATAACAAATAAGTTTAGTTGGAAAAATTTGAAAACCTGATTTCTTAAAGCTATTTTAGATATTATTTCTCAGATGTGGATATATATATATATATATATATACATTTCATAAAACTAATTTCATTTTGTTCTCTACTAATAGAATCCTAATTTCAGTGATGGAACTGATGGTATCAGCATTTTCTGATTTACTGCAAAGAACACCATGTCTTTCTGGATGATGAAACCTGGGTAAATCACCAATAGGGCGTGGAGGGCAGTTCATAACTTAGTCCCAAGATTTCCTATTTTTAAATTCTTGCCAAAGTCTCTCAATGCCAGTACTGAGCTTACGACCTCTGGGATGACAAGCTAGCTAGTTTATCCCACGCTGGGCCTGGAAACCACACAACTCTACTAAGCTCAACCAGTATGAGCCTGCGGCTCACGCTCTGGGTCTATGCTGCTTCCCACAGGCCTTTTTGTGGCCTGCACCTAGATCTGATGGTCTCCTCTGAGACAGATGGACATAGACTAGAGGCTGGGTAAGACTTAGCTAAGTTAACCTGCTCTGGGGTACAGCTCTACTGGATTCTTTAGATCAGAGTTAGAATAAGAGAATAAGAAAACCAGTAGGCCTCTTTATCACGGCACTTGGATCTCCAGACTATGATATTCCGAGGTGAATGAGGCCTCTCAGCCTAGTTCTCTGCATGCAACTGCCTTGTAAGATCTCAGTAAAGTCTCTCCCGAGGACGCTGAACATTCTGTCATCACTGAACGTGTGTCGCGAGCACATCTTAATTTTTTATCTCTAAAAGTTTCCATTTTGGAAATAATTCCAATCTATCAGAAAGTTCTAAGAAGAGGTGTAGTCTAAGGAGCACTATATACCCTCCTCCCAGATCCATGCATCACCAATGTTTTACCCAGCATGCCCCATCATTTGTGTTCTTTCTTTTTTTGCACATATACAGTATTTCTTCTTGGAGTCTCTTGAGAGTAATTACACACATCATGGCCCTTTATCCCCAAATATTTCAGCATTCTTCTCAAACATAATCACAGTATGGTTTTTAACTTCAATAAATCTAATTTTGATACAGTTCATACTCTAATTTTATAAATTGACCCAATAATGTCCTGTATAGCTTCTTTGTTCAGGATCAGGTATTACATTTAGCTAGCTATTGAGTCTCCTTTAATCTGGACTATTTCCACAGTCTTTCTTATATGATATTGACATTTTTTAATAATATCAACTCTTCAAAAGTTCCCTACCTCCTTTTTCATCCTAGGTTTTGACTTTCCTAACTCTTTCTCATAATAAGATGTAAGATATGCATATCTGGCCAGAATCCTACATGTGATGCTGTGTCCTCCTCAGGGCATCACATCTGGAGGTGCAAATGTTCACGTGTCTCTCAACGGTGACATTAATTTTGATCACCCAGTCAAGATAAGATGTCGTCTGATTTCTCCACTGTCTAGGTATTATTTTTTCTTTTGTAACGAGCAAGCAATTTAGGAGATCACGTGAACATACTGTTCCTGATTAAAATTTTCTATTAGATTTAGCATCTATTGAAGATGTTTCTCCAATTTAGTCTTCACTACGATAGTTTCAAACTGATTCCATCCTTCCCTCCAAGTTTATCAGCTGTCACTCAGCATTTGACCATAAGCAAGTGCTCGCTTCTGCTCCACTATTAATTCATCTGCTTTATTACTGGTATGGATTCATGGGTTTCCACTGTTTAATAGTTTATATTCATTAGTTCAGTTCAGTTCAGTTCAGTCGCTCAGTTGTGTCTGACTCTTTGCGACCCCATGAATCGCAGCATGCCAGGCCTCCCTGGCCATCACCAACTCCCGGAGTTCACTCAGACTCACATCCATTGAGTCAGTGATGCTATCCAGCCATCTCATCCTCTGTCGTCCCCTTCTCCTCCTGCCCCCAATCCCTCCCAGCATCAGAGTCTTTTCCAATGAGTCAACTCTTCACATGAGGTGGCCAAAGTACTGGAGTTCCAGCTTTAGCATCATTCCCTCCAAAGAAATCCCAGGGCTGATTTCCTTCAGAATGGACTGGTTGGATCTCCTTGCAGTCCAAGGGACTCTCAAGAGTCTTCTCCAACACCACAGTTCAAAAGCATCAATTCTTCGGCGCTCAGCCTTCTTCACAGTCCAACTCTCACATCCATACATGACCACTGGAAAAACCATAGCCTTGACTAGACGGACCTTTGTTGGCAAAGTAATGTCTCTGCTTTTGAATATGCCATCTAGGTTGGTCATAACTTTCTTTCCAACATGTTTCTATTTGTAAAGATAAACAGATACACGTTTGCTTCCTTATTTCCTCTTCTTTCTTTCACAGAAAGTAGAATACTATGTATGCACTTAAGATATTTTATTTCTTCACATTTATAAGCAGGAGGGGGATGGAGAAGAAGAAAAGAGAGTGTCAAAGGCAGGAGACTGAACTATTCTTCAAACTTTATTGAGTATCAATTCATAATTTTTACCATATCCTCATGCTACAAGTGTATTTATTAATTTAACAGTTTTGCATTGATTCATATTTTGGTATTAAAAAATTTTAAAGAACACTTTACACCACTATCATAAATGGGAAACCATTCTAACTTGTCATAAATAGAAGATAACTCAAACATCAGCACAACAATGAGATACTTGCTTTGTTGTCGCAAAGGCTATAAAGGGATAGCTTTCTTTCAACAATGATTCTGTGTTTAATGTGCATCTCGGTACTATCTCACCCTGTACTCAGTTTAGATATGCAAAGTCCATCATGCAAAATGTGGGGGTGGATGAATCACAAGCTGGAAACAAGCTGGAATCAAGACTGCTGGGAGAAATAACAACCTCAGACATGCAGATGATACCACTCTAATGGCAGAAAGAAAGGAGGAATTAAATAGCTTCTTAATGAGAGTGAAGGAGGAGAGTGAAAAAGTTGGCTTAAAACTCAACATTCAAAAAAAGAAGATCATGCCATCAGGTCCCATCCCTTTATGGCAAATAGATGGGGAAAAAGTGGAAACAGTGACAGACTTTATTCTTTTGGACTCCAAAATCACTGTGGATGGTGACTGCAGCCATGAAATTAAAAGACGCTTGCTCCTTGGAAGAAAAGCTATGACAATGCTAGACAGCATATTAAAAAGCAGAGACATCACTTTGCCAACAAAGGTCCATCTAGTTAAAGCTATGGTTTTTCCAGTAGTCATGTATGGATGTAAGAGTTGGACCATAAAGAAGACTGAGAACCAAAGAATTGATGCTTTCATATTGTGGTGCTGGAAAGGACTCTTGAGAGTCTCTTGGACTGCAAGGCGATCAAACCAGTCTATCATAAAGGAAATCAACCCTGAATAACCATTGGAAGGACAGATGCTGAAGCTCCAATACTTTGGCCACTTGATGCAAAGAGCCGACTCACTGGAAAGATCCTGATGCTGGGAAAGATTGAGGGCAGGAGGAGAATGGGGAGACTGAAAATAACATGGTTGGGTAGCATCATGACTCAGTGGACATGAGTTTGGGCAAACTCTGGGAGATAGTGAAGGATAGGGAAGCATGGCATGCTGCAGTTTATGGGGTTGTAAAGAGTCAGACGTGACTAAGCGACTGAAGCAACAACTCAAGTGCCACTTCAGATGGCCTTCCGTAACTCCGCTATTCCATCCAACCTGTGAAAGTGAAAGTTGCTCACTCATGTCCGATTCTTTGCGACCCCACGGACTATACATGGAATTCTCTAGCCGTTCCTTTCTCCAGGGGATCTTCCCAACCTAGGGATCGAACCCAGATCTCCTGCATTGCAGGCAGATTCTTTACCAGCTGAGCCACCAGGGAAGCCCAAGAATACTGGAGTGGGTAGCCTATCCCTTCTCCCGTAGATCTTCCCGACTCAGGAATCGAACCGGGGTCTTCTGCATTGCAGGCAGATTCTTTACCAACTGAGCTAAGAGGGAAGCCCTCCATTCACCCTCTGTTTTGGTATTTGTGGCTTTAGCCAAGAGTTGAGTGATGACTGTGTGCCTGCACCAGTGTTAAGTGGTGTATGGGCACAGGGAAGCACCTGTAACAGATGTTTTCAGCAAGAATTAGTCTCATTATGAGAGAGGATCAGAGCACACCTGGGCCCTGTGTGCTGGGATGGTCAGCAGGGTCCACAGCCAAAGGTCTGGTTTGGTTGGTAAGACCTGGGAGGCTAGATGGGCTGGGGCGACAGGTTAACACAATCACGAGAATAGTTCACTTCTCTCATCCCCGGGAACCCTCATTAGAGAGTGGGTTTCCATGTAATCGACTTTTGATGAACTCTTACTTTTGTGTCAGAGCATTGTTAAAATTCTTGATTTTCCATGTGATGCCTTCTCATTGAATTTACAGAACCATGTTGTGGGCCTGCACCATGTTCATTCTATTTATATTTCTTAAGAGTTGCATAAAAATTATAACCTTCTTAAGTTTAAAAGTTCGAGTGGCTTCTTCTAATATTTACTCATAGGATTTGAAACATAAATAATAAAGCATATTTTCTCGTCTCAGATTGTCTTAATGAAGACATTAGCCATTGTCTTCTAAAAACATTCAGCAAATGTTTTTAGAAGCATCTAATATGTGGAAGGACAGGGATGGGCTTTTCAAGTGATATTAAGATATGTGGTTTCCCCCCACATAGGAGAATAAAAGAAAAACACAAATAACTGCAATCCAAGCCAAATGATTTTAATGCTATTAAGTAATGTATTCCTCTTCTTTTTGAACTATCACATGAACAATCTACAAGGTTTTTCACTTGTAACAAAATTTAAACAGCATATATAAACTGTGGTTCAGAATGCACACACACACACACACATTGGGTTTAAATTTATTTTGATTATCAGACAATGTTTGAGGTGATTAGAATCACATCAGCAGAAACAAATGTGTTATGATTATATCTCTGTCATTGAATCAGATATGGAAATTTGCCTGCATTTTATTATTACCATCAGTCACAGATTTTGTTAAACAAAATTAAAAAATTTTGTTTTGAAATAATTTTAGACTTACATACAAGTTGTAAAAATAGTTTAGACAATTCCTCTAACGTCCAGATTTACCCAGCTTCTCTAATGTCCACATATTATATTACAATGATCAGAATCAAGAAATCAACATTGGTACAATGCTATTAAACTATTTCATTCTACTTTCACCAGATTTTCCACTAATGTCCTTTTTCTGAACACATTCAGTATCCCACTGCATTTAATCATCATGTCTTCTATGACTCTTCCAGTATATTTTCTCATTTTTATCTTTGAAGACCTTGACATTTATAAATTACTCTTAGTTATTTATTTTGCAGAAGGTCCCTTAATTTGAGTCTGCCCAATATTTGCTTAGACTTCTCTGGTGGCTCAGAGTGTAAAGCGTCTGCAATGCGGGAGATCCGGGTTCAGTCCCCGGGTCAGGAAGATCTCCTGGAGAAGGAAATGGCAATCCACTCCAGTATGCTTGCTGGGAAAATCCCATGGATGGAGAAGCCTGCTACAGTCCATGGGGTTGCAAAGAGTCAGACACGGCTGAGCGACTTCACTCCCTCGATATTTGCTTCTGGTTAGACTGAGGCAGTAGTTTTCAGTGAGGGGGACCTTGCCTCACATGGGACACCTGGAAATACGTCTGGAGACATTTTTGGTTGTAACAAGGCTGGCGGTGGTAGTGGAGGTGATGCTTCTGGTATCGAGGGAGCCAGGAATGCTGGTAAGCATCCTCCAGTGCTCAGGACAGCCCCTACAGCAAAGAACTACCAAGCCCAAATGGCAGCGGTGTCACGGTTACCAAATTCTGGATTGAGGTTGTGCATTTTTTGTTTTGCAAAAACACTACAGAAGTGATACTGTCCCCTTCTTAGTGTATCATATTAGGTGTACAGGATATCCACATATTTCACTATTGGTGACATTAACCAATAATGATCACTTGATCACTTAGTTTAAGTGGTTAAGTTTCTCTATTGCAAAATTATTATTTTTACCTTTGTAATTAATATTTTTTTGTCAGAGATATACTTTGATACTAAGAAAATATCCTGTTTCTCCTCAAACTTTTGTCCACTAATGTTAACATCCATTGGTAGATCTTGTCTATAACAACATTTATTATTAATAATGTTAAATTAATAATGCTAATAAATATATATATACAGTTATTAAATGAAATCCTCCTGTGAGGAAAAGTGTTGTCCCTTCTCCTCCATTTATTTGTCCATTTATTTATATCAGTATGACCTCAGAGGTATTTATTTTGTGGATTATAATCTAATACAATCATCATTCATGCTGTTGTTCGAACTGTTCCAGCTATGGTTGTCAGGGATGCCTGCAGACTGGCTCTCCCATGTATTTTCCATCTATCTATCTGGACATGGAACAACAGACTGGTTCCAAATAGGAAAAGGAGTACATCAAGGCTGTATATTGTCACCCTGCTTATTTAAGGTATATGCAGAGTACATCATGAGAAATGCTGGACTGGAAGAAGCACAAGCTGGAATCAAGATTGCTGGGAGAAATATCAATAATCTCAGATATGCAGATGACACCACCCTTATGGCAGAAAGTGAAGAGGAACTCTAAAGCCTCTTGATGAAAGTGAAAGAGGAGAGTGAAAAAGTTGGCTTAAAGCTCAACATTCAGAAAACTAAGATCATGGCATCTGGTCCCACCACTTCATGGGAAATAGATGGGGAAACAGTGGAAACAGTGTCAGACTTTATTTTTTGGGCTCCAAAATCACTGCAGATGGTGACTGCAGCCATGAAATTAAAAGATGCTTACTCCTTGGAAGGAAAGTTATGACCAACCTAGATAGCATATTGAAAAGCAGAGACAGTACTTTGCCAAGAAAGGTCTGTCTAGTCAAGGCTATGGTTTTTCCTGTGGTCATGTATGGATGTGAGAGTTGGACTGTGAAGAAGGCTGAGCGCCGAAGAATTGATGCTTTTGAACTGTGGTGTTGGAGAAGACTCTTGAGAGTCCCTTGGACTGCAAGGAGATCCAACCAGTCCATTCTGAAGGAGATCAGCCCTGGGATTTCTTTGGAAGGAATGATGCTGAAGCTGAAACTCCAGTACTTTGGCCACCTCATGCGAAGAGTTGACTCATTGGAAAAGACCCTGATGCTGGGAGGGATTGGGGGCAGGAGGAGAAGGGGACGACAGAGGATGAGATGGCTGGATGGCATCACTGACTTGATGGACGTGAGTCTGAGTGAACTCCAGGAGTTGGTGATGGCCAGGGAGGCCTGGCATGCTGCGATTCATGGGGTCGCAAAGAGTTGGACATGACTGAGTGACTGAACTGAACTGAACTGATCCTTTCTTGAACAATTCCTTACTTGCTGGCGCTATAAGATGTGCCAAGCTCATCTTGCACATTCCCTGCCCCTGCTTTGGAACCAGTCACTTCTCCAAGGAGCTCCGGTTCCTTGTATTGTAGAATAGATTTAGAAACCAAGATCTGGGCCCTTAGCATGCTCATTCCTATTGTGGTGTTAATGTTTCTAAGCTCTATTAATGGACAGAGCTAGGAAACACATGTATATTTATTAACACAACATATTTATTTCTATATCTCTTTGTGAATATATTTTAAAATTATGAGTTCATATTTTATGTCAGTTCATATTCCAGGCCAACACCACAGGATTCAGTCTACCTTTCCCTCTTTCCTTATTTATCACTTCTTTCTCTGACAATGAGAAACCTGGCTCTCATTATATTTTACTTACTGGGTTTCATCCTGGTACAGTCTAAAGTAGTTTCAGAACTGCTAATCCATACCCATGTGAGAAAAACGAGTTTACTACCTGTAGTTCAGTACTTTATACAGTTCTTTAAGTCGTGTCTGACTCTTTGTGACCCCGTGAACTGCATCCATCACGCCGGGCTTCTCTGTCCATCACTATCTCCCTGAATTTGCTCAGACTCATATCTATTGAGTCAGTGATGCCATCCAGCCATCTCAAAATTACTTACGTTACTTGTTTTCTTCCTCACTCCTTTCAGTATGATTATGCTATTCTCTCACAATTTAGTTAAGATTTAGTTTTCACTGCTTGTGTTCCATTTTGGACCCCCTCACATTCTAGTTGGTTTAAATCATTTATTTTGGTGAATGAATCAGAGCTATAGAAAAAGTACACTCAGAAGTAACGTTCTTTCCTCATCCCAACTAAGCTGCTCTATTCTCTGCATTTCTTACTACATCTTTTCTATTGACTCTTCACAGGTGACCAATATGGCTTCTGGTTTATCCTTCTTTTACTTTTTTTGTACAAACGAGAAGCTACACGTGCATGTTCTTATATCCTCTTCCTTCTCACTGGAAGGGTAGCATGCTGTAGATACTCTTCTGCACTTTTGCGTTTTTCACTTAACAGTACTCCTAGGACTCACACCAAAGATGCTAATTCCTTATTAATCATATTCTTGATTTATTCATATAAGTGCAGTTTTTATAAACTATATAAGCCATTTTCAAGGGACAGATCAGACATTATGTGGCGGGGGGGGGGCATTTTTATCATTTAACTGGTGGAACAGGAGTATTGGATATTTTCAGAGTAGAACATACTGATAAATGTTACGGCTTCTTCAAACAAAAGCAAACTCAACCAATCATTAATGATGCTTTGACCTCTAACACAGAGTTATTTGTTTATGGTATTTATCAGAGAAACTAGTGTAGTAATTGATGTGACATCTTATAAGCTACAAAGAAAAAAGGTTAATAAATATTATAAATTATGTGATTATTGGTTATTATACAAAACTGTGTACAAGTTTTGTACAGGTAAAGGATATGACAAGGAAAGATATCAGGTTATACTAAACAAGCTATTAATCCTAGGAATATCTTCTTTTTTTTCCCTCTTCCATGAATTTAAGCTATATGACTTCTAACTAGGGCTTTGGCAATTCTAAACCTGACTCTAATACATTTCATTGTTTCAGAACATGCTCATGGCTTTCTAGGACTCAAATTACAGTTCTGATTTCATGGGGTGACAGGGGGTGGGCAGGAGGGGGAGGAGAAAGACCCAGAAAGGATGAGTAAATTGCTGAAAGTCACAAAGAAGACAAGTAGTAGACATGGCTTGATGACTTCTACTCCCTAAGACACCATAGCTGTCTATTTTTAAAAATCATCATTGATTCTGGATAAAGCACTTGCCTAAGGCTAGGTCAAAGTTCTGACCAGACTTTCATTTTTTTGCAATGGTAGCTAGGAAAGACTAGCAAAATTCAAATGAGTCAAGGTGCAAGCTAGTTCAAAGCCAGACAGTGAGCTAACTGGCAGAGTGTCGATAGCATCATAATAGTAGAACAAACGCAAACTTCTAGGAAAGACCGTAGAAATGAGATATTAAGATAAGCATGTCAACATACATACTTGTTCATGCATATCAACATACATACTTCTCCCACAGAACATGCAGAAGTGATTCAAATGGATGAATTGTTCATGGGTAAAGGAGAATTACAGGTTAATATTCAAGTAAATGGTCCTGAGGGTGCTCCTGTGTTCTCAGAGGCAGAAAGGATTACCACCTCGCCCCCCACCAACTCAGAAAGTAAAAATGAAAAGATCAGTGAAGGACGCCCTGCATGTTCCCACTGCTGTTGTTTAGGGCCAAGTCGAGTCCAGCTCTTTGCGACCCCATGGACTGCAGCGCGCCAGGCTTCCCTGTCCTATCTCCCAAAGTTTGCTAGACTAGTATTTTTTACTAAACCAGTTCACATCATGCTTACTTTGGTGAGGAGAATTATTCTATATATTCTCACCTTCACTGCTAATTCTTGAGATATGAATCTCATCTCCCATGTTGACGGGGAGCTTCACAAGGATGGAGATCATGTTTCCTCCTCCTGACTACTCCAGAACATGGACCAGATAGGGCTAGGTTACCAGCAGGTAATCAGTAAAAGCACATTAAATAGAATTAAGCTAGGTAAAAATGACATTTTATAGGAACAATATTGGGGATGGTGGGACGGACTTATAATTTGTTTTTCAGAACAAACTTTACAAAGAGACCAAACTTAGGGTCCCTCTGACCAGCACTAGAAACAAGGTTGTCTGGGGAAGAAGGACACATCAAACGGGAGCAATAAGAGTTGTGACAGATGAGTGGGCACGAAGGGGAAGATCCTGTGACTAGTGATGGGAACTCAGCAGATGTCTGGCTTCTACGAGTTAACTGTGCTGGCTTCTAGCAGGCAGCATGGGGCCTACCTCATGTTAGGGAGAGTTTCCTCTTAAAGATAACACGGGCAGCGAAGGACCACAGGCACACACTGAAGGTACACACAGACAGACACAAAGACGTACTGACCAGAGCCACGCCTCTTTTGCCCAGAAGCGATTTTGTTTACATTTTCTATTGAAAAGGCACACTGAGTCATGTAGAGAACTGTGCTCCCAAAGTACGTCCTTGAAGGAAACTTGATACATGAAGATCTGAACTTGCACTTTATATATACTCCAGAAGAAACCTTCATGTGAAACAGGTTAGATGACAAAATGATTTCAAATAACATGCTCCTCTGGAACTCTTAACATACAGTCTAAATGACAAAATTCTAAATATGCTACCTCTTCAGAACGTGGCTACCATATAAAGTGCAGTCAGATGGTAAAGAATCTGCCTGTAATGTGGGAAACCCAGGTTTGATCCCTGGGTCGGGAAGATCCCGTGGAGAAGGGAATGGCAACCCACTCCAGTATTCTTGCCTGGAGAATCCCATGGACGGAGGAGTCTGGCAGGCTACAGTCTATAGGGTTGCAAAGAGTCAGACACAACTGAGCAACTAACACTTTCACTTTCATTTTTCAAACATATAGAACACTAAGCCAGGGTTTTTTTTTTTTTTTGGTCGACTTCTAGCCTCTAACAGGATGAAACCAATCATATCACTATAAAGTATTTTTCATAAACATCCAATGCCCAGGTGCCTTTTAAAAGGCAGTTTAACACAATAAAAGACCCTCAGGCTGTAGGTCCCCCAACTGACAGTGTGACTCCAGGTAAGTCACCAAATCTGTTTTTCTCATTTGGATATGGAAACACAAGAGCTCCTATCAATAGCTGAGGGCAGATGAAGAGAACAACTGTAGAAAGTCCACCAAAAAGCACGGACTTGACTAAGGACTCATTGTGTTTATTGCCCAAGGTCCCCCCAACTCCTTGTCCTTGGTGCTGGGCCACTCTCATTCACAGACCACCTGTCTGCCTCCCATGCTTCCTGACACAGAAATCTGGGCAAACACAGGAAAGGGAAAGCAGCAGTCACTTTAACAAACACAAACCGAGTACCAACAAAGTCTCAGCTACTCTTCTAGGCACATGAAAGGATGAAGCAGACACTTCTACTTTGAGAAACTCAGTCTAGTAAATAACAGATGCAGAGTGACGTGAGCACTAGGAGATGTACTCTAACAGGGTGCAAAGAAAGTTCAGAAGAAGGGCATCTAAGCCTGAGCCAGGTAGGTGGAGACTGCCTTAGTAATAAGTAGGACCAATGAAGCAAATGATAAATGGCCTCATATGCTAATAAGCTGAGGAGATTGAATTTTAGCCTGGAGCCTTCTCTACTTGTTTTCATCAAAGCTGCTATCTGCTTTCTTCTAGATCATGGGATGGAAAACTACAGCCACCACTTGTTTTTGCAAATAAAGTTTTATTGGAACATAGTCATGCTCATTGCTTAACATATTGTCTATGTTTATGTGCTGTAACAGCTGAATTAAGTAGTTGTGACAGAGACCATTACAGCCTAAAAAACCGAAAATATTCACCACCTAGTCCTTTACAGAGAAAATTTGCCTCTAGATTCAGGCCAGGGAGGACAGAGTGGTCTGAAATTTTCTCAGGTGTAAAATGTCTAATAGCCACTAAATTAAAAAAAAGAAGGAAAGAAAATGGCTTCAGGGAGACAATTTTGATTATAACATGAATGGCAAAAACTTCATTATCTTAACATCTGGCATCATCGGATAGAAAAATGTGTTTGGGGGAAATACCTTGCTTTGTGAGATCCCCCAGGGTGCCAAGACATGCAGTGCAGAAAGGGGACAGAATTTGTTGCTCTGGTTTCTGAGAGGCAGGGAGCTAATCTAAAGAGAGGAGACAACTAACGTGTGTGAGAAGGGCTAAGAAGGGAATTACTATTGTTATTGTTACTATGGCCCCAAACAAATTTGGAGATCTGGGATGGCTGATTAACTGACTTTTTCAAAGCTATTTGCTGTGTATGATATAAATCGCCCCTAAAAATCCATATCCTCAATCCCAATCTTAAGACAATCTGTTCCTAATTGCTTGGGCGAATGACTTTTTTTTTTTAAGGTTGAGTTTGACACCTAGAAAGCTGCATAGATAGACTGTGGAAAGGGGACCCCAGGAAACAAGAAGACTGGAGGTATCTAGGGGTCCACAGAAATCTGAAAGAGGTCTTAGGATTTTCCACAGGCTCTGAAACTGGGGTGGGGAGAGGTTCCAAGTTTCTCCGGATCTCTATAGGTTAAAGGGATCTGGCTTAAACCTGAGTTTTGCAACAATGGTCACTCTATAGGCTGGCACTGGGGCCTCCCAGAAACTTCTGCCTTCTTCCTCTTTCTCCCCCGGATGAGTGCAGCAGGCGAGGGGCAAACCATGGCTATGCAGGTCCCTGTTTTCCCTCCAGCCCAGCTGCCAGGTGGATGGAAGTTTCACTCAGCTCTTTATCAGAAACCCATTACACGTCGGCAGCTTCGCCTGGAAGGGAACGTCACTCTGGGAAATATTTATTTGCCTCATAAATATGGGTTTATAGGTTTGCTATCTAAACTTTTCACCTCTGAGACTACCCTGGTAAAGAGAAAAGGAAAGACAGGGAGGCTTGAGGCTCTCCCATTGTCATCAATTGGAGTCTGAGGGAAGAGTCCCAAAATTCAAAACATTTTAACACTAAGCATTCCTTTGTGTCAGAGACTGTACTGTAAGGCCATTTCTCATTCATGACAGCATCTATCCTGCTGCAGGGTGATGATCATCATACTGTACATACATGTTCAAGGGGAGGACGGGAGACTGCCCTGGGCGGAGTTGCCCCTTGTTGGGATGGGGAAGGGGGAGGCAGGCAGGTGTTGGTTTGGATGGACTGCTGCCATAGATGTGGCAGGAGGTGGGAGCCAGGGCCCAGTTCCTTTTCAGCATATTGTGATCTGTTAAAGTGTGCTAGGTAGGCGGATTGGGCACTATACTGTTGAGTTTTTAACTAAACTACTCTTCTTCCCTCTCTGGTCAAAATAAATAAGTGGTTTAAAAATACCCCTGTAAAGACACCATGAATTGAAGATAACATTAACCATAAAGTGTAAGCAGCATCAAGAAAATGGCAGAGCACACAAGTCTGCAGATCATGAGCAAGGTCTTTATCACCCACACTACAAAGTAAAAACAATGATGACTAATTAGCTTCGATAAAGCAGTTTGCCAAACCTGAAATTATAAAAAGGCTATTTAAAACATGATTCATATCCAGTATTGTGAACAATGAACTTAACTTAGCCTAAGTACGTATTGTGCCTTGAAATATTACTGATAGTAACATGAGTATGTACACGCACATGGGTATACACATAGACTTTCAAAGGTAATATAATTTCTGTTTTTAAACTGAGGTGGGGAGAAGGGCGTGTATTGGACTATTCTTTTGTAGCCATTCAGTATCTAATTACAGTTTGTTAATAAATTGTTATACATATATTTGGGGTGAGTCTTCAAGATGTCTTTGTCAGCAGTAGTGGCCAATCAAAAAGTTTGGAGATACTGGTTAGATAACCTGCAGGAAAAACTATCAAAATTCATAATGAAAACGGTTTGGGTTCTCTTTTGTAAGTGGATAAATTAGAAACATTAGTTATAGAACACTATTTCTTGTCTTATATGAGTCATTACAAATTATAGTCCACGAACTTCCTGATTGGCCTAAGAAAAAATATCTGACATCACAAGGGTAGTTAAGCAGGAAGCATCCTTATACCCTGGATAAGTTTAGAATAAGCTACAATCTCAGTGGTCTGGGAAATATGCATGGGTCTGGACAAAAGGCTCAGCACTAGAAGGCTAGCTTCTGAAGGCCTTTAGCCCAGAAACGTATGCATTTAAAATCTATTTTGTTCTGTGTGTGAGGCGTTGGAGATCGAGGAAAACTGCAACTCAGATTCCACTGCCAAATTTTGGAGCTGATCAATAGACCAAATAAAGAAGTATCAGATGATAAGTGGTTTTCAACCACCACTCCAAACCACAAAAAGGTTCTCTGCCTCCTAAAGACTGTGTGAGTAAACACTAGTTCCTAGGAAGGCTAGAGACTCAGCCCCATGGGGCTGGGGTATTTGCTGGTTCTTTTTCATTAAATTTCTTTCCTTCCTTTCAATCCTATTTTCCTAATTATATTTTATGTATCATTCTAATGAGCCACCTCAAGGTCATTTTGGAAATAGGTGGAATTAAACAAATTTGATAAAAAGTGCTGTGAAGCATGTCACTTGTCCTTGGGAGCCAAATGAAGGCATTCAGGACAAGGAAAGATGGGAGAGGCCCAAATGATTTCAAGTTTCAGTCTTTCAAAAGGATGGGCACAAAACACATCAAATACAGAAGAGGACAGGCGGAATTTCAGACAAAAAGACTAGTGGCAGTCAAAGCGCAGAAAGGGGAGTAGCTCAGATGTGTTCAAGGGAAGAATGAACTAGACATTTCTTGAACACTTACTATGCGACAGATTCCGCTGGGCCAGGCAACTTACTCATCTTATTTCGTTTAATTTCAGGAAAATCAATCAGGGTCCAGCGTCACAGCCCTGCATCCGCCAATAGCAGACAGTCCTACTACTAAGTAGGATTCCTCTAAAGATCACACTTACTGATGACCAGAAACATTAATGTCCCTTCTAGCTCTAAGATTCTAAACCCAGAGAATTCCTTATTGGGAAGTAAACAACTATAGGACCCAGAGAGTAATTCTCATCACTTAGCAGGAATGAGCCTGCTAAAATGGCAGATTGTGAGGAACTGCAGAGAAGATGACCATTTCTTTGTCTTGCAGAGGAGGAAACAGGTCAAGAAAGATGTCACGATCACAGGCAAAGCTTCTGTGAATGCAGGCAGGATTAGAACATAAGCCCTTGATTTCTAGTCAACTTTTCTTTCAGTTGTGTGGTGCAATTTAACCAGCTGGTGAAGAACCAAAATCTATGAGAACAAATGCCTAGATCAGGTGAATGAGAAGGAAAGAGGTTTTTTTTTTTAATTAAAAAATAAAGTAAAAAAGAATATATAAAGTCCATCTTAGCCCTAGTGAACAAACGTTAACAATTTGTCTAATTTAGTTTAGATCCTCTGTTTTCAAGAAATAAAACATAAGTAAGGGTGAAATCCCCCTCCTTTATGCCTTCTTGGAGGAGACTACCATCATGATTTAATTATGTAATCGCCTACATTTTTTTTTTTTTTTTTAAAGAGCTTCCCAGGTGGCGCTAGCAGTAAGAACACTCCTGCCAATGCAGGAGACATAAGAGATGGGGGTTCTATCAATGGATGGGAAAGAGCCCCTGGAGGAGGGCCTGGCAACCTACTCCAGTATTCTTGCCTGGAGAATCCCATGGACAGAGGAGCCTGGCGGGCTACAGTTTATAAGGTCGCAAAGAGTCAGACACGACTGAAGAGACATAGCATACACACAGCACAAGTTTTTACGCTTTTACTACTTCTGCTTCACCCCCTATGCTACAGCCTTTGACTGTGTGGATCACAACAAACTGTGGAAAATTCTTAAAAGAGCTGGGAATACCAGACCACCTGACCTGCCTCTTGAGAAACCTGTATATAGGTCAAGAAGCAACAGTTAGAGCTGGACATGGAACAACAGACTGGTTCAAAATTGGGGAAGGAGTACGTCAAGGCTGTCTATTGTCACCCTGCTTATTTAACTTATATACAGAGTACATCATGCAAAATGCTGGGCTGGATGAAACACAAGCTGGAATCAAGATGCTGGGAGAAATATTAACAACCTCAGATATAGATTATACTGCTCTAATGGCAGAAAAGTGAAGAGGAACTAAAAAACCTCTTGATGAGGGTGAAAGAGGAGAATAAAAAGCTAGCTTAAAATTTGGCACTCAAAAAACTAAGATCATGGCATCCGGTTCCATCACTTCATGGCAAATAGATGGGAAAAAGTGGAAACAGTGACAGACTTTATTTTCTTGGGCTCCAAAATCACTGCAGATGGTGACTGAAATTAAAAGATGCTTGCTTCTTGGAAGAAAAGCTATGGCAAACCTAGACAGTGTATTAAAAAGGAGACATCACTTTGCTTGCAAAGGCCTGTGTAGTCAAAGCTATCGTTTTTCCAGTAGTCATGTATGGATGTAAGAGCTGGACCGTGAAGAAGGCTGAGTGCCGGAGAATTGATGCTTTCGAATTGTGGTGCTGGAGAAGACTCTTGAGAGTCCCTTGAACAGCAAGGTCAAACCAATCAATCCTAAAGGAAATCAACCCTGAATATTCATTAGAAGGACTGATGCTGAAGCTGAAACTCCAATACTTTGGCCCCCTGATGCAAAGAGCTGACTCAGTGGAAAAAACTCTGATGCTGGGAAAGATTGAGAGCAGGAAGAGGAGAGGGTGACAGAGGATGCGATGGTTGGATGTCATCACCAACTCACTGGACACGAGTTTAAGCAAACTCTGGAAGATAGTGAAGGGCAAGGAAGCCTGGTGTGCTGCAGTCCATGGAGTCGCAAAGACTCAGACAAGACTTCGTGACTAAACAACAACAACAACTAGAGAGACGATATATGGTAATGTTTTGTGTTTTACTTTCTATATATATTAAAACATTGTATACAAAATTCTGTAAGTTATTTTTTTCATTCAGTATTTTGTTTTCACAGATAGCTAGTGGGAAATGCTACACAGCACAGGGAGCTCAGCTCGGAGCTCTGTGATGACCCAGATGGATGGGATGGGAGTGGTGGTGCGAGGGAAAGATGAGATATATGCACACATATAGCTGATTCACTTTGTTGTACAGCAGAAACTACATTGTAAAGAAACTATACCCCAAGTTAAAAAA
The DNA here is from genome assembly GCF_029378745.1 of Bos indicus. Lineage (NCBI taxonomy): Eukaryota > Metazoa > Chordata > Mammalia > Artiodactyla > Bovidae > Bos > Bos indicus. The sequence goes on along the minus strand of NC_091770.1, from coordinate 12,245,002 downwards.
AAGAGAATGCTTTCAAGATCTACCTACGTTGATCCATGTAAACCTAGTTCACTGATTTTTGACTGCTGAAGAATATTCTCCACTGTATAAGCATATTTAAATATACTACACTGTATTCATCAAACTCATTAACTGATGGGAATGTGCACAACTGTGCTTCTGGCTGATAGGGAATCTGTAGTGCCTGCAAGGAATACACAGCATTCCAGGTGAGTATAGTGAGAAAGGGGTGTCAGTTCATCCTTACCACCACACGCACCTGAAATGATAGCAAAGTGTCCTGTCACTTAACGGGCCAACTTAAACACTTCCTGACTCTGACACCACGGCCAGTGGCACAGAGGAATCTCGGTCCAGGCCAAGGCTCTTAAAGAGTAACTAAAGGGCGCCATCTCTCCTTGAGAAAGAACATGCAGAGGAATAAAGAAAGAAGCACACCCACTCAGGCTAGAATGAAGATAAACACAAACTAATTCTTCTCTGAATAGTAAAGTCAGGAAGTTACATTCTCATTTCTGAGCCTCTGGGAATGGACCAGGAGGTTTCTACAGTATTTTCAAAGATGAGGTTGACCTGGGATGGCAGAGAATGGCAAACTCTGCTTCAGTAGCCATTTTCTTCTGTCTCGAACTTGAAGCACCTAAATGCCCATTAGCTACTGTTTGACTTGGTGGGAAGCAGAAATTAGGAGAAGAAAGAAGCCTCCTTGGGGGAGAATTTAGTGTCATTCTCTGAGATCCTAGAATGGAAAGAATTCTTCTGTTATTTTGCAAAGATAAATCAACCTTCTGGTTTCTTGTATGGCCAGAGTAATAAGGTCCTTGATGGCATGGGGGCCTTTATCCTACAGAAGATCTTCCTGTTTACTACCTCTGGGTTATAGTATGGCTTGTTGTAAGGTCTCAAACAAATCATTATGGTTTTCTGAATCAATCAGTGATGTGAATTTGTTAAAAAAAAAAAAACTGCTCCAATTTATTGAATAAAGGTATGAAAAGAGACATAGTGAAACCACTTGAAAATTTCACATTGTTATTATAGTTAATAACATTCTTATCACAGGGCGTCATTACTATTCAAAGATATTTCTAAAAAGCAACTAAACATTACCCTTCATGAACTTTAAAGCAACAAAAACTGTCTAAATTTTGCTTCAATGTAATATAGGCTGGAGCCCCTGGCTTTCTTTCAAGCTACAACTCCCTTCCCCTGACCCCAGGGCTTTCACATCCGTATTATTTGTGAGCCAGGGGCGGATGGACATTCTCCAGATTAGCATTTGTCCATGTGGCTTGTTTCCTCGGAGCAGAGTTCCTTCAAGGGCCAGATTATAAGCAGTGGCTTTTAGGAGGGGACCACCCACACTTTAAATACAGTGGGTAAGCTGTGGGAAAAACAATCTAGTTTTCTACCTGAGACCTTTCGCATGTCTGTAAGAAAATAACCCCAAAGGAGCTAGCACAGTGCACTGGCAAATCATCACCATCTTGTCAGCCCTTAACTAGTCCTCTCCACAAACTAGCCCCGCTCCTGACTGAAAGTGTCCTCTTCAGCAGCTAAAGTTTCCCAGCACCTTCCCCTGTCCCCACTATGGATCTCAAGATCAAACACTTTACAACACTGGGCTGGGAGCAGAGGGGAGGGGATTACGAGATCTTCAGAGTTATAAAGAGGAGTGGTGTTGAGCCAAATCCAAGTCAATCTGCCTAGGAGCTACAGTTCAGAATTTCCACTGTGTCTCACTTCTGTGGCCCTGGGCTTTCATGGAAGTGGAAATATTAATGCCTACCTTGGTAAAGTACTTAGCATAGTGCCTGGCACACGGTAAATGCTCAGCAAACATTAGTTATGATGATGACAATGATGAAAGAAGGAAAAGAAGAAAACGACAACGAAGCTGACAAATTCATCTCTGCCCTCACAATGCCCTCATGCTGTCCTCTCATGTGGAATATCTCCCCTTTCCTCTGTGTCCCATCTGGACCTTTCCCTTTCTAAAGAGACCCTTAACAAGTCTTTGTCCCAATAGTTCACTTGGTAGTATCATGGTCCATCTTAAACTCCTAATTGTTATTAGGTGCTCCAGGTACAACAGCTCACTTGATAGTGTCAAAACCCAGCTTAAACTCCTAAATATTATTAATATTTTTTGTCTTGCCTCCTCAGGGAGATTATAAGCTTCTTAAGCACAGGATCTTTCCCTTTGCTTCTACCCAACACAAGCTTGGGCCCATGTTAGCTATGAAATACTTGATATTAAGTGTAGTTACAGAGGTTTCTATTTCCTGGTCACAGGGTGGTACCAAGCACAGGACACAGGGAATTTCCCAGCTGAACGCTGTGTCTTCTTGGCAGTTCAGGATTTCTGAGCTTTTCTTACTGTCTCATACTACTCAAAAAGTCATATGCTGGCTGAATGTTTGGAAAGCCCACAGTCCCTAAATACTTCTCAAATGAGTAAGGGGTTCTAGAAGCTGGTTTAAGAGTTAATGCTTGCCAGAGATCAAATTGCCAACATCTGCTGGATCATGGAAAAAGCAAGAGAGTTCCAGAAAAACATCTATTTTTGCTTTATTGACTATGCCAAAGCCTTTGACTGTGTGGATCACAATAAACTGTGGAAAATTCTGAAAGAGATGGGAATACCAGACCACCTGATCTGCCTCTTGAGAAACCTGTATGCAGGTTAGGAAGCAACAGTTAGAACTGGACATGGGAACAACAGACTCGTTCCAAATAGGAAAAGGAGTACATCAAGGCTGTATATTGTCACCCTGCTTATTTAACTTATATGCAGAGTACATCATGAGAAATGCTGGGCTGGATGAAGCACAAGCTGGAATCAAGATTGCCGGGAGAAATATCAATCACCTCAGATATGCAGATGACACCACCCTTATGGCAGAAAGTGAAGAGGAACTCAAAAGCCTCTTGATGAAAGTGAAAGAGGAGAGTGAAAAAGTTGGCTTAAAGCTCAACATTCAGAAAACGAAGATCATGGCATACGGTCCCATCACTTCATGGCAAATAGATGGGGAAACAGTGGAAACAGTGTCAGACTTTATTTTTCTGGGCTCCAAAATCACAGCAGATGGTGATTGCAGCCATGAAATTAAAAGACGCTTACTCCTTGGAAGGAAAGTTATGACCAACCTAGACAGCATATTAAAAAGCAGAGACATTACTTTGCCAACAAAGGTCTGTCTAGTCAAGGCTATGTTTTTTCCAGTGGTCATGTATGGATATGAGAGTTGGACTATAAAGAAAGCTGAGCGCCAAAAAATTGATGCTTTTGAACTGTGGTGTTCACTTCACTTTCACTTTTCACTTTAATGCCTTGGAGAAGGAAATGGCAACCCACTCCAGTGTTCTTGCCTGGAGAATCCCAGGGACGGCAGAGCCTGTTGGACTGCCGTCTTATGGGGTTGCACAGAATCGGACATGACTGAAGTGACTTAGCAGCAGCAGCAGCAGTTGGAGAAGACTCTTGAGAGTCCCTTGGACTGCAAGGAGATCCAACCAGTCCATCCTAAAGGAGATCAGTCCTGGGTGTTCATTGGAAGGACTGATGTTGAAGCTGAAACTCCAATACTTTGGCCACCTGATGTGAAGAGCTGAATCACTGGAAAAGACCCTGATGCTGGGAAGGATTGAGGGCAGGAGGAGAAGGGGACGACAGAGGATGAGATGGTTGGATGGCATTACTGACTCGATGGACATGGGTGGGTGGACTCTGGGAGTTGGTGATGGACAGGGAGGCCTGGCATGTTGCGGTTCATGGGGTGGCAAAGAGTTGGACACGACTGAGCGAATGAACTGAACTGAACAGATAATTCATGTTTGTCTTTCATCAAGAGCCTCTTGATGGAAGTGAAAGAAGAGAGTGAAAAAGTTGGCCTAAAATTCAACATTCAGAAAACTAAGATCATGGCATCTGGTCAAACATCACTTTATGGCAAATAGATGGGGAAACAATGGAAACAGTGAGAGACTATTTTTTGGGTTCCAAAATCACTGCAGATGCATGAAATTAAAAGATGCTTGCTCCTTGGAAGAAAAGCTATGACCAATCTAGACAGCATATTAAAAAGCAGAGCCATTACTTTGCCAACAAAGGTTTGTCTAGTCAAAGCTATGGTTTTTCCAGTGGTCATGATGGATGTGAGAACTGGATTATAAAGAAAGCTGAATGCTAAAGAATTGATGCTTTTGACCTGTGGTGTTGGAGAAGACTTTTGAGAGTCCCTTGGACTGTAAAATCAAACCAGTCAATCCTAAAGGAAATCAGTCTTGAATATTCATTGGAATGCCTGATGATGAAGCTGAAACTCCAATACTTTGGCCACGTGCTGTGAAAAACTGACTCATTGGAAAAGACCCCGACGCTGGGAAAGACTGAAGGTGGGAGGAGAAGGGGGCGACAGAACATGAGATGGTTGGATGGCATCACTGCCTCGATGGACATGAGTTTGAGTAAGCTCCGCGAGTTGGTGATAGGGAGGCCTGGCGTGCTGCAGTCCATGGGGCCACAAAGAGTCGGGCACGACTGAGCAACTGAACTGAACTGAACAAATAATTCACTAATTAGTAATTCCTGTTCTGGATATTGGAATACTAATTACATTCCCACATTCCCAAGAGAGCTGCTGAGGTACAGCAGAGGTATGTTCCCCGAGCACATCTATATTGGCCCAAGGAACTGGGTTTATGGCAAATGAGAGCTGGTAACAAATCATCAAATAACCCCTGCTGTACTGTAAGCTGCTGATGCTTAGGCTATGGGTCTCCATACAGCCCGCAGATACTGCCTCCATAGGCTTCTGGAATCCTCCAGCCTTGAGACATGTCTGTCCACAAATGGGATGGAAACCAAAGCACAGCCCTACAATGGAGGGGGCTTCTGACAGGGTTCTATCCAGAAGCTGTGGTCAGCCTTCTCTGGATACTAGCAACGTCCCTCCCTCATCCTCATACCTCTAGGGCCAGATCATAGGCATTCTTGCCCTTCAGCTTGAAAGCACCTTAGGGCCTCTGCATGTTTACTTCTTAGTGCTGAGCGCTGTGTACTGGGGCAGAAAAGAAGCTCAATAAGTGCATGCTGACTGATGGCTGTCAGAAAGCATCACATGTGCTGGAGGCCCTTGAATACATCACAGCAGAAACGTCAGTCTGAAGTCTTGGCCAGGGCCTCCATGCTGGGCTCCTGGTGCTTCTCTGGGGGCACCAGAGTCCGCCTCCACAAGGTGCTGGTCTGTGCTCTCTGCTGATGTTTCTCCATGCTCTCCAAAGGGCGGAGAATGGGTGGAAAGGCTCAGCCACAGGATATTGGACTGTTTACAGTTGGCCAGGCCAAGATTAGCGTGAGCACAACATATGCCAAGTTCATTGGAAGTTACATTTTCCCTTTGTTTACACATTAAAGGGGAGAAGACCAGAAGAAAAAAAAAAAAAGCAGGTGACCTCCTGTTAACCTCACCCGTCTGCAAGAGGCTGCTGCCCTCACCTCTGAATGAACTTTCAGATTATCTCAGACAAGATTCACCTTGCGCTGAACTTGTACGCCTGCTCTGAAGCCCCCAGTCACGTAGCTGTGATTAAACATTACAGAGTGGCCATAAATTTACAGAAGTATTATTGTGGCTTGCTTTCCTCTTTCTTCTTTGGGAGAGGAAGAGAGCTATGGGTTTAGGGTGGGGGGGAGTTAAAAAAAGGGAAACTCAAACAAACAGTTCCTTTTCACAGCTCCGAACAAAAGGGAAAACACTGCATAGGTATCCCAGAAAGAAGGGGAAAGAAATCTGGCCACGTGAGAGAAATTAAAGCTCTAGAAGACTCCAAAAGCCCCAAACTCAACAGAAGAGCTGAGCTGCTCTTGGTTCCATTTTCAGGCAATCTGCAAGTTCGCAGGTGAACATGAGCCTGTTCTACCCTGACTCCTGGCTTGTCATAAAGGGTATTCCTGGTGTAACACTTCTGCCTGTATGAGAGATGCTCTTCCTTGGGTCTGCTGTACAGTATGGGGCAAACTGAAGGGCAGCAGGCAGCAGAAAGAAGCCTGAAAGAAAACACTGCTTATTTTGTTCTTTGAGCTGCTATGGGAGATGAGGATGCCCTGACATCTGGGACATTTAAACGGTGACTGGACAAAGACTAGAGCATACTCTAAAGGAAACACCCTGTAGCTGTACCCGGGAGACTGACCAGATGACCCAAGAACATTTATTTCTATGATTCACTGTTTCATGGTTAAAGAAAAAAAAAATGGATATTCCACTGAAGTAAAGTTTGCTAAATCCTCTAAGATTCCAAAGCCAGGATACGTTTGCAAAAGGCCTGTACTGACCATTAAACAATGAGACCTCTATAACCAGAAAAGGCCACAGAGTACTCTGTTTGATCCAAAAGAATTGTAAAATGTGGTCAGGAAGCCCAGACTGAGGTGATAGGCTCTGGCCAGCAAAGTCACCTTTGGAAAGGAGTCATTCTGTCTCTGGTTACCCTACGGCAGAGACACGGGTGCTAAAGAGACTCATTGTTTCTACAGTTGGCAAGGCCTTGACCATAAAAGCTGCAAAACCCAGGGTCCATGACATGAGGAAAGCAGCTGGTGGCTTAGCTCAGCTTCCACTCTAGGCAAGACCTCTCACTGCTCAAAAGAATCAGGCCTTTAGAAATGCTTTGGCATTGCCTTTGACACTCAGAGCTGAGTGGAGAAGTGAAATGGCCATGGAGCCAGGACAGTACTGGGGGATATTTAAGTTTGGCATGGGGATTCTGAAGTCATCTTCTAGTCACGGGGGCAATTGGTGTCCAAAGTTTTAGCCTGGACTTGGAGAAGAATGAAAACAGATTCTTGCCTCTCAGTTCAAGTTCCGTGTTTGGTGGTGAGTCCTGGAGTCTGAACATATGGAGGCTGGGATATGAGAATCACGGGAAAGTAGAGTGAGCAAGCAGGAGGCTGTAACGAAGCTGACAGTCTGAAATCAGGCAAACAGTTGCATAACACATAGATACCAGCCAAGGGCAAAGAGACAGACTCAACAGGTCAGTTAGGAACTGAAAAAGTAAACTCGGGGAGGAAGAAAGGCAACTATGTTCCAAGAGAAAGAAAATAAGAAATTATACCCTTGGGTGGCAACTTGGGGGTGAGGGTTTGGGAAGTATAATAAAAATTACATTTGCTGTGAGCTGAAAGTGGGCCAAGCATTATAGTAAATGCTTTTTTGGCACTGTCTCATCTAATTTTATTCTAAGAGGAAGATACTATTACCATGCCCATTTTATAGATAAGAAAACTGAGGCACGGAGCAAATAAACAACTGCTTAAAAGTTCACTGCTAATGAAACAAGTTAGAAGTTGAACTCAGGTTTATCTGATTCAATGCATCTTTAAATATGAGAGCAGAATCTTAGAACCAGGAAGGAAATCTACAAAAGTTCAGTTGGTGAGATTGGATAAAATGTCCTCCTCTTCCTATCAACCTTCAAGATCCTGCTTAAGTCCTTATCTCCTTTAGGAAAACCTGAATGCTGCTATCGGCTTCTTAGATTTATCCCTTCTCTGAACTCCACTTGCACCTATCATTTACGTGCGCAGGAAGCATTGTGTCACATGTCACATACTTCTCTATTCTTCCAACTACTTGTCCCTCACAACCAAATAGTTGAGTATGTCAGTAACCAGATGTTGATACAGAGAGAAACCCAAACCTAAGGAGATAAAGTCTCCCAGAATAGAAAGTCAATTCTTTGCAATCTAAGATCCAGAATGCCTAACACGGCAAGGCACACATAGTGGGGCCTCGACACGTTTGTGACTAAGCCCCCAGAAACCAACAAAATCTCTTAGTGTACGAAGTGAAGAAACACTTTATAACAAAGAGAGCTGTTTACCAGCAGACTGTGCTGGAGTGGAAGATGTAAGGGATATGTATGTGGGAGTAGAATGAGACCTACTTCTTTTGAGTATAATTTTTTCCATAAAAATTCAAGAAAAACTTCTTTAACTCAAAAAAAAAAAAAAAGACAATGGAAAACCTATCATCCATAATCTTATCTCGGAGGGATAATAACTGATAATGACTTGGTATCTAGCCTTCAAGACTATGTTCTTACCAAAACAGAGCAAATTATATGTACTTTCAAAGGTTGATTTTTTCACTAATACAGCACATCTTTTACTGATAGTCAAAAGAAGTTATACTGATGAACTTAATCATTTGAAAGACACCACAGTATCTGTTTTTAATGGCTATACACCATACTAAGTTGAACAAATGCCTTGCTGGCAGATATTTTGGGTTTCCCCTAATCCTTCCCTACGTTACTCAATGCCTTGATGAAATATTGAATATACATCACTGTGCATTTCTTCAATTGTTATTTAGGAAATAACACAAGTCCTAATATAGTACAGTGGTTAAATGTATTGACTCGATCTGGACAGCCTAACTTAGATTATTAGCTCTTCAACTTACCAGTTTTGTGATCTTGGGCAAGTTATCTAACTTCTTTATAATTCAGTTTTTCATTATCTATATAACAGGGATAATAACACACACCATAGCAATGCTATGAGGACTGAATAAATTCACGCAAAGCATTTAGAACAGTGCCTTTCCCAGAGTAAATGCACAACAAATGTTAGCTATAATGATGTTGATAATGATATTTGATGATAAATTTCTGGGAGCAGAATTCTCAGTCACAGTTTTTGATATCCACTGATAAACTGTCCTCCAAAATGGCGTATCGACTTACTCTCCATTAACATATATCAAAGTGTTTTTGAATGGAAATAACTGAATAGAGCCTAGATGAATGGAAAGTATTAGGAACCTCAATGGTTTCTATCTACTATAAGATCCCATGCTTTCTTGCCCTGATGTTTAAATCATATATATGTACTGAAAATCCAGAGAACGCATTGAAAATACCTGGAATATTCTGGAAGGAGTGTGCTAACCTCCATTTATCTAGTGCTTTATGATTTGTAAAATGTGTTCAAATATATTCTCATTTTGAAGTATAAACAATACTTTTCCACAATAATAAGTTATTGGCTATGAAAACTCATATTCTCCAACTAGAACAATCAAAGGATGATTAAGTTACAAAATAAAATGAATGCCTAGTCTCCTCTTAACTCTTTTGTAGATCTTAGACCCAGCCCTGCACCTCACAATGCTATAAACTCAGGGTGCCCACACCTTTCGTTGCAAATCATCAAGAACTCTCTAAGGTTCTCTTGTCTTCCACTGCCACTAATCGAGGATTCAGAACCATCTTCCCTTTGGATTTTATCTTACAATCACAGCAATTTCTCTCTATTCCATAATAACTCCTTTCTTTCTTCATTTGTCAGGTTTCTGAAGAAGCAAAGTTCAGCCTGATGTCTTCAGGACCTCTAAATGTCTCCATCTTAGCATACTCTCCTGCTAATAGGAAGTCTAAGAATTCCACTCGATCAGAAGCTATACGTGTTTCAAAGAGCCAAAGCAGACTTAAGCTCATAGAAGAAAAGAACAAGTGGCTCGTTTAAGAAATGGGGCTGTAGTTACATTTCCGATCATTACAATATTTGCCGAAGTAAAGGCTTATGTCTGCATCAGAGAATGAGTGCCATAACCTGTGTCCTCAGGGTTAAAATCAAGCCAAGTGCACTGAAAATATAATTGTGAGCATCTGAATACAATGGCCATAATCACGGCAATCCTTCTTTCTTAAAATAAATGGTATTTAATTTTGTTCTTCAGTGATAATGTATTTTATGACTGCTCTTTACAATTGAATACGATGGACCCAACGATGGTGTTAAAGTCACTGTAAACAATAAGGCTTTCTGTTGGTAGGTATCTCTAGATGCCCTCTCTTTCGGATCCTAAACTTCTGCTTGCTATCCCTAATTCTTTTTGGTTGTCTACAGATATTATTTCTTAAGGATCTAGTCAGTTACCCTTTATTGAATATTTTCTCTGCACTCACCATCATGTGAAATGCTGTGAGGACTACAAAGGAAACAGACAATATTACCTCTGCCCTCAAGGAGGCTACAATTTAATTGGGCATCCTGACCAATGTATTTGTCAAAACAAATACTATTTTATGGATGGCATATTGTTAATTTTCTTTTGATGCTAAATAAGATAAGCATATTGTGCAGGAAGATATGGATCACTACAGAAGGTTTAGAAAGGAAGAACAGTGGACAATAACACTATTTGGTTCATACTAGATACCTATTTCCTAGAACAGTGCCTGACACATAATAGACACCCAATAAATATTTATAGATTGAATTCCCCCCTCTCCTGTCCTGCCATCTATTTCAAAGCTAAGGGACCAGGTGTTTTCCAGGACATCTACCTTTCCCAAAGGGCCCCCAAGTCATTACAATTTCCATAAGGTTGTGCAGTTTTCTGGCAGCCGTCCCAGAGGGGGACATGCTTCACGTAACAAGTCAGCGTGCACTGCTTCTCCAGGGACAGAGCCCACAGGAGCTTGCTTGGCACTACTAATGAGAATTTTTTTTCTTTTTTTTTTTTTTTTGTGGTCTGCAATGGAGAGGCTTGTTTCCTCAGCAAAGCGTACACACATCCCTTTAGAAACCCCATGGCTCGCACCCCTATCAGCCGTTTGCAGACGGGGAGAGGGCATTCAGCCGCGAAACCTTTGAGATGATGTCTGGGTTACAAGAGAGCAACCAAGTTTACAAAGGCTTTTTCTCAAAGTGTTTTCACTTAGAACTTATTTGAGAGTGCTGATGACGAAAGAGTAGCAGGCTGAGTCAGATGGTCTCGGTGGAAGGCAAACATACCACCTCTCACCCTCCGCAGGCAGCTGCTGCTTCCTCTTGCCAGAGCTGATCTAGGAAAGGGTGGGCCGTTTTATTCTCCTCCCTCTCCACCTGAAATGGGTCCTGTCTGCACCAAATGCCTGGGCACCTGTGCCCTCTAAGACTCAGTCCTCAATGAACCAGTTTATATGCTCCCCCCCGCCCCCTAGCAGAGATTCAGTTACAGATGTACTGACAGGTGATGCTGGGCAAAGTCATAATATTTCTGGACTCAATTTCTCCATCTGTAAAATGAAGTTTTGGAGCTAATTGATTTCTAAGGGCCCCTTTCGAGCTCTGAAACTTAATCTTTACATATGCCATATTCTCCAATGAGAGATTGAGGTGGGAAACTGAGCCTTCCTCTTCTACTAAGGCTGTACTGCCAGGGAAAGTAAAGCCTTTAGAAAAGTCAGGTACAAGGTGAGGACTAAGGCTGGCAGAGTTATTTCCACACATGCGTTCATTTTCTCATCTACTCATTAATGAAGACCCATAATGAAGACCTACCACTTGCCCCAAGAGTGCGCAGCCGAAACAGAAACAAAAACTTGGTCACTGCTTGAGATGAAACACTAGACCACACCCACCACAGGGCGGGTTTTATGAAGATTTTAATGAGGCACTGTGCCTGGCAAGGTTACTAGAAGGTGATGAGCAGAGTTATGAATGATTTTTAATTACCCAAGTTCCCACTTCTCATTGTGAATTTATTATGTGGTCAGGTAGCATAATCAAGGATTACTAGGAAACCAATGTGATTCTGGATAAAAGTAGTCTTTGTTTTGTTAACCTCAGAGGCTGTGTGAAGGATTTAGGAGGTTGTGTATCAGTTTGGTTGACTGTTTCTTTTGTTTGGCTTTCTCTGCCATCCAGTGTTACCCTAAGCTATTTAAAGTTTTATTTCTGTGATTCTCAATAATGGACTTTTCCCAAACCACAAAGCCCTTCACTGCCCTAATGAGTCTCTACCGATAGGAGTGTGTGGAATCCCTTAGGTGTGTTGAGATGGAAAAAAAAAAAAAAAAGGCTCCATTGCTTTGGAATATGCTGAGGGTGTTTCTCCCCTTGGCCCAAGAACACTGAGTTAAAATGAGTGCTGTTTCAAAGGTAGAGTCTGGCCTAGGTTGGTGCCTCTCTTTCTAGAAAGGTGACATCTTTGCCTGAAAGGGGGCCTGAAGCATGTTTAGACGCAGGGAGCAGAAACTGTTTCAAAGGATGTGATGGTAGGTGGATCAGCTACTGACAGAACTCTTTATCTTTGTCTGATTCAACTTTTAGTCTCCTCCATAGTTCCAGTTTCTTGGGGCAGGGCAGGCTATTTTATGGCTTGTTGTAGAGATTTGCTTTAATTACTAATGTCTCATAGAAATAAACCCAATTTCTAACACACGTAGGAATAGAATAACCCTAGAAAATAATAGCCCTATAAAAGAGGACTTGGAGTTGCTGGTACTGAGAAGGGATAAAAGAATAGGGTAATAAAAAAAAATTAAATGTCAGTATCAAGCATATTAACTGAACTGAAAATCCCTGTGTGGATAATAAAACACCTTTAACTTAATAATAATAAAAATGCATTTGATGTAGATAGCAATGGGGGAAATGAAGCAGGAATCTGCATCTTGTTTCTTTCCAAGTTATATCTCACAACTCCTAATCTTACTTAAGCAGAGTTCAAGTCTATTGGATAATCAGTCTTTCAGGGATGTATGGAGGGGCAATGACTCCCATATTCTCCAAACAAAAAGCATGAATGCCAACTGCAGTACATAACACTTTGGTTAAATACAAAACAGTTCTTACAGAGCAGAATCTGAGGCAGTGGAAGGAGAGCATTAGGTGGTGTAGTAGACTGCGTTTCAAAAGATGATTGCAATGATATCTCCCATGCCACGTGCTCTTTTGATGAGTAACCCTTCCATTTCCCACATTCCCTGTGAATATGGGTTAGCCCTAGGACTTGTTTTCATCGAAAGGTTATCATGAGTGATGCTGTGTATGTACCTTCTGTAGTTGGGCCTTAAGAGATCATAGCTTCTGCTTCACTACTTGGAATACTCATTCTTGGAATCTAGGTGTCATGCAAAGAAGTCAAGCGATCCATGCGAGGAAGCAGAGAGATATCCTAGCCTCCTAGTTAGCCCTCCCAAGGTGCCACTCTTATGAGTAAAGCCATTCTGGGACTCCAACCACAAGTGCCATCTGATTGCAGCCTCACAAAAGACACTAGTTAATACCATGTAAAGCAGAAGAACTGCCCAGCTGCACCCTGGCCAAATCTGTGACCTCCAGAATGGTGAACAAATAAAATGATTGTTGATTGAAGTCACTACATTTGGGGGTAGATGGTTAACATTAGCAAATGAAAATCAAAACAGGTGGAAATCTCCCTCCTAGATCAATTATAGGAACAAGTTAGATAGTCATTGTTTTGGGAACTCAGAGACAGTTTGAAGCCTCAAATTCACCTTTCTGGTTTTACCAATCCACTCAACATGGGGAAAAAGGAGGAATGAATTCCTTTCGACTCTCAATAGTAAGTCTTGTTAGGATTTCTGGATGGCACTAACCTTCAAGGAAAAATTGACTTTATCTGTAGACTGGTAGCTCTTGAAACAGAAACTCTCCATTCATGCTCAAAAAGGGGTTCTGATGATGCTCTTTTGTCCACCACGCCCTCGAATGAGTCTCTTCCTGTTGTGGAAAACCTAAGTCAAGAATGTGCCATTTCTCTTCATCCAGTTATTTGCTATTATTGAGAATTGTTACTGGTGCCTAGGGCACAGGATGTTTCATGAATACCATTTCTGATGACTATTTGTTATCACACACCGCTGTGGCAGCCTAAGCCCCTTATCAGAGTCTGCTTCTGACTAGGAATCCCTAGCCAATCAACCCTGCTTCTGTGGAATCACCTCTTCTATTTCTTTTCTGCCATAATTTCCACTCATCAGCTGATGTGCAGTTAGATTGCAGGCACATAGAGAGGTGGCCGTTTGCAAGTTCCTTTCAGATCACACCAATGCAACTGGTGGGAGATTCCCACCCACTATAAAGGGTTTTTTTGATTTAATGAACAGAAACACAGGCTGAGGGCTCAGGAGAAGCTTTCCCAAAAGGTTTGGTTCGTGCTATGTTTTTCTGTATGTGAAAATTTTGCTTTGGGGTTGTGAACTCTTTAAAACAAACAGCTGAGGTCATTGTTAATGGGAGACAGGATGACTCGCATAGCTTCTGTCAAGACTGACTGCTTTTAGGGAGGAAATGCAGCAAACAGGGTTGGGCCTTTTCACAATGATCCATCTTTTAAAAGCATTGGTGAATGCCCCATCACATTAATCATAGGAGTCTGGCTTACATTGGAAATGGAGAGCAAGAGCTACTTATGAGGCTCAAACTATGAGCTGGCTGCGTAGTGACAGAGGGCCACGTAATCTCATCTCCTTCCCACCTGCCTGCTTGGGCACAGAAAGAAGGCAGGGACATTGAAGCTAATAGGTCTTACAGTATCATGTCTCTCCGTTGAGGTAAGATGTAGAGAGAAATCTCGTTTCGCTCTGGGATCGGCCTGGCCAGGCACGAGTCTCATCACACCTCTTTGATTCACCACCCTAACATCCTCCAGGAATCAAGAAGGCCGAAGCAGATGCATCTTCTGCCTCACAGGACCTCTGCAACACGTCTCACTCCCTACTAAACACATGCTTATTAACTAAACTTATATCCAAGAAAGCAACCATCATACTACATAAAAATGCCCAAGAAAATCAAAGCAGAGTAGAAACGTCGAAGGAAGGAACAATTCTTGAAGCTATCAGACAGCCGATATTGCAGAACTAACCAGTCTGAAACCTAAGGAAAGACAGGCAGCTTCAAGCAGACAGGGAAGACAAGCACATGCTTACCTGCAGCAGAAGCTGGGTACCAGGCAAGCTGGTAAGAAGTCAGCTAAAATTGTTAACACATTCCTAAAGGCTGAGTGTGGACCAGCCAGAGTACAGAACTTCTGGGAACAATATACACCAGAGGAATTTAGGAGACTCTTTCTCACAGACATCACCACTCAAGAGAGACTGGGATTGGAACAGGAGAGACGAGAAAAGGCTTCCTTCACTGTGAAGGCCTGGGGAAGACATGTGGTGGTCATTTCAAGAAAGGATCAGAGTTCTGTCCTAGGTACTTCTACCCTTTCTCAATTGCAAAAAAGAAAGCCTTGAGCCATTTAGGAAAGAAGGGGCAGAATTTAGGGCACAGGACGAGATCCAGTGCAGCTGGGGGAAGGGAATACCCTTCCCATGGATGCCCTGGATCCATGGGGAAACACAGAAAAAGGAGGGTGTCCAAGATCATCAGACAGCCCTTACTGCTGACGGAGGGGCAGGAGCACTGAGAAGAGAAAATGTGAACACTTTTACTCCTTACCTCCAAACCAGCAAGAAACAAATAGCCAACAGCAGTGGTAAACTGCTGGAGGAGACACACTCGGAGACGAAGCAGAAAGCGAAGACCCACACAAGGATGCCACTCCTGTTCTCTTCAACACTACAGTGGAGGTTTCTGGCAGTGCAATAAGGCAAGGGAAGAAAAAATGAAAGAAAGGGAGAAATAGCACTACTCATATATGACAAGATGATCTACAGAGAAAATCTCCCCCAAGTCTACAAAAAAAGCTACTAGTACTAGTAACCAAATTCAGTAAGATGACAGCACACAGGGTCACTCTACAGAAAGATGTACCCTGATGCTATATAAATAAATACTTAGAAATTTAAGTACTTTTATTTAAAAAACACCAAAACCCATGATCTTAGGTACCAGATCTGTATGATGAAAACTACAAAATGATGAAAGAAATCAAAGAACACCTAAATACCCAAACTTATGGATTAGAGGACTCAAGATTAGTAAGAGGTCAAAATTTCCCAAATTGTAGATAAATACATTGCCAAATTCAGACTTAAAATGAAGAAAGTAGGGAAAACCACTAGACCATTCAGGTATGACCTAAATCAAACCCCTTATGATTATACAGTGGAAGTGAGAAATAGATTTAAGGGACTAGATCTGATAGACAGAGTGCCTGATGAACTATGGACGGAGGTTCATGACATTGTACAGGAGACAGGGATCAAGACCACCCCCATGGAAAATAAATGCAAAAAAGCAAAATGGCTGTCTAAGGAGGCCTTACAAATAGCTGTGAAAAGAAGAGAAGTGAAAAGCAAAGGAGAAAACGAAAGATATAAGCACCTGAATGCAGAGTTCCAAAGAATAGCAAGAAGAGATAAGAAAGCCTTCCTCAGCGATCAGTGCAAAGAAATAGAGGAAAACAACAGAATGGGAAAGACTAGAGATCTCAAGAAAATCAGAGATATCAAGAGAACATTTCATGCAAAGATGGGCTCGATAAAAGACAGAAATGGTACGGACCTAACAGAAGCAGAAGATATTAAGAAGAGGTGGCAAGAACACACAGAAGAACTGTACAAAACAGATCTTCATGACCCAGATAACCACGAACGTGTGATCACTCACCTAGAGCCAAACATCCTGGAATGTGAAGTCAAGTGGGCCTTAGAAAGCATCACTACGAACAAAGCTAGTGGAGGTGATGGAATTCTAGTGGAGCTATTTCAAATTCTGAAAGATGATGCTGTGAAAGTGCTGCTCTCAATGTGCCAGCAAATTTGGAAAACTCAGCAGTGGCCACAGGACTGGAAAAGGTCAGTTTTCATTCCAATCCCAAAGAAAGGCAATGCCAAAGAATGCTCAAACTACCACACAATTGCACTCATCTCACACGCTAGTAAAGAAATGCTCAAAATTCTCCAAGCCAGGCTTCAGCAATACGTGAACCATGAACTTCCAGATGTTCAAGCTGGTTTTAGAAAAGGCAGAGGAACCAGAGATCAAATTGCCAACATCCCCTGGATCATGGAAAAAGGAAGAGAGTTCCATAAAAACATCTATTTCTGCTTTATTGACTATGCCAAAGCCTTTGACTGTGTGGATCACAATAAACTGTGGAAAATTCTGAAAGAGATGGGAATACCAGACCACCTGATCTGCCTCTTGAGAAACCTACATGCAGGTCAGGAAGCAACAGTTAGAACTGGACATGTAACAACAGACTGGTTCCAAATAGGAAAAGGAGTATGTCAAGGCTGTATATTGTCACCCTGCTTATTTAACTTCTATGCAGAGTACATCATGAGAAACGCTGGGCTGGAAGAAGCACAAGCTGGAATCAAGATTGCTGGGAGAAATGTCAATAACCTTAGATATGCAGATGACACCACCCTTATGGCAGAAAGTGAAGAGGAACTAAAAAGCCTCTTGATGAAAGTGAAAGAGGAGAGTGAAAAAGTTGACTTAAAGCTCAACATTCAGAAAACGAAGATCATGGCATCTGGTCCCATCACTTCATGGGAAATAGATGGGGAAACAGTAGAAACAGTGTCAGACTTTATTTTTGGGGGCTCCAAAATCACTGCAGATGGTGATTTTGCAGCCATGAAATTAAAAGATGGTTACTCCTTGGAAGGAAAGTTATGACCAACCTAGATAACATATTCAAAAGCAGAGACATTACTTTGCCAACAAAGGTCCATCTAGTCAAGGCTACGGTTTTTCCAGGGGTCATGTATGGATGTGAGAGTTGGACTGTGAAGAAGGCTGAGAGCCGAAGAATTGATGCTTTTGAACTGTGGTGTTGGAGAAGACTCTTGAGAGTCCCTTGCACTTCAAGGAGATACAACCAGTAGTTCATCCTAAAGGATATCAGTCCTGGATGTTCATTGGAAGGACTGATGCTAAAGCTGAAACTCCAATACTTTGGCCACCTCATGCGAAGAGTTGACTCATTGGAAAAGACTCTGATGCTGGGAGGGACTGGGGGCAGGAGGAGAAGCGGATGACACAGGATGAGACAGCTGGATGGCATCACCGACTTTATGGACATGAATTTGAGTAAATTCCGGGAGTGGTGATGGCCAGGGGGGCCTGGCGTGCTGCGGTTCATGGGGTCGCAAAAAGTTGGACATGACTGAGTGACTGAACTGACTGACATTTCCAGTGAAAGCAGGAACTTTTTAGCGGAAATTGACAAGGCGATTCTAAAATTTATATAGAAAAGCAAAGAAACTAGGAAAGCCAAAACTATTTTGAAAACAAAACAAAATTTGAAGATTCACATTACCTACTTTCAAAACTTACTATAAAGTTACAGTAATCATGACCAAGTAGTATTAGTGAAATTACAGATATACAGGTCAGTAAATTAGAACAGAAAGATCAGAAGTAGACCTAACACATATGTGTGGTCACTGGTTTTTGATAAAAGTACAAAGGCAATTCAATAGAGAAAGGAGAGCTTTCTCCGCAAATGCTGCTGGAAGAACTGTAGAGTCATTATATTAACTTCCTATGAGTACCGTAATAAATTATGATAAACTGGGTGGCCTAAAACAAGAGAAATTTATTCCTTCTCAGTTATGTAGATCAGAAGTCCAAAATCAAGATGCTGGCATATCCCTCTGAAAGTTCTAGAGGAAAATATGTTTGTTGCTTCTTCCAGCTTCTGGAAGCATCATTAGCCTACACATCACTGCAATCTCTGCTGCTGTGGTCACACCACCACCTCCTCTCTCTCTGTATGTTTCAAAAATTCCTACATGTGTTTGCATTTAGGGCCAACCTGGATAATACAGGATAAACACTTCTCTCAAAATTCTTTTTTTTGTATGTGTGTGTGTCCCCAAAGCTTTATTTATTTATTTTTAAAATTTTATTTATTTATTATTATTATTATTTTTTTTTTTTACTTTACAATATTGTATTGATTTTGCCATACATCAACATACATCCGCCACGGGTGTACATGTGTTCCCCATCCTGAACCCCCCTCCCACCTCCCTCCCCATACCATCCCTCTGGGTCATCCCAGTGCACCAGCCCCAAGCTTCCTGTATCCTGCATTGAACCTGGACTGGCGATTCGTTTCTTATATGACATTATACATGTTTAAATGCCATTCTCCCAAATCATCCCCTCTCCCTCTCCCACAGTGTCCAAAAGACTGTTCTATACATCTGTGTCTCTTCTGCTGTCTCGCATACAGGGTTGTCATTACCATCTTTCTAAATTCCATATATATGCGTTAGTATACTTTATTGGTGTTCTTCTTTCTGGCTTACTTCACTCTGTATAATAGGCTCCAGTTTCATCCACCTCATTAGAACTGATTCAAATGTATTCTTTTTAATGGCTGAGTAATACTCCATTGTGTATATGTACCACAGCTTTCTTATCCATTCATCTGCTGATGGACATCTAGGTTGCTTCCTTGTCCTGGCTATTATAAACAAAATTCTTAATTTAATTGCATCTTGTGCCTCATAAAGTAACATTCGCAGTTCTAGGGGTTAGGATGGGGACATATCTTTGGGGGGACCATCATTGAGGCCACCAAAGCTGTATACAAATAATCCAATCTATACATTATATCATGTATAAAAATTAACTCAAAATGGAACATAATGCCTAAACAAACAAAAAAAATCTAAAACTATAAAACTTACAGAAGAAAATCTTTGTGGCCTTGGTTTAAACAAAGATTTCTTGGATCTAATACAAAATGCCTAATCCATAAACTCAAAAAAATTGATAAGTCATACTTCATCAAAATTAAGAACTTCTGCCCTTTATTTTTTTTATTTTTATTTTTTTTTTGGAATTCCAGTTGAGCTATTTTATTTTATTTTTTTTGATTTCTCTTTTCCCATTTTTTAAAAAATTTTATTTTATTTTTAAACTTTACAATATTGTATTAGTTTTGCCAAATATCGAAATGAATCCGCCACAGGTATACCCGCGTTCCACATCCTGAACCTTCCTCCCTCCTCCCTCCCCTACCCTCCCTCTGGGTCGTCCCAGTGCACCAGCCCCAAGCATCCAGTACCGTGCATCAAACCTGGACTGGCGACTCGTTTCATACATGATATTATACATGTTTCAACTTCTGCCCTTTAAAAGAGAATGAAAAACAGCCACTAACCAGGGGAAAATGTCTTAAAATAATATATATAATAAAGGACTGGTATCCAGAATAAAAAAAGAACTTTCAAAACTGAATAATAAGAAAAACCCAATTTTTTGAATGAGAAAAAAATTTATATAGACATGTCACCTAAGAAGGTACACAGATGATAATAAGCACATGAAAAGATGCTCAACATCATTAGTTGTTTAGGAAATATAAATTAAAGCCACAACAAGATCACCATACACCTACTGAAACAGCTCAAATTAAAAACAAAGTTGTACATCCACGTGGAAAATACCTTTGCAATTTCTCATTAAGGCTTAGCGTACAATCCATACACACAAATCCTACTCTTAGGTATTTATAAACGCTAAATGAAAAACTTATTTTCAGAGCAAAACCTGTATGTGAATGCTTAAAATGTCTTTATTCCTAACTTCAAAAAACTGGACATAGTTCAGATGAGTGGATAAACAGACAGTGGTACACCTATACCATGGAACACTACCCAGCAACAAAATGCATGAACTACAGATACCTGTTACAACATGGATGAATCTCAATGCATATATTTTCTACTCCAGGGTACCTTCCCGACCCAGGGATCAAAGCCATGTCTCCTGCATCTCCTGCACTGGCAGGCAGATTGTTTACCACTAGCGCCACCTGGCAAGCCCCAAAGTGAAAGAAGCCAGACTGAAAAAGCTCTATATTGGATAATTCTTTTTTTTGTTTTCCATTATGGTTTATTACAGGATATTAAATATAGTTCCTCATGCTATACAGTAGGACCTTGTTTATCCATTCTATATAGAACAGTTTGCATTTGGCAATTCCAGACTCCCAGTCTATCCCTGCCACCCCTCTCCTCCTTCTTGGTACCGCAAGTCTGTTCTCTATGTCTGTGAGCCTGTTTTTGTTTCATAAATAAGTTTATTTGTGTCATAATTTAGACTCCACATACAAGTGATTTCATATGATATTTGTCTTTCTCTTTCTGACTTAATTTGTATGATAATCTTTAGGTCTATCTATATTGTTGCAAAATGGCATTATTTTATTCTTTTTTTATGACTGAGTAGTATTGCACTCGGAGAAGGCAATGGCACCCCACTCCAGTACTCTTGCCTGGAAAATCCCATGGACGGAGGAGCCTGGTAGGCTGCAGTCCATGGGGTCGCTAAGAGTCAGACATGACTGAGTGACTTCACTTTCACTTTTCACTTTCATGCATTGGAGAAGGAAATGGCAACCCACTCCAGTGTTCTTGCCTGGAGAATCCCAGGGACGGGGGAGCCTGCTGGGCTGCTGTCTACGGGGTCGCACAGAGTCAGACATGACTAAAGCGAGTTAGCAGCAGCAGCAGCAGTATTGCACTATACATACATACAGAAACACACACACATATGACTACAGCCATGAAATTAAAAGACTTTTGCTCCTTGGAAGAAAAGCTAAGACAAACCTAGACAATGTATTAAAAAGCAGAGACATCACCTTGCTGACAAAGGTCCATATAGTCAAAGCTATGGTTTTTCCAGTAGTCATGTATGGTTGTGAGAGTTGGACCATAAAGAAGGCTGAGAGCCAAAGAATTGATGCTTTCAAACTGTGGTACTGGAGAAGACTCTTGAAAGTCCCCTGGACAGCAAGGAGATCAAAGCAGTCCATCCTTAAGGAAGTCAACCCTGAATATTCATTGGAAGGACTGATGCTGAAGCTGAAACTCCAATCCTTTGGCCACCTGATGCGAAGAGCCAACTCACTGGAAAAGACACTGATGCTGGGAAAGATTGAAGGCAGGATGAGAAGGGGGCAACAGAGGATGAGATGGTTGGCTGACATCAGTGATTCAATGGACATGAGTTTGAGCAGACTCCGGGCTACAGTGAAGGACGGTGAAGCCTGGCATGCTGCAGTTCATGTGGTCACACAGAGTTGGACATGACTGAGCAACTAAACAACAACAATATATACACATGTTCACATCTGTTGTCCACTTTTCTGCAGGCTTTTTCCTATTGATTAGTAAGAGCTCTTTATATGTTCTGAATGTTAATCTTCTGTCAATTACAGATATGAACATATTTTCTTCTAGTCTGTTACTTGTATTTTAACTCTGGTTTTTAAGTTTTCATTAAACTCCAATTAGTTTTCAATTTATTCCTATATGTTTTATTAGCAGACAATTATATTGTTTATAATTAAGGACAATTTTTTTCTTTTCCTTGCCTTTTATTTCTGCTTGTCATATTCATTAACTGGAAAATATAGTACCATGATACTGGTGACAGTGGGCATTCTTATTTAGCAATTTAATTATCTTACCTAATAATTTTTCTATTTTCATCTACTGATAATGTGAAATATCCTTGTGTTTCTCAGATAAATCTTATTGGTCAAGACAGATTATTCTTTTAAAATGCTGTTGAATTCACTCAGTAGTATTTTACTTCAGATTAAAAAAATAAATGTTCTAATTTAAAATGTTTGTTTGTTTGTGTGTTTCTGGAAATGCAACTTTAGTAATTAGTCTAATTTGATTAGACTAAAAAAAAGTGAACTGGGAAGATGTTCTGTTTTTTTTAAATTCTGATATAATTTAAATAGTGTTGTAAAGGAATACATTAAATAAGATTATTCACTAAATATATGGTAAAAAACCACATCAGAGGACTGTTCAGTCCTCAAGCCTCTTTTATTTATTTTAAATTAGTTTCTTTCTTTTCGTAAAAATCTTTGTTTCTAATAACATCGATCTTTTAGTTGTTGACTGGTAATATACGTAATGTTGATTCAAAGTATAACATCAATATTACCAACTATAATGAACCTATGAGCAAAAATTTAAAAACATTTTGCAGTCCTTTTGTGGAAAGAATAGAACTGTTTTCAAAAGTAACTTGAAATTACTATTTGTCTCACATGGTTATATTATCATTTTAATACACAATTCAGTTAATTATTTTGGTTTCATGCAAATTTTGAATCTTTCATTTTATATTATCATTTTAATACACAATTAGGTTAATTTATTTTGGTTTCATGTAATTTTTGAATCTTTTATTTTTCCCTTTTTGAATTAATATTTTATACTTTGATAAATAATCACAAATTTACAGAAAAGTTGGAAATACAGTACAATTTTTTTAAATTTCCTGAGCCATTTGAGAGTAAAATGCCAATCTGATTCCCTCTCTCTAGCAAATACTTTAGTTTATATTTCCTATAAACAAAGACATTATTCGACATAAGCACAGTATAGCTATCAAAGTCAGAAAATTACACTAAGTTACTATCATCTAGTCCTTATATCCCACTCAAGTTTCACTAGTTGTCTCAGTGTTTTTTACACCAGAAGCATTCAGTTGAGAATTATGAGTTGTGTTTAATTGTCACTTATTTAGACTCCTTAGATTTGGAACTGTTAGCTCCTTGATTTTCCTTGATTTTTTGATGATTACAGACCAGTTACTGTGTAGAATGTCTTTCAGTCTGGATTTAGCTGATGTTCTCCTATGACTAGATTCAGATGATTCATTTTGGTCAATAATATTATATCAGTGATCTTGCTTTTTTCCTTACTGCATCCTATCGAGAGATTTCAGATTCTATCAAATGATTTCAAATTTCCCTGTTACTTATGATGTTCACTTTGATCACTTGATTAAGGCACTATCTGCTAGGCTTATCTGGTGTAATGGCACATTTTCTCACTCTTAACTAGTAAGTATTTTGTGGGAAGATACATACTTTGAAATTACATAAATACACCATTCTTCATCAAACTTTCAACGTATTCAGTTTGTTGTTTGTACTGCCTTGTGATTTCTTATTTTTTCAACATAATTTGTTACTATAACAATTTGTTTTTAATTATTTAGTTAAGTGCTCAAATTGTCGCCAGTTTAGCCAGTAGTGGCCCCTTTAGGCTGCTTTGGTATCATTTTGACGTACCTCCAATATTCTTTGAGCACTTCATTTCTGGTACAAGATGTTCTAGGCTCATGATGAGCCTAGAAACAGACTCATGACCCAGGAATTAGTCATTTGGCCAAAACGCACTGATTCTTTTTAGTAGACAATTACACTGAGAGGCCAAGATATAGCACTAGACAAGCTTACTCATTTCCATGGGGGTATTACTATTCCCAGACAAACTAAGGGAATGCATACATAACACATATACTTATTTACTTCTATATTTATCTATAATAAAGAACCATGAGTTCACACCATAGGGTTCATTTGACTTTTTTCCCTTTCTATATCTATAAACCCCTTCTCTGACAGAAACTGGCTTCTATTATCCTTAATATAGTCACTTATTTATTCAATCAATTTTCCTTTTGCAAAGAGTTTCCTATTTCGGTTTCTACCTTCTCCCACATGTGGATACCCTCTTTTCCTGTTTGGCTCTGACTCCGTTTTCTGAACAGCTCTCCCAGGTGCAAGCGCTTCTTACGCCACTCCTGCGCTCTGCTGGCCCAGGCCGTGCCACTCCTCCAAGTGTGCGCTCTCCCCTACTTGCACGGGTTCTGACCCCTGAAACCAGACTGCCCCCAAGCACACACTCTGACCTCACTCTGTGTGGGCTCCGACAGCCCACCCCCGGCCACCTCTCTGTGGGCATGCTTTCCTCACTTCCTGGGCCCTGAGTCCTTGCGTCAGGCCACCCTCTACGAAGACATCCTTCTCATCCTGCTCAGATCCTGACATACCTGCCAGGCCACTCCTCTGCAGACGCCTCTTCACCTTTTATTTTTCAAATATATAAATGATTAAGGACTATAATATATAAAAAATAAGAAGAATGATTGAAGCCTAGAGTTGACCAAATGTCTCAACTTTCACAAAAGGGAAGAAAACAGATGTTGAAAACAAAAATGAAATTGACGTTTCATATATTGACACTGATATTTTTTGACATTATAATTTTATTCTTGATAGCTGAAAGTACCGAGTCCCCTGACATGCTTTAAAAAAAGCATTATATACCAAATTGATCATTACAGACTTCTTCATTATAACTTAAAATTAGCAACATTCAACAATAAAGGAATGTCAATTTATAGTACAGCCACAAGGTTAGCTGTTTGTAAAAATATAGGAGAAAATATTCTTAAAATAGTATTAAAAAATCAGCATATAAAACTATATATATAGAATCAGTTCAATCATACATATTCCATATTAGTGAAGAAGGAAGACACATCAAAATATTTTCAGTGAGTCTCTTTGATTGTACAAAAATGGGTAATATTTTTTCTTTCTGAATTATATGTCACATTCTCTAAGTTTATTTAATGAGCATTTAGAAGTTTTAAAATTGGAAAACTAAACCGTAAGACATAAGTCAGCATCTATTTCCACAGCACTGTAAAGAACAAAGAGTTAGGTAACGACAGATCCTGTGTTTAAAGAGCTGGTACGAGAGCAGGCACTCTTACCCATGACTAAGAATGAGTCTTCTTTACGGGACAGTTGTCGCCTTAGAAGCAAGCACAGAACCTCAGAAGCCCTGGGGAAAAGCACTGTCCTCTGACTATCAGCAGCAGAGCAGCAGCAGCAGCAGCTTCATTTATAAACTATTAACTATATGCCAGGTATTATTTATGTACCTCCTTATTTGATCTTTAGTAGCTCTAAAAGATTCTGTTATCACCCTCTTTTTATAAATGTGGAAACTGAGGCACTGAAAAGTTAACTCATGATCAGACAGCTAGCATGTGGCAGGGCCAGGATTTAAACAGAGGCAGTTGATTCCATAGACTAGTATAGACTGGGTGGTTCATAAAATAAAGAAGACTGATAATCAAAGAAGAGAAAGATATTGTAGCACAGTGACCTTGTAACCTTCTAATCTGGCAAAGACAGGATATTCACACACAGTTCTACACACAAGGTAGAAAGCAATAACCGTCAAAGGAGAGACCTATGGCTATGGGGTCTCTGAGCAGTGAGAGATCTAACAGCAACATGGAGAACACCACCCAGTGGACAGTAAGACTGGGAGCAGAAGACCATGAAGAAAAGTTGCAGCAAATGGGGTGATTAAGGGAATAAGGTGGTCTGAACTGCGGTGTCTTCCTCTCCTATAGGCCTAACTTTGGGGGTTAAAGGCGTACATTGCATGATTTCCATGAAGTGAAGTGAAGTGAAAGTCACTCAGTTGTGTCCAACTCTTTGTGACCCCATGGACTATACAGTCCATGGAATTCCCCAGGCCAGAATACTGGAGTGGGAAGCCTTTCCCTTCTCCAGGTGATCTTCCCAACCCAGGGATTGAACTATGCTTCCCATGAATCCTACTGTTATAACGTATTTTCCCACTGCAGGTCCATCGTCGGTAATACCAATCTTTGCCTCTCAATCTCTCCCTCTTGGCTACTTTCTGTCCCTTTACTTGAATTAGGATAAGGAACCAACACACAACAAACAGAGCAGGATCAAGAAATAGGATTTCCTGAGTTGGGGCAGCACGGATACCCAAGGTGGACTTCCAAAGTCAGTGACATGGATGAAGGTATTGGTCCAAATGCATGTGGAGCTACACACTCCTCAGCTACAAAATGGAGCTGGTGTGAAAGGAGTGGGTGCACTCCAAGCACTCAGTGTGTAAGACACCAGGCACCTAAAGCAGAGGAACGAAAAGTGCTCCAACCGAGGAGATCCTGGCCTAGTGGCCAAGACACAGTCTCCCACCACAGGGGCATTCCTTGTCAAGGTGGGATAGAGGGAACTGCCTTTAAGAGGCTGGACGAAAGAGTGGGAGACAGGAAAAAAGAGACAGGAAAATCGCAGCGTGAGTGAGGGTGCCTGAGTGCTTAAGCACATTGCGTCTGCTTCAAAGAACTGATATCGGTCATTTTCAGTTAGGAATTTCCAGGCATTGAAGAGGATGCGCATCTGGAGGCCTCCTTGGCTATGCTCTACCTCCCTTGTGCCTCCACTGCCCTGAAAAGAACATAGCCCGTAACCGGCATTCAGCAAGCGATAAGTGCTAATATGGAAATGACACGCCGGACCCTGTGCGAAGCATTTTTATATATCATTTTAATTATCCTCAAAACAACCCTATGAGGCAGGGTTTATTAATAAGCCCGCTTTATAGTTGAAGAGAATGAGGCCAGAGAGGTTAAGTAACTTGTTCTAAATCACCGAAGGACTCTTTGGAAAAGGAAAATGCACGCTACTGGGAACAATGAAGGAAGAAAACTTTGCCATTAACAGTCAGTGTGTACTCAGAGGAAAAATATTACTTTCCTTGTGTCAATCAAGAAAATATCTCATAAATGTGTTTGTTTTTTGCGGATGTGTGCAGTAAGGCCTGCAGAGCGGCTACTTAGTGTTCAGCTCCTCAGTAAGGTGAATTTTTCACGTTGCTTCCTGCTCCAGTAGCTATGGAGCTTTAATCCTAAGCATAAGACATTTTACTCTTTAGCTTTTATGCATATGAATAAATTATTTGACTCTATCTTAATTTCTAGGGGCTCAACCTAGAATGAGGAGACCATCTAACAAAGGTATCATAACATGGTGTACGTGTGAGTGCACACACAAAAATGTGTACGCATGTGTATGCATGTACATCCATAACAAACAACCTGATTAGCAATGATTTATTTGTTCACTGTCCTCCAACACTGTTCATCACCTTGCTGAGTTTTTATTTGTTCCCAGGACCTCTTCTTTTGCATTATTCCACACGACTTACTTCAGTTTTTATGTTTACTTAAACCTTCAGTTCTGCTCTTATATGGACCAACTTAAAAAAGAAAAAGGAATGAAAAAAAAAAAACCATAGAGAATGAAAAGAAGGCTAAAGTTCTAGCAACTTGATTATACCTTCAGTCGCTTGTACGTGGGGGCCTTGCTTTATACATGCAACAAGGGACACCTGCATTCACCTGTGATTATATGGAAAGAAAGGGCTGGTCTGGAAGTCTCCAAGCCAGACTAGAGACGGCTGAAGGGAACGCCAGCTGCAATCATCAAGTGGTCAGCCGGTGTGCGGATACTGACAACCAAGTAATGGTCTCATTTTCTGAAGCTTGGCTTAGGCAGTGGTAGGAGGGAGTGAGGTGGGGAGTGGGGAGGGAAGGAGAGCAGGACTACATGATCTTAGATCATTACCAGATCTGGGACACGGACCAATGGTTTAGACAGCAAAATCCAGCTCGTGTCCTCTGCACTGGAATGTTAAGCCTCTCCCTGTATGCTGCAATACTGCCCAAGTTCAGACAGTGATTCTTAGGCTGAGATCAGCAGTTCATTGCTAATCTTGGGAAGACTTGCAGTCTTGGCTCTTTCATTTCTCTCCTCTCAGCATTTACTCACTCTTTCAATCTTTCGTTCACTACTCTGTTTTCCTTCTCTTCCCTACTCTAATCAAGGCTGAGTCAAACAAGTAGGAGGACTCAGTTTTTTTAAAGGGTTAGCGATAGCTGGTCTCTTTCCCCGTTTCTTCCACTCTGGCCCCAAACGAGTAGCACTCCCTAAATACTAAGTAATGAAGTTGCTGATTCTTTCTGCCTTAATCCATTACCTAATTATAACAAGCATTATAGCACTTTGAGTTTGCTGAATGATACAATGACTTATTTTTACACCTATTCTTCAGAATAGGTAGGACGAAGATCATTAGTATCTCATACATACATGAAAAATCTAAGGCTCAGAGAGGTTAAGTGATTTATGCTGGGGGGTCATGGTTGAATAGTGGCTCATGTACTGTGGAATGCTGGGGACCCAACTCACACTACAGCCTCAGGTAAGCCACTTAAACTACTTGTGTCTAATCTCTAAAATGGGGATGAAAGTACCAACTTATTTCCCAGGGAAGCTGCAGATTTTAATCAGCCAATACATAACTATAAAGGGTTTTGGAGATTTCAAGTGTTACATAAATGTTTTAATTAACTTTGTATGTTAAGGCTCCGTTAGGTACCCAAGCATGGAAATGAATTGAACTTATCTCTAAGTGCTTATACTTTTCAGGGTTCTACAAAGTATATCAACTGGACTGAGCTTAGAGAACATGCCCAGCTCTTTCTAAACTGCTCCTAGGTGATGGCCCTGCTGCTTGCAAGCCCTCACTGTGCTGGCCCTCCTCACTTGAACCAAAGCAGATGGTTGCTCTCTATCCAGCCAGGGGTGAGAAAATCCTGCAGGAGGGCTGGCTCTTCATGCCCCCTGAAGCAGCAGAGATGATCACAAGCAGATTCCCTACAGACCTTCCAGATGGGCACTCTGACCTCTAAGAAAACATCCTAATAATTTCCAGGGCATTCAAAGCATGTACAGTGTGGCAATGCTGCTTAGAAATGACCTAGGCCTATGTCCAAGGTCTTCATATTATAGTTCCCCACCGCTCCGCCACCTTTCACTGAAATTCATTTAACATGCTTTACAACAGATGAAAGTACATCTTATCACATAGAGAAACTGATGAAAATGTAATACATCAAATAAAAGAATTGAAATAAATGTACAAGGAAAGAAATCTCTAAGCTCCAGGGAGGACAAACCCTGTGATGATATACTATCGCAGTGCTAATCTAAAAGACGGTGGCCTGTTCCATGTTGCTCAGTTTCATAACTCTAAGGAATTTGGTTCCTCTTTCCTTTCTGCGTCTTACTTTTTCCCATCTGTAAAACCAAGACAATGGCCTCTGTCTAAAACCTATCTCAACTGACAATCTCTTTAAGCCAGAGCTGATATTCACCTGGTATATCCAGTTTCTTCCCTTGAAAAAGAAGAATAAAACAATCTACATCAAATTACCAAATTTAAAAATGCCTGCAAATTTTAAATGATAAATCATGGCTCTCCCATTCACCTGTAAGGCTGCTCTTCTCAGGTACCTGCTTGGCTAATTATATCATCTCCCACAAGGCATTGCTCAAATCTCACCCTCAACAAGGCCTACCTGATCTCTCTTAATACTGTGACTTGTATCCCCAGACTTCCACACTCTAACCCACCTTTCCCTTATTCTACTTTCTTATTCTTTCCATGGAGCTTATTACCCACTTACAAGTACACAGTTGATGGATTATTCTCCTTATTTATTTATTTACTCACTTCTCCATCCTAAATTGTAAGCTCCATGAAGTCAGAAGTCTGTTTTGTTCACTGATTTATTTCAAGTGCCCAGCACACAGCAGAGGCTCAGCAAATATTTACTGAAAAAAATGAATGAATGAATGAACCTCTAAGAATAATTTACTTTTAAGGTACTTTAGGGCAGAGGCTACCTTCTTCTGTGTGTTACTGTAATCAACTCAGAGTTTTGGCCCAGAAAATATCTGAAGACACATCTGACATATGTATCTGAAACCCATAAATACTCTGTGACTGCCTTCTTTCATCTGTCTTCTCCTTGGCTTTGGAAAACCTTTATGAATTAACTAGCTGGTAAAAGGGTCAAGCTAGGGAAGTGAGGCTGGGCAAAGCCAAGGGATGTGACTAACCAGAGATTTTAGAATAACTGAGAAATAGCCAGTAGTCTCATAATAACGAGAGACGTCATTAAAGCCTCTCAGAACCTAGGAGATTCACTATTGAAATAATCGCCAAGGAAGATGGTATTTCTTTTAAACATTTACAACTTCCATCCTTTTATTGGCTGGACCTCGCTGCCTGGTGTGTTCTAGGCACCTGAATAATGAGTCCTATAAGACACGGGGAATTCTATGATTTCCCTTGGAAGACAGAATCAGATCTAAGAAAAGAGGGGAAGTGCTATACCAAGCTGACTAATACCTACTTATTGCAGTAGAGAAACACCATGTATGAGAAAAGTTCAAAGGCCATCTTTGTGTTCACAATTTATCAGAGAAACCTTTCTACAGGAAACGTAGGCCTTAAAGCATGGAAGGAAGTATCTCTGTGTAGACATGATAAAAACTTTGCAATAACTATATTTTTAAGGCATAGGACAATTTATTCAAGAAACTTCTCAATCGTTTTTAATACAAAAACTTGATGATATATTTGAGTGGCACTGTACCTAGTTATAGGATCTCAAAAACAAACAGCCCTAGGCTGGAAGCTGAGCTAACTATCAGCTGGGGAGAGCACGTGGAGCACACAGCCTTTCTTCTTGTGATGGAGGATTTTGTAATTGAGTCCTTCTGAGCTCACTGGTACCTTTCTCAGGAAATATCTGATACTGGCCTATGTCGGAGAGACGTCATGGGGCTGCCTGGCTACATGAGCAATTCCCCTGGAAAATGCTATGACTACACGATGAGTTGTATATATCACTTAACATATGCACAACACTTAAAATAACTCATCACAAGGTACTCTGAACCCTAACTGGGCAGAAGAGACTTTAATGGTAGGGGTCCCTTCCCTTCAAGTATTTACCATTTCTTAGTAACTCAACCAATAAGGTGAGGCTGGTGGCCAAGATACCAGGAGAAGAAGAAGAGACATTTACTTTCACGTGAGTACTTGCAGCACACTCTCTCTCTTTAGAGACTGACTGCTTTCTATGTGAGTCACCAGGACTAAAAATGTGTGGTGGCAACATAATCTGTGCTCAGCATGTCTGAGCTCCATCCCCTCTACCCTGCACCTCTGTCCGCAAAGAACACCACTGTCTTTTCCTTGGTCACTAGGCTCTACTCTAACTCGGTAAGAAGATAGAAAAAAGCCCCATAGGAAGATAAAGTTATGAGGGTTAACCGATTTCAATGGCTAATAGCCACTGAGAAACCACTATTCAGGAAATGCAGTGGGGGAAAAAAACCCCAAACAAAAAGATTCCTTCAACTTGTTTTAAATCATTTGACCAAACATTTAGACATTGGGAAAGTGAGTACAGCACCAAGTTATGAGTGCAGTTTATAAAAGATAAAGATCTGAGTCATCCCTTTGTGGTTACAGATTATGAAACCATTTCAGGCTCTCCCTAGACAGTATTCCCCATGAATGTCAGATTGCAAACAGAGCAAGCAGAAAGGATAGGATCTCTGATTACGGCCCCTGTTAAGCTTTTCTCCTAAGCATCCTTGTATAGTTTACAATTTAATTTTTTTCCTTTGTAATCTTTAGCCCTTGTGTATATATCATCTAATGAAAAGGCCTTTTTTGAATTAACATGGTATTTGGAAAAAGAACATGTGTTTCTATTTTATTATTAAATACATTTATAAAGAAAGAAAATGTTCTCAGATCTAGTAGATGCCTGTTTTTTGTATTTTAGGATTTTTTTTTTTAAAGAACCAGAATCCTGTAACACGCCAGAAAAACAGAATCCTTAACGTAAACACTTAGATGGTGGGGGCCATGGTAAGTTTTTGGGCAGAGAGTAATTGTGGAGCTTAGGAACTCAGATTTGCCTCATCTGAACACCTTGGGGGCAAACACACTGCTCTGCCTTTTCCCAGCTAGTTGGTAAGCTTGGCATCTACTAAGAAGGACATTCTGGGATACAAACCATTCCAATTACCACAATGGTCTTGTGTTTCAAGACTGCTTGTTTATAAACACAGCCACTTTCTAGTTTAATTTCTCTCCTTTGTTTCAGTTTGTTTAAGTTCCAAATCTTTTCAGAGTGCCTAAATACGAAATTTTTTAGATTAATGCCTGGTGATTCTCATTAAAGGAATAAAAGATAACAAAAATGTATGTTGTATAGACATTTAGTTTACACTCACTTGTAATCAAGAAAACTGACATTAAAACAATGAGAAGTTGCCATTTTACACCTAAGAATTAGCTAAATGCATTAAATATTAACTTCATGCTTGCAAGGTTTTGGTAAAATCAGTATACTCATGCATTGCAAATAAAGCACTATAATATAGCAAATAATTTAGGAAGAAATACTACCTTATGTTTTGAGAATCACAAAAATATTTCTACCTCTGGCACAATTGATTCGACTCCTAGAAATTTATATGAAGGGAATAATCTACTAGACTAAAAACGTTATATGCATGAAGATGTATATAACAGAATTCTCAGGGGAAAAAGGAAACCAAACAACACAAAATTGGAAAGAAGTTAAATCACTGGCTATCAACTACGGTACCAGCACCCTTTTTTGGAGGAAGAAAGTATATCAGAATCTTCCCAGAGGGAAAGAGGAAAGAAACCAAATACATGTGTAGTTTGAAAAGGATATTAGAAATTACCAATGCTTTTATTGTCTTTTAACATAAAATTGCTTTATCTTATCATTTTAAACAATATTAAACAGGATATGATAGTTTTGGCTTACTAAGAAGAGGTATGAGTAAAGAAAGTTTGATAAATATCAATCTAATATCAGTAGCAAGTCTGACAGTATCCAGAAAAGCAACTCAACAACAATAGCTAAAGTTAATTGAGTACTTCGTGGGTCAGGTACTGAGCTAAATTCTTTGCATACATTATTCTTTATTTAATTTTCATATTCCTAAGTGGTAGTTTTTTACATTGATATAAAAAGTCATTATCAAAACCAGGTAGTAATGAAAAGTTCATTTAGTTGTCCGAGGGGGCAGGGAGGTGCCTGAAGCTTGGGTTTTCAAGCCCACGTGGGGGCTGGAGACAATGACTTGGACCTGTCTACGCAGCCAGATTAGACCTGAGACTGCTGTGTGAAGACAAGGCTCTTCAAGAGCTGAAACTTCATAAAAGGGCAGACCAGAAAGCGAATCTAGCAGGAATAAGGACATCTGTTTGTCAGAGTACATTAAACACACTGTTCTGAATTTTGCTTCCCCTGTCCCCATTTAACAATAATATGTTTGGCATTATTTCCTATCAGTATATAAAACTTCTTAATTAGTGTCCTATTAAACAATTATAAATAATGATGCAGTAAATAACCTAGTATATGTGCACAAGTATATAAAGCTGTAGGACTATATTCTTGGAGAGGAACTGTTGGATTAAAAGATGTACACACTATATTTATTCCTTAGAAGTTGTGCCAATTTATACCACCACAGGACTATATGTGATGGTCCCTCCATATCTCAGGAAACATGGTGTGTTGGTAACTTCTACAAGAACAGAAATAGAATGCAAAACCATCAGAGTAAAGGGAAAAAGAGGGAAAGGATTTTTTTAGGTCAAATAGAACGTAGAGGGTCTAAGGAGACAGAACGACTAAACGCAATGTAGTAACCTGGACTGGATCCTGAAACAGAAAAAGGACATTAGTGGGAAAACTGATGAAATGTGAATAAAGTCTGTAATTAGTCAATAATAGTATGCCAATGTTGATTTCTTAGTATGGCAAGTATACAACAGTAAGAGGAAAGATGTTAACATTAGGAGAAACTGGTTAAAAGGCATACAGGAACTCTCTGTATTATCTTTGTAACATTTCTGTGTATCTAAAATATTCTCCCCCAAATTTTACATAAAACACAAGGGAAAGGGGAAGGACATTCCAGCAAGTGAGGAGGGTAGTGTAAACAAAGACATCGAGAGGGAAACAGTACCATCCATGCAAGGAACTAGAGGCAGCCTGGTGTTACTGGAGAGTCAAGGTGCAGCTCTGGATGTATGAATTTATTATTCCTTTTTGCATAATATCTCTTTAAAATATATTGGTTGAGGTTCACTTAGGTTCTCACATTTTAAAGAAAAAAATAAGAATTTAGATTTTCTGTTCACTTTGATTAGCTCTTGATACCATCACCAAGGGCTTCCCTGGTGGCTCCGTGGCAAACCACCCGCCTGCAATGCAGGTGCCACAAGATGCGGGTTTGATCCCTGGATCGCAAGGATCCCCTGGAGGAGGAAGTGGCATCCCACTCCAGTATTCTTGCCAGGATAATCCCACGGACAGAGGAGCCTGGTGGGCTACAGTCCACGGGGTCACAAAGAGTCAGACACGACTGCACGCAGGCACGCACCACGATGAGGACCACCACCAGAGCACGGTCGTTCTGGTAGTAACTGCACAGGGCTGATTTCATCCAGTAAGTCAGGAGCCCTGGTTCATCAGTGAACTGGTGTGCAAAGTGTGCGAAAAGCCAACTGGTGATGATTACATTAAATTTCATAGCTCTGTCATTCAAATAAATAATAGCAAAGGGAAAAATGAACGCTTTGAAATTAGAAATGGCATGTTCTCTGCCTTCTTAATTAGAAGCAAATTGTCAGTTTATTTTTCCAGGTAAATAAGAAGCAGTCGAACTCTCAGGTAAATAGGAAGCAGCCATTATATAAAACAAACAAACAAATAAAAGATATAATCCTTGATATGTGTGTCAAAGACTGAAAGCAATTCCAAGGGTAAAATCGTGTAAAAAAAAATCTGCATTCTATAAATTCATATTTGTAATGCTAATATTTTAAAACCAAAATAAGAAATAGAAAGCAGGAAAAAATAAAAACAAAGAGAAACTAAGAAAAAGCATGGTACATACAGCACAAATAAGATGTTAGAAACAAAAATGTGATTGCAATGATCTAAATTAAAACAGTCAGAAGGTAAACATTTTCATGCATTAGTAAGTAAATACAACTGTATGCTGCTTATAAAAGATAAATTTAAAGATAACCATGAGGACACAGAAAGCGCAAAGTCAAGCAATGGCAAAAGACATACTGAGCAGATAGTAAAAACTAAAGAGAAGGTAGGTGCAACACAGACTATGAGACAAAAAAGCAGTCTTCAGGAATAAAAAGGGCCACAGTACGCCGGTAAAAGAAAAATTCACCATGACATCAAACTTCTAAACTTCTATGTACCCAGACCATGATCTCAGACTATATAATAAAATATACAAAATGAAGACTGACACTATTATAAGAATAAATTGATACACCACAATAATAGAGGGAGTTTTTAAGACTCTTTTTTTGTAATTGGATAAAGCAGGTTTTAAACAAATTAGTAAAGCTGCAGATGACTGAGAACAATTATTAAGTTTGATTCACTGGCTATATAACCCTGCATTTATTTATGAGAAAACACATATTCTTTACAAGCACCTAGGGGGTGTTTACAAAACTAGGTCAGAAACATGCTATAAAGCAAATCTCAAAAAATACCACATTCTTTGTATTAGGGCAATAGAATTATAAACAAATAACTTGAAGCTGCATGTATTTTTTTTAAACAAGACAATCTTTCATCAGGAAGCTAATGATTTTACTCAACTTAGAAAAACAGCTCGGCTGGGCAAAAGCTAAGGAGGTGATACCTTCATTTCAGCATTACATAACTAAGGTTGCTCATTAATAGAATCCATCAGGCCAACAAGGAGAGTATTGCCGGTGGGGGAACAAAGGTTGTAAAGGTAAAGTGGTGAAAAAGCAAGACATTCAGGGTGAAAGTATGATTACAGCGTACATAGGGTGAGAGGGAAAAAGGAGGAAAGAGGGTGTGAAAGCAGACTGGAGTCAGCACGTTTGGATTTTATACCAAAGAAGGAAGTTTGGATTTTACCATTTAGATAAAGGGAAGTGATCACAGGTGTCGAAGTGTTGAGTTGATAACGTTCATCGTTCTATTCCATTGTGGAGGATGGAATACATTGAAGAAATAACGAAGAGAGTGATAAATTCAAAGAGCTTCAGTTGGGTAGAAGCAGTGGAGAGACAGAGTAAACAATTGGTCTGAGATGTGGTAAGGACCGGAGAAGGCGATGGCACCCCACTCCAGTACTCTTGCCTGGAAAACCCCATGGACGGAGGAGCCTGGTGGGCTGCAGTCTATGGGGTCGCTAAGAGTCGGACACGACTGAGCGACTTCACTTTCACTTTTCACTTCATGCACTGGAGAAGGAAATGGCAACCCACTCCAGTATTCTTGCCTGGAGAATCCCAGGGACAGAGGATCCTGGTAGGAGGCCGTCTATGGGGTCGCACAGAGTTGGACACAACTGAAGCGACTTAGCAGCAGCAGCAGCAGTTATAAGGACATGGAGTTGACCTTACTTGAAAATTTGCCCTATATCCAGGAGGGTGAATAGTTAAGTGGGAGAAAAAGAGGAATCAAGGGTAAATTAAAGATGTTTTAGTTTGAATGATGGATTGGGCAGTGAAGGAATGGAAAAAAAGTAAAAATAAAGCATCACATTTAGGACACACTGCATTTGGAGTACTAGTGGAACATCCTGAAGAAGATCTAACTCTGACAGTGATGGGAGAGTGTAGAGGAAGCAGCATTAAGCAGAGAGAAAGCAGGTGATGATTAGAGGTCAGACAGATTCAGGTTGGCAGAAACTGAGCACCCAGAATCAGTCTGCCATTTGCAATCTTTATGACAACAGGACAGGTTTAGTCCAACCACTGCTGCCTATAATGATAAGCAAGACACCTCTTCCCAGGCCTGGAAGAAATCAAGTATATTTATCAGAGAGGTCAAGGTAGGGAGTTCCCCCAGTGGAGGCTACAGAGCATCACACAAAGGGAAGAAAAGAGAGAGACAATTTACAAATTCAAATATCTGTTTCATTTTCATTCTTCTATAGTTAATACTGCATGAAAATGTGTATCATAGAGTCACTTGCAATAGCAAAAATGATAAATCACCTAAAGTCCCAACAAAGATTCAAACTGGTAAATTTTGGTACATTAACTCAAAACATTTCTTTTAGAAAAGCTGCCTATTTCAAAGAAATAGATACCACATGCCACTTAATAACGTTCCTTAAAATGATAAAGCTTTGGCTATTTTTGTGTTACTAGATGTAATTATATCAAGACAAGGGATTCTTTCTGACAGGCATCCCCATCTCAAAGTATCTTTTAAAGGCAGGATCACCTTACTGTACACTATACCCTAGACAGAAACCAAAAAAAGGAATATAAAAAGCAGGAAAGAGAGAGGTAAATGCCTAGGTAAAGTAACAGGGTAGCACTCTTTCCCAAAATATGTTCACAGATTCTCTGTGAAAAACAAAAGAATTCTGCAATCTAAAAGTTAAACCCACCATGTCAAGTATAGGATTTTGAGAAGTTCTGCTGTAAAAAGCTCATTTGAAATTTAACTCAGTATGTCCCAAATTTATTTACTATGGAACTCTCATTGCAAAACACTTATTAGCATGCTATGAAACTATGGTTCTATTGAACATACTTTGACAAATATAAACTAAATTAAAATAATCATTTGGTAACAAAGTAGCTTTGGAAAGGGAAGAACTAGTAGAAAGACAAGAAGATTGAAGTTGGGAGTTCTTATTTCTGAGTGATGTCTTTAAATAACTGATGGTACATTTTGCATTACAATTCTTTCTTGTGTCAAGTAGGGAAAGTAATTTATTTTGCCTTAGTCTTACAGACACCCTGATACTAGCTGTATGAGATGATGGTAGAGAGGATGGTAAATATATAACACTTGATTCTCTGCATTCTAATATTTTAGTTATTGTGATTCTCTGCATTCTAATATTTTAGTTATTGACCCGATCCATATATTAAAATGAGATTAAAAGAAAATCTTAGTGTTAGGTATTAAGGAAGATAAATAGTCTCTGCAAGAAGCCTACAATATCTTGTAAAACAAGATTTACATAGGGGATAAAATGAATGAAAGGGCTCAATCGTTAGATACAGACCATCAATGTTACTGAAGTTTAGAGGACCAAACAAAACAAGCTGGAAGAATTAGGATTTGATCTGGGTATTGAAGTTCTACTGGAAGATGACTAGAAAGAGGCCCTTTCAGGCAAAAAGCACTATGAATGAAAGCAGTAAAAAAGCTGGCACATTCCTAAGAATGAAGAAACAGGCCTTACTGGTATGTGTCAGAGAACAGAGGTTAAAACAATCAAAAAGGAAAACTTACAATCTTTTTCCATCAATGAGACCAGCTAGAAATAAAGAATAGCTTTGATTTGAAAAAATTAAATCCACTGAGATTATTTGATTTAAAAGTTC
Organism: Bos indicus; assembly: GCF_029378745.1. Taxonomy (NCBI): domain Eukaryota; kingdom Metazoa; phylum Chordata; class Mammalia; order Artiodactyla; family Bovidae; genus Bos; species Bos indicus. The sequence continues at coordinate 12,206,275 of NC_091770.1, read as the reverse complement.
CCACTGAAAATAGAACCTCGTTCTGGTTTAACATGGTGGAAGATTTTCCCAACTTTCCCAACTTCCTATTTTCCATGAAAACATCACACACACATTCTTTAAGTAAACAGCACTATAAATGTAAAAGACCAGATTGCCAAATCTGGGGAAATAGATTAATCAACAAGGGCGCTTGGAAAATTAGATGCATGAGACAAAAATAAATTCTAATTTCAGGCCTTTCTCCAAAATAAATTCTAGATGCATTTACAATATATTTTTTTTTAAAAAATGAAACAATAAAGAAGAAATGACAGTATTAATCTTATTTCTGATTGTGGAAAGACTTTTGAAGAATAGGAGGAATTACAAATTACTATTAATACATACAAATTTACAGCTTTAGAATACATGTAAAAAAAAACAAAAGGCAAAGAAACCACAGAAAATGTCTTCAGTATATATGACAAAGAAGTAATAACTCTACTATATGAAGAGCTATAACTGATAAGAATATAATGTTACTATGAAACGTGGGCAATAAACTTGAGGTTATTGTAAATTCCCAATAGTTTACCCATATTTTTCAAAATTTCTATAATAAACATGTACTACTTTTATACTCAGGGAAATAAACCCTACTAAACAAACCCCACTCTTATAAAAGCTAAAATGGGTCCAAGACACAGGTATACAGGCCTTTCAGTTTCTAACTTCCTTTACTCCAGTCTCTTTCCCAGCCACGTTCTTTGGATGCCTTGTCCTTCTTTCTACAGTGCAGTCCTTGTCCTCCCCCTTGCTGCATTAGTAAGGCTCTCTGTCTCTCCAAGCAGATTTTCTACATCATTGCAGCCTCTGCTATCATCTCTTCTTCCCAATGCTTGTACCATTTATTTGGCATTTATCATACATTACTTTGGCCACCTCATGCGAAGAGTTGACTCATTGGAAAAGACTCTGATGCTGGGAGGGATTGGGGGCAAGAGGAGAAGGGGACGACAGAGGATGAGATGGCTGGATGGCATCACTGACTCGATGGACGTGAGTTTGAGTGAACTCCAGGAATTGGTGATGGACAGGGAGGCCTGGCGTGCTGCGATTCATGGGGTCGCAAAGAGTCGGACATGACTGAGCGACTGAACTGAACTATCATACACTACCTTTTATTTTGGCTTATCTTTGTACAGGTATATTTTGCCACCCATATCAAGAAGATTGTAAACACAACCATACAGATGCACACATACATACAGATATCATATATACAGATACCAGCTGATGACAGAGCTTAACACACCTAACAAACGCTAACATCTAACCATTCTGATAATTCTCGTGAAGAAGGGATTCCTACTCACATTCTATGGATATATGAATTAACATCTACAATAGCCAACTTACTTTCCTCATATTCTTGAACTGAACCTAAAGGGAACTAAGAATGCTTCTCTCCTGACCAGATCAAGCAACCTCTTGGCAAATCAAAGTAACTAATTCCTTCAGTACCACTGCTTGCTTACCAGCATAGCTGGTATTGTTTTATGTTTGCAGGCACATGGCAGTTGGAAAATAGGGCTGTAATACTAGGGTACTCCATCCAGAAGAGGAGATGAAGTGATTTGAAATATTCAGAATCCTAGTTTTTTCTGAGCTTGGAAAGTAACTTTCTGGATACACCATTTTGAGGGCAAAGGGAAGTAAATCAGATCCTGGCACTGACTTGTCAGTACTGTCTTGAATTTAGACTTCTCAAATCACTAAATATTTGGTTTTCAAATACAATATAACTTTCCTCACACTTTCCTGTAAGACAGCTACCAATAAATTCAAATATTCTTAGGTTCTGCAGTAGGCCCTGGAAACTGCATTCCAGCATTGTCCCTGTCTTTTGAACTGTTTGACATGTTTGGCCCATGATGACTCAATCAATCAGTGATGCTATTCCACAGGCAAAGTGGTGAGATTTCTGTGACTCAGCAGAAGAATCTTGAAAGATGCAGTTACTTCCCTGGTAATTTTTGCCTTAACTGTCATTTAGCCAGATCTGGTGCAAAAAGATGTATTATAGAATTGTAAGCAAAGAGTGACATCAAAATTAAGGAGACCACAAAGGCTCTCAATTTCTCCCAGACAATTTCAGGTGATTCCACTACTCTTTGGCAAAGTCAATGCTGTCTCTGATCACTGTCAACAGCAGATGACTAGTCTCATATTTAGACACAGAGAAGTAGTAATCAAGTTTTTCTTTTCTTCCAGAATGATTTTCTACTTGCAGGACAGACAGATGACACAGCTATAGACTCTAAAGAGAGTCAGTATTTCCTGAGACTTCAAGGTAGAAAGGTAGGCTTGAAAAAGAAAAAGGCACCAGAGAAAGAAGTGAGTGGAAGCATCAGTACTAAGTAGAGGCTACGAGGTAGTTCATTCATGAATTCATTCATTCATAAATATTTATGGAGTGCATTAAGAGTGACCAGGCATTATGTTAAGTAGTGGAGATGCAAACTGTTACATTCCTTTAACAGTTGGAATAACTTTTGGAAAGTTATTTTCCAAAGTTAAATCTATCACTAGGATGAGTAAATGCAAAGACCAAACTAGGAAAGCACGTGTGCTATATGGCAGGCAGCTTATAACTGAGATGCTGTCTCCTTTATTTCTGATCAATAGTTTTATCATCGGCCAAATACAGGCCTCTCTCTGAGAATACAATCATGATGCTGAAAATGTACACATACAAATTTCAACCATACATGTTTGCTAGAAAAAGAGGGCCAATATGACAGGCGCACAAGACTCAACAGATATGCATAATAAAAATATGAAAAGAAATCAACATGTAGATTATGAACAAAATACATAGTAAACTTGAAACTTGAATATAAATGAAGTAAAGCCTCTAGCAGACAATATAAAACAAGCTACAGGACAAAGAGAATTTAAACATGTTCCAGAGTCAGCTTGTCCTTCTTCTTACCCTCGTCCCCTGCCTGACCTCTCAGTGTCTGTGCAATTGCCAGTTTCTGTCGGACTTCACATACTATGACTTTTTGATTTCTGCTCTGCATAACATATTTCTACAGAGTTTGACATTGTGGCAGCAGGGGCTGTAAACTGAGTGCTCCTTGGAGGCTACTGACTTGAAGTGTGGGTGGAGAAGAGACAGGAGAGAGTCAAGGCCAAAGAAAAAAGGAAGCAAAAATTTCTTTCACTTTTGGACTTGAGGAAGCATTTTTTTTTTAACAGTTTAGCTAAAATACAACTCACATATCATATAATTCACCCACTTAAAAGTGTATAACTCAATGGTCTTTATGACAGTCACATTAACTGTGCATCAAGCACTGCAATCACTTTTAGAACATTTTCATCACTCTAAAAAGAAACCCTGTAGCTATTTTCAGTAGTCAATTTGAAATACTCCCAGAGCATCCTGTTCTCAGCAAGGCCTGCTCTCAAGAAAAACTATTTTATTAGAACCTAACTGGGGTTTTATCAGAGCCTAACAATCCTGGGGAAAGGAAATGCTCCAGACTGTTCCAAGTATTTCCTTCCAGCCTGGGGGAAGGAGAATACTGGACTCCAGCCCTCTGCAGCCTTCCTATTTCATCAGAGTGGGTGGGGAGAGATAAGATGTGCTTGTGACGGTAATATCTCAAGAGCAAAGGCTCACTAAAAGACTGAGACCAAACACTAGGACTACAGAACACTTCCCCTCTCCCCACACCTCATGGCCATAACAACAGAGCTCTTGCATAACAAATGAGGAATATAACTGAACGAACAACATATCTTAGGTGTTATTTATTTTTTTTAAAGAAGTTTCTAGGGAAATCCAAAGACAAGGAAGACAAAAACAAGGACATCAGAGAAAATTTTAGCCTCTGACAGATCTAAACAAATAGTAAATACAACCTGACTCCTATCCAGATATTCATAAAACCTTACACTACAGACATCTTAGTGCCTCAGTTTTTTTGCATCATGTTTGGCTTACAATCAAAAAATTACAAGACATACTGAAAGGCAAACCACACAGTTTGAAAAGCCAGAACAAGCACCAGAAACAGACTCATATATGACAGAAGTGTTGAAATTACCAGACTGGGAATAAAACTACTATGATTAGGATGCTAAGGGCTCTAGTCAGGAATGTAGACAACATGCAAAACCAGATGGGTAACATAAGTAGAGAGATAAGAACTCTAAGAAAAAATCTAAGGAAATGCTGGAAATCAAAAGCCCTCTGGAGGAGAAATGAAGAATGCCTTTGATGTGCTCATCCCTAGATTGGACATGCTGAGGAAAGAATCAGTGAGCTTGGAGAAATGTCAATAGGAACTGTCAAAATTGAAATGTAAAGAGAAAGGGAAAGAACAGAATACAGGTCTCTCCCAGGACCTGAATGCAGAGCATTCCTATGAAAACTTTTATATGCCAAACTGGCATAAAGCAGACAGTATCCCATGCTTGCTAAAAGTTCACATCATGCCGTTTTACTTTCGTGAAAGACCAATGTTAGTATGGTAACGATTTTTTATTTGTTAAACAAAAAATTCCCTTTGGATTTATTTTGGTTAGTGAAAAGAAGTATCAACATAGGTTTTTTGTAAAAGCAAATGGTGTAATGTGAAGTTTCAGAGAGTGGGGACTATTGCTATCTTAGAACTGCGGGACAATTACAAAAGGTATAACATAAGTGTAATGGGAACACCAGAAGGAAAAGAAAGAAGAAAGAGAAGAAATACTTGAAGTAATAGTGATTGAGAACTTTCCAAAATCATAGACAGACCTCAAGTCACAGGTACAAGAAGCTCAGAGAAAATCTGCAGAATAAATATCTAAAACCACACTTAACGCATATCATATTGAAACTGCAAACAATCAAGGACAAAGGGAAAATCTTGAAAAAAGTAAGAGAAAAAAAGCCTTTACTTATAGAGGAGTATGGACAAGAAATATTTCAAACTTCTCTCAGAAGACCATGCAAGCAAGAAGACAGTGAAATGAAATATTTAAAGCACTGAAAGAAAAAACCCCTAACCTAGAATCCTATACCCAGTTCTTTGCAAGATATTTTAAATGAAGTTCTTAAAAAGAAGAAACTTATATACATCAGAAAATCAACTCTAAATAAAGTGCATTAGAGATGGAATAGGTTCAGTTCAGTTCAGTTCAGTTGCTCAGTCGTGTCCGACTCTTTGCGACCCCATGAATCGCAGCACGCCAGGCCTCCCTGTCCATCACCATCTCCCAGAGTTCACTCAGACTCATGTCCATTGAGTCAGTGATGCCATCCAGCCATCTCATTCTCTGTTGTCCCCTTCTCCTCCTGCCCCCAATCCCTCCTAGCATCAGAGTCTTTTCCAATGAGTCAACTCTTCACATGAGGTGGCAATAAACTAAGGTGATACAAAATTCATTTTCTTAACCTTAATTGATTTAACAGTTTGTTCAAAACAATAATAGCAACATCATACTAGGGAATTATATATACCTTATGGGTAAATGAAATAAATTGACAGCAATGTTATAAGAAATAGCAGGATAAAATTGAGAATACTTTGGTATGATGTACTTGCACTACCCATGAAGGGAGACTGTTTGAAAATGGACTTGGATTCATTGTAAATTTATATTTCAAAATCTACAGCAACCACTAAAAAAAGTACTATTATTGATATGATACAAGAGGAGAAAAAAGAAATCTTTAAAACATTCAATTATAACCATAGAAGACAGAGAAAAATAACAAAAAATAAAAATAAAAACAAACACAGAACAAGGGCAATGATAGAGAATACAGATATGGTAGATATTACTCTAACTATATCAATAATCATTTAAAATGTAAATGAATGATCTAAATATTAATTAAAAGATGAACAGTAACAGAGTAAATAAATTTAATAGATGCCATTATATGTTACCCATAAGAAACTCACTTTAAATACAAAGACACAGACAGATTAAAACCAAAGAGTTGGAATAAAACCTATTGATTTCAGACAATGTGGATTTCAGAGTCAAGGAAAATTATCAAGAATAATAAGGGCATCCAAAGCAATCTTCAGATTTAATGTGATCCTTATCGAATTACCCAGGGCATTTTTCACAGAACAAGAACAAATAATCCTAATATTTATATGGAACCACAAAAGACTCAATACTGCCAAAGCAATCCTGAAGGAAAAAAACTAAGTTGGAGACATAACCCTTCCAGACTTCAGACAATACTACAAAGCTACAGTAATCAAAACAGTGTGGTACTGGCACAAAGACAGACACACAGGTCAGTGGAACAGAATAGAGCGCCCAGAAATAAACCCACACACCTACAATCAATTAACCTGCAGTAAAGGAGGCAAGAATATACAAGGGAGAAAAGATGGTCTCTTCAGCAAATGTTGGCAAAGCTGGAGAGTTGCATGTAAACCAATGACGTTAGGCTACTCTCACACCATACACAAAAATAAATTCAAAATGGCTTAAAGACTTACATATAATACATGATACCATAAAACTCCCAGAAGAGAACATAGGCAAAGCATTCTCTGACAGAAATTGTAGAAATGTTTTCTTAGGTCAATCTCCCAAAGCAAAAGTAAATAAATGAGACTTAATCAAACCTAAAAGGTTTTGCACAGCAAAGGAAACCATAAACAAAATGAAAAGGCAGTCTACAAAATGGGACAAAATATTTGAAAATGACTGACAAGGATTTAATTTCCAAAACATACAAACAGCTCATAAACTCAATGCAAAAAAATAAAAAAAATAAAAATGTGCTGCGCTTAGTTGTGTCTGACTCTTTGCGACTCCACGGACTGTAGCCCACCAGGCTCCTCTGTCCATGGGGATTCTCCAGGCAAGAATACTGGGGTGGGTAGCCATTCCCTTTTCCAAGGGAAATTTTCCCAACCTAGGGACTGAACCCAGGTCTCATGTGTTGCAGGCAGATTCTTTACCACTTGAGCCACCAGGGAACTCCTTTGTTTGCTTAAAGTGAAGTCTCTTAGTCGTGTCCAACTCTTTGCAACCCCATGGACTGTAGCCTACCAGGCTCCTCCCTCCATGAGATTCTCCAGGCAAGAGTATTGGAGTGCGTTGCCATTTTCCTTCTCCAGGGGATTTTCCAGTCCCAGGAATCGAACCCGGGTCTCCTGCATTCCAGACAGATGCTTTAACCTCTGAGCCACCAGGGAAGCAGTGTTTGTTTGCTTAGGGCCTTTTAAAAGTTTCTAGTCTTCCTCGAGCTCTTCTCCCAGGGTTTCCCAAGGATAATATACTGTGCTGACCTGATGATGTGCCTCTGGCCTTTCCAGCTCCATCCAGATGTCAAAGTCCTCCCTCTCATATCTGCTACGAAATTGAGACACTTTTTGGCAGACTGAAGTCTATGACTGTAACTACTCATGTAAACTCCCATCTCCTTTTCTACAGCTGTGTTGGAAGGCAAATATGGGAAATTTGTGAATTTGTCAGAACATGATGACTGGCTCATAGATGAGACTCTTTTTGTGGGGGACAGGGGAAGAATGGTTAGTAGTTTTCTCAAAGTTCATACTTTTGGTCAGTAATTTGTTTTGACTCAATTTATGAAAAAAGTTTGGAAAGCATATTAAAATGTTCTGAATCTAAATTTCAATCTCTTTCTTAAGAATCTTGGTACAATATTGTAAAGTAAAATAATAATTTAAAAAATTAAAAAAAATAAAATAAAGAATTTTGGGGATTTAAAAAGGTTGTTATCTATCTTTTTAATGGTATAGGGAGAGGAGGCCTAGAGAATGCAAGACAGGCTAATTTGTCCTGAAAAGCCTTTCACTAAAGATTCTACAACAATATACAATCTAATCAGACAGTGAGTCTATTGGTGGCTATGTTTGCCAGTGGCCTTGGGACACTGGCCTGTTCTCTAATCCTTCTGGAGGCATCTCCACATTACTTGACCCTCTCTTCCACACTCTGAATTACTTAGATAACACAAAAACAATGACAACATCTAAAAATAAGTTAGAACATTTTTATTATTATAATTCTATATCCCATGACAGATATAGGTACTACATTTTCAGTTAACATTAATCTTAGATTTCTGTTCTTTTTTACCAACCAGACTGACCATCTTTGAAGGTAGGATATAGGTGTGATAAGTCATCATTTTATTGTAAACAGCACTTACAGACACTTAAGAAATAACAGTTATATCTGGATTTGTTGAATTTTAAGCCCTTTGCAAGCAGAGGCATTTTAGCTTAAAGTTCGCCCAATTTATACCAGTGCCATATGTAGTGTTTGTTCATATAAGGGTATTTGTAGAAAAAATGAGAAAGTGGCGTGTCTTAAGAGTTCGTTAAATTATTATTCATACCTTATTTACTACCAAAAATGACATGTTTGCCTATAACATTAAAACATATGTCATTCAGTCACTAAGTTGTGTCCAACTCTTTCCGACCCCATTGACTACAGCACCCCAGTCTCTTATATCCTCTACTGTCTCTTGGAGTTTGCTCAAACTCATGTGCACTGAGTCAGTGATGCTATTTAATCATCTCATCCTCTGCTTTCCTATTTTCCTTTTGCCTTCAATCTTTCCCAGCATCACAATCTTTTCCAGTGAGTTGGTTCTTCACATCAGGTGGTCAAAGTATTGATTGATTAATTGATATAAAGAGTAAAAAATACGATGATTTAAAAAGTAACTGAAAATAAGAAAAAGTGGAAATAAGAAAATTAATAGTAGAAATAGTAAAACATTATGAATATATGTATATAGTAAAAATGCTATAAATAATAGAATAACAGAAGTAATAAAAATGCAATAAAAATTTAAAATATATACAAATAGAAAAGAGTTGGATTTTAGAAAATGAAAAAATAGAAATGAAAGTAAGAAAGATGAACTGGGAATCTGGGTAAATTTATCACTGTAATGGAGTGCTAAACAGTTTCACTGGCTTCCTAGCTGCCAAACAAAAAGAAAAACACACAAAATTTCTAGTTTCAATAGAATTCATCTGAATAGTCAAATATTTTCCTGGTACTGATTTCTAGGAGAGACATTTTTTGTATGGTGGACAAAAAAGTATATAGGGTTCTTTAATTTTATAACTGATTTGTAAAATTTTTCCAAATGGATATCTCTTACACCAGCATCAAAAGTCAAATGCATATGGGTTTATTTTACCATAAAACTAATCACTACCACCTGATAATTTATTGTTTATTTGTATGGTCATTTGTTTGTCTGTTTCCATCAGCTTATAAACAGACTGGGGACTTACTCTGTCTGGTTCAGTATTATATCCCTGCCTAGCACAGAAAAGGTACTCAATAAACACCTGCTGAATATACAGATAAATGTAAATGGGTGAACTATTAGCCAATGGTTTTATTTGCTTCTTATAATCATTTCTAGTTTACACAAATAATGCTATATAAACAAATAAATAAAATTTAAGTTTAAATAAACAAGAGTTTAAATAAATAACTATGTTAATGGCACAGAAAAAAAACACATATCTTATTCTTTGGCATGGGCATAATAAAGGACAGAAATGGCAAGCACCTAACAGAAGCATAAGATTCCCCGGTGGCTCAGACAATAAAGAATCTGCCTGCAATGCGGGAGACCTGGGTTCAATCCCTGGGTTGGGAAGATACCCTGGAGAAGGAAATGGCAGCCCACTCCAGTACTCTTGCCTGGAAAATCCCATGGATGGAGGACCCTGGCAGGCTACAGTCCATGGGGTCACAGAGTTGGTCACAACTGAGTCACTTCACTTAGCAAGAGCATAAAAGATCGAGAGGTGACAACAGCACACAGAAGAACTCTACAGCAAAGTCTTAATGACCTGGTAACCACTTTGATGGCGTCACTCACCTAGAGCCAGACTCACCTGGAGTGTGAAGTCAAGTTGGCCTTAGGAAGCATTGCTACGAACAAGGCTAGTGGAGGTGATGGAATTCCAGCTGAGCTATTTCAAAATCTAAAAGGTGATGCTGTTAAAGTGCTGCACTCAATATGCCAGTAAATTTGGAAAATTCAGCAGCGGTCACAGGACTGGAAAAGGTAAGCTTTCATTCCAATCCCAAAAAAAGGCAATGCCAAAGAATGTCCAAACTATTGTACAATCACACTCATTTCACATGCTAGTGAGGTAATGCTCATAATCCTTCAAGCTAGGCTTCAACAGTATGTGAACCAAGAAGTTCTAGATGTACAAGCTAGATTTAGAAAGGGCAGAGAAACCAGAGATCAAATTGCCAATATCTACAGGATCATAGATAAAGCTTCTGCTGCTGCTAAGTTGCTTCAGTCGTGTCCAATTCTGTGCGACCCCAAACACGGCAGCCCACCAGGCTTCCCCGTCCCTGGGATTCTCCAGGCAAGAACACTGGAGTGGGGTACCATTGCCTTCTCCGAGATAAAGCTCGGGAATTCCAAAAAAAAACATCTACTTCTGCTTCATTGACTCAGTTAAAGCTATTGACTGTGTGGATCACAAGAAACTGTGGAAAATTTTTAAGGACATGGGAATACCAGACCACCTTACCTGCCTCATGAGAAATCTGTATGCAGGACAAGAAGCAACAGTTAGAACCAGACATGGAACACCTGGTTCAAAATCAGGAAAGGAGAACGTCAAGGCTGTATATTGTCACCCTTATTTAACTTATATGCAGGATACATCATGTAAAATGCTGGGCTGGATGAAACTCAAGCTGGAATCAAGATTGTTGGGAGAAATATCAGCAACCTCAGATATGCAGGTGACACCACTCTAATGGCAGAAAGTGAAGAAGAACTAAAGAGCCTCTTGATGAGGGTGAAAGAAGAGAGTGAAAAAGCTAGCTTTAAACTCAACATTCAAAAAACTTAAATCATGGCATCCGGTCCCATCACTTCAAGGAAAATAGATGGGAAAAAGTGGAAGCAGTGACAGATTTTATTTTCTTGGGCTTCAAAATCACTACAGACAGTGACTACAACCATGAAATTAAAAGATGCTTGCTTCTTGAAAGACAAAGGTCTGTAGAGTCAAAGCTATGGTTTTTCCAGTAGTCATGTACAGATGTGAGAGCTGGACCATAAAGAAGGCTGAGCACTGAAGAAATGATGCTTTTGAACTGTGGTGCTGGAGAAGACTCTTGAGTCAGTTGGACGGTGAGGAGATCAAACCAGTCAATCCTAAAGGAAAGCAACCCTGAATATTCATTGGAAGGACTGATGCTGAAGCTGAGGCTCCAATAACTTTGGCCACCTGATGCGCACAGCAGACTCACTGGAAAAGACCCTGATGCTGGGAAAGACTATAGAGATTGAGGGCAGGAGGAGAAGGGGGCAACAGAGGATGAGATGGTTGGATGGCTTCACCAACTCAATGGACATGAGTTTGAGCAAACTCCGGGAGACAGTGAAGGACAGGGAAGACTGCTGTGCTTCAGTCCATGGGGTCACAAACAGTAAGATACAACTTAGTGACTGAACAACAAGAACAATCCACACATTATTACACTGTCAAAAAATCAGGCTTCCTGTGACATACACAGGAATCTTTTCTACAATATTTAGGAATAGGGCATCAGCAGAAGCATTGTCAGGTTGAACTGAAGGAGATTAAGACAGGAGGAAGTGAAGAAAGATTGTTGCACTTCCATAATTCTACAAGCAGGAAATGTGCTGATAGAGCTACCCAACTGCAAACATGTGCTGCCATTCAAGGAAAGGAAAGAATGACTTCCAGGACAGACTCAGATGCAGAAGCAAAAGCTGATAGAGATGCCACAGATGTGGAGGTTGGAGTCAGAGGCCCAGAGGGCAGTGCTAAGAGCCACAGAGCAAGTCCCAATCCCCGAAATCTAATGGAATTTTACTTACTGTATTCCAAAGTTTCTGGGATTAGTAACCCCTTTATTCTCTCATTTTATCCTTGTGGAATGAAAATGTCTATCATGTGCCTGAAACATCACAGTAATTTTGGAAACAGATAACTTATTTTGTAGGTTCATAGAGTCATAAATAGAGAAGAGTTTTACCATAGTATTGATCATACCTAGATTCTCACCTACATCTTGACACAGATCATTTAGATGATAAAATGTGTGACTCTTGAGCTGATAATATTTAAATGAGATTTCAGACCTGGAGAAAATGTTGTAATGGGTTGAACTTTTGTAGATGTTGGAACAGGGTGAATGTGTTTTTCATGTGGGATAGATTTGATTTGTTTAAAGCCAAAAAGTTAAAGTTAGTGGGTTAAATGATGATTCCCAAAAAGATATGCCCAGGTCCTAATCTCAAGTGTCTCTGTATATGACCTTAATTGGAAAAATAATCTTTGCAGATGTAACTTGGTTAAGGGTCTTAAGAAAACATTATTTCTGGATTAAACAGATAAGCCTTAAATCTAATGGCAAATATCCTCTGAGAGACAAAAGAGGAGAAGACGTGGGGAGAAGAAGAGAAGTCATTTAACACAGAGGCCAAAACTGGAGTTACGCAAACCACAGCTAAGGAATCCCTGGAAGGGGAAGAAGCAAGGAAAGATTCTTTCTGCTAAGCTTTGGAGACAGCATGACCCTTCTTACATTTGATTTTGGAATTCTTGCCTCCAGAAATGTTAAAAAATAAATTTCTGCTATTTCAAGCTACCAAGTTTGTGGTAACTTGTTACTGTAGCCACAGGAAACTTATACAACTAAGACAGCATTTTACAGCTAAGGTAACTAAAGTTTAAAGAACTTAAGTGATTTCAGTTTAAAGAAAAAGCATGAAACAGATGGTCTTTGCAACTGTTGCTTCAAGGTAGGGTGAAAAGGCAGTGGAATGAAAGTGAGGAGATGGGAGTTCTAGTTCTGGTGTTAGCTGTGGGACTCTGGACAAGTCATAACTTCTCTGGGCATCAGCTGCCTCATTTGTAAAAGTGAGAGTGGGGATGATGAGTATTTTATATATATATACATACTTAATTTATATTATATATAAATATATATATATATATTAATATATATAATACATATATATATACAGAGAGAGTTCAAAATTGCTAGTCATGTGAATCACATGGAAAGCTTACATAAAAAGCTTCCTATAGACTTACTATAGACTCCCAGCCTTTATCACACCACCCCTGTCCAACCTGTTAATTCAGAATCACTGCAGCTCTGAAATCTATCTTTTAAAAATTCCCAGCTGATTAAAGATCACCAAGTTTGGGAATCACAGGGTGAGATGGTTATCAAATCTCACTTGGTGCTATGTTTCGTATTGGATTAGAGACCTATTCCCATAGTTTTCAACACTTAAATATATGCAGGGCGTGGACTGTGTATATCTGTGAACATAAAGAGGATGAATGTAAAAGCAAGTATCTGGAACCTATTTATTCCAGGTTCCAGGGGCATGGGATTTGGGCCTAAAATAACTCTTAATATCTTTGTTCTGCATAACCAGTCACTGTCCCTGGCTGACTCCTTCCTGTCGCATCTCATCGTGTTCTGTGAACAGGATGATTGTGTAAAGTGTTTTCTCTCCACAAAGGGAAAGCACATATGTGACACAGCACAGGCCAAGTGAAACAGGTATCGTTCAGAATGTCTGCATACAAGCTAGTGTTGCCAACATGGATTTGTCACATCTGAGAATGATATTCACAAAATCTTTTCCATCTTTCAGAAGTCACACAGCTTTAAGAAAAAAAACACATCCTCCTTCTTAGAAAAAGGCCCAGCTTGACTATATACGGTTTTTTTGTTTGTATTTAAATCTAGGCTTGAGTTATCTTCTTGGCTCTCAAGTTTACCATATTTTGTCTCCTAAATTTAATGTCTAACTGCAATAGTAGGTGTGGAAAAATTTAATGTGTATTAGAGCCTAAATGTAATCATTAAAACTCATTGATCCTGAGTAAACACAATCTTAGCAGAATTAAAAATCACTATGACTCTCTGGTCATGAAGTCAACACAGAAGGAAAAGTATTTTTCTGATGTTTACTATTTGCTGAATACCATGTGTTAACAAGGCTTGTCAACACATAGAGCCTGAATTACATGTCTGTCAGCCGCAGAAGATCCTTATGGAGACAGGATTTGTGAATTTTGCAGAATTTGGACAACCTAGAAAGATCAATGAAACACAGATCCCTGGTTATCTTGAGGAAGATCAAAGCAGGAGTTATTTTTTCTGTTTGTTCCAACTACCCCATTTCCCAGGGCTGGGCTAGTCTTCACAATCTACAGTCACAGGGCAGTATGAGGCTGATGGAGAGGAATCACATCATCCCAGATAGCATTCTAATTTCTACAACACCAGTCTCTTTAAAGACTCTTTGAAGAGTTAAAGTTAAAGGGGCACACAAATATCTCATTCAGGCAACTGGGACTCTTCCCACGGTTCTGTGTTATATCCTACACCCTCTGGGAACTTCTATCCTGGGATTTTCAGGAGGAGGATGGTTCACTCACTAGATTTCACTTTTAGAGTCTTTAAGTACTTTATAACTAAAATCCTACATTTGCTTAGATTTTATACAGTCTTTCAATTATTCATTTTTAAATTCTCAGATTACTAAGACAAAGAAGCAAGGAAACAGAGATGTTTCTCTTTTGAGAAGTTAAGTATGAAAAGCATGGAAAGTGTTAGTCACTCAGTCGTGTCTGACTCTTTGCAACCGCATGGACTGTAGCCCACCAGGCTCCCCTGTCCATGGGATTTTTCAGCCATGAATACTTGGGTGGGTAGTTATTTCTTTCTCCAGAGAATCTTCCCAACCCAGGGATCAAACCTGGGTCTCCTGCTTGCAGGTGGATTCTTTAGGTCTGAGCTACCAGAACAGCATGGAAGCATCTCTTAGCTCCCCTACCCTATTAGACTGTGAGCTCTTTAAGGGCAGGGTTTATCTTTCTTTTATCCTGTTGTTACCAGCATTAAGACCAGAACTTGTGAGTACTCTATGAATGCTTGCTGAATAAGTGTATGAGTGAATATAATAATAACAATAATAAAAAATAATAACAATAACAGTATTAGAAGGCTCTAACACATACAGATTGAGACAGTAATTACTCCATTGAAAACTTTAAGCTTGGCTTTTCTTGTCATTGTGGTTATTAATGCTTCTCGACTATTCTCACTAACATTTTATAAAAATTTTCAAACATACTGGAAAGTTGAAACAATTTAACAATAAACAACTATATACTCATCCCCTAAACTTTATAATTTACATTTTTATTATAGTGTCTAGTGCAGCAGCAGTGTCATCCCAGCATGGCATTCTGGATTCCTTTGTCTTAGAGGAGTAGCAGTGGTTGAGCTCCCCCTTAAGTATATAGCTAATGAAGTTTATAGATAATAGTAAAGCAGTCTCTTTAATTAAAGGCTCCCCTGGTGGCTCAGTGGAAAAGAATCTCCCTGCCAATGCAGGAGACAGGAATCAGTCCCTGGATTGAGAAGATCTCCTGGAGAAGGAAATGGCAACCCACTCCAGTACTCTTGTCTAGGAAAAGACAGAGGGGCCTAGAGGGCTATAGTCCATGGGGTCGTAGAAGAGTTGGACATGACTTAGCTACTAAACAACTACAACGATCTTTAATTATGCCTTAAAGAAAAGTTAGATGTATGAAGGAAAACTGAACTGTGTGGGCATATCCAAGGGGAATGCTGTGGCCCATGAAGACGGTTAGGCTTTCATCAATATCACAGGGTTAGTTGAGGCTGACTGGGACATTATGAAAGAATGGCAATCTACTTTTGAAAATTTGCTTTGAAACAAGTCTGTAGGATAACAGAAGTTATATCCAGTTTTGATTATGTGAAGAAACAATTATGAGCAGAGAGTCACAAGCACAATCTCTGTGAAGTTGGAAGAGATTGTTTTAAAATATGCTGCCACACAGATCAAGTTCAAAGATTCTCTTTCCCTGCCCCATGGCCAATAATCTAGACAGGATTTCAAACACCCAGAAAGTGTAATGGGGAAGAATCTCATATAAAATGTGGGCTCCAGCAGAATTCAGAAAGAGGAGTATGGGAAGTAAGGAAAAAAAAACAAAACAAAACAAAACCCAGTCATCCAGATAATTTGATAAGAGAACAGAGAAGATCTTGGCAATTTCATTGTAATAGCTGCAATTCTCAGTAACTTAATCCTTGGGGGGATGGTGAGGTGAAGATATTCCCACATGCAAGAGCATACACTGACAAATTTCCTATTAGAGACATTGTCCATCAAAACTGAGGTCTTATTTTCTATCTGGTGATAATATACAGATATCCCCCCCGCCGCCTGAAGCACTGACTTAAAAAAGTAAGTTACAAAATTTGTCCAGTTTAGAGACTATTGTAATTCTGTTGACTCTGTATGTGTCTGCTGCAGGACATCTGTGATATCATGAACCTCCTCTGTCTGTTCTTCAGAGATGGGAAGATGAATACAGAGTTTATGTTGACAAGGACTATAAACTAAGCAGCTCCATACACTCCCCCAGGCTCCCAGAATACAAAGAAAAAAGTAATCACTCCAAATGACCCCCAACTATTTAGAATTTCATACCATCAAGTCAGATGAGCCAAAATTGCTACCACCTGTAAAGATTCAAAAAAATACAAAAATCACTAAGAAGAAGAAGAAGAAAAAAAAAAAAAAAACAAAAAAACGTGGCAGATGTGCTTGGAGGGAGGGAGAACCAGCAGAGGAAGAACAAGCTTGGAGCACCCCCTCCAGGGAACTTGTGATCATATCAGACTTCGAAATTCTGCCAGATTCTAAAGTAACGAAATAACATGCTTTATCTATTTTTCTCATGATTTTAAGAAAAGTTTGTTAAAATGTATAGATCCTCTAGGATTATAGAAGTGAAGGGTGGAAGGAATTTGAGTGTGTCTACTCACAGAATCATAGACTTTTAGCTTTGGTAGGGGCCTTGGGAATCATTTAGTAGAGTTCGCTACCCAATATAAAATATCCCCTTATAAATATGAATCTGTTTTCTGCTTGCATGCCTCATAGGACATGTGGTCTGTTAAAATGTTTGAGTTCTCTAACTGTTGACAAGTTTTTCTCTAATACTGAGGAAATCTGCTTCCTTTTAACATTCAACCATGGGTTCTAGTTAGCAAAACAGAAGTAAGTCTACTCACAATTCTTAACAAGTGAGGTCCTCATATGTTTGAAACTGGGTATCATAAATCACCCAAGCCTTCTCTTTTCTAGGTTGAAATATCCACATTTCTTTAAACAGGATTTCCAGATCTCTTGATAATCTGATTAATTTTATCTTCTAAACATACTTTATCAGTGTCTTGCTCAACATGTGGTACTCCAAATCAAACGCAATGCCTTAGGTATGGGCTTATTATCATAGCTAACTGCCTCCAATGAAAATTGACAAGAAAGGTTAGATTACTTGCTCACATTTAATCAAAAAGAAATAGAGACAGAAATAAGAAATGGATCTCTGTATTCTCAGGTCAGAATTCTTTATATCATGTTGAAAATAATCTGTAATATAGGAAAAATATGTTTCTTCAACATGGATAACAGGATTTTTGTGATTACAAAAGGAATGAATGGAAAGCAATGAGTCTTAGGATGAAGAACTTCCTTCTTACAGGCCAGTTTAATTCCCTTATTCGGGTCTCTACTCCTGTCCACGAAGGAAAACAAAAATGTATTCTCTCTGGATACAGGTCTCAAAGGATGTAGTTGCAAAGGATCAAAGCACGAGTGAGCACCTCCTGGTCTTTGTTTAAGAGGTTTGGTGCAATCCAGAAGGGTTTCTTATACCTCCCAACTGAAATCCCAATACTTACTCCCCTGACATTAAAGACAAATTATAAATTTAAGACAATTAAATATCAGCCTGAGTGGTAGCGGATAAAGCTCAACTATACTCACCTTTTAATCAGAATTTTGAATATAAAATATATAGAGCAAAGATGCAGAATGGAGTGATGTATATATTACTTCTGGGCTAGTAGTTAAAATTGAGTTTGAGAGCTTTGGGCAAAATAGCATTCTGTTGCACAATGGTTGGGTTTTGGCTTATGTGCTTTCTTTGTATCTTTCCTACCCTCCATAAGTTCCAAATTCACCCCTGAAAATACATATGGAATTAATTCAATATCTACTTACTGCAAATCAACAAGACAAAAGGCATTGAGAACTGAAATTCACACACATAAAAAAGAATGAGGCCTGCCTTAAAGGAACTCAGCAACTAATGTTAAAAAGACAAATATGCAGATAACAAAGAAGCTATGCTGATACAAGGAAAAAATGGATGCATAAAATAAAAACGCACCTATACTCAATCTTTTCCTCTGAAAGCAAGATCCAAAGTTGGGGGATAATTTAAAATTGGGATCAATTTACATTTGACATCAGATTGAAAATTACATGAAAGCCTCAAAACACAAAAGATCCAGAAACTCCTCTTCTATCAGCATAATAAACATGCCCTGTGAAATTAACTGGCCCCTAGGATGGGGTTTCTGTGGCTCAGACAGTGAAGAATCCTCCTGAAATGCAATGGACCTGGGTTCAGTCCCTGGATTGGGAAGATCCCCTGGAGAAGGGAATGGCTACCCACTCCAGTATTCTTGCCTGGAATTCTATGGAGAAAGGAGCCCCAGGCTACAGTCCATGGGGTTGCGGAGTAGGGCATGACTGAGGACAGAGAGACTAGGATGAGCCGATTAATTCTGTAGAATTTTGACTCTGAGATACCTGAACTTTCCATGACTGTAGATGAACTCCTGGGACAGGCCTACGCTCCATGGTCAAAGGTGACACCCAACTGTCGTTTGTCTGGGAGACGGGCACTGCTATGTTTGAAGTAGATACGAAAAGCACAACTGAGACAGGGCCAGGGCAAGCCACGTTGCGCTTTCCCTCCTGTCACTGGGTAGACTAGTAAGCAAAAAGCTGTTAGGCTGGACATAGGCCATTCTTACCCCCAAAGTGATGGATTTTACAAGACAATAACAAACAGAAACCAAATCTAGGAATGCTGAATTCACCGAGAAATCCAAAAGAGAAATATCAATTGTCAATTGTTTCCCAAAGGGGTTGGAAGGAGAACCGAATAAAGCAATTCTGTAAAATGCAGTCCAAAAGCCCTCATTGTTTACTGCATGGTAAGTCATAATGGCAGGAGTGGTCTTATCCTGTTACACTGGAAAATGAGCTAGAAGAAGATAGAGTCACAGCTTTTGCCACTAAATAAAGTAAATAAATACTTAATAAGTACAGCAGAACATCCAGACAATGCACAGTCCTGCCGTTCTCAGCCACTCCTGCAAAGAGAAATTCTTTCTTTCAGGTTCTGCTGCAGGCACCACAGTAAAGCATTCTGACAGACAGTTGGGATATTATGAAGATCCTGAAAGCAGTTTGCTTAGAATACCACAGAGCTGGCTGATGTTTGAATTTTGAGCATAAAACATTTTATTTCCTTTTTCTGAATTAAGGAATGGGCCTATCCCAGAGTGTATCAAAAAGGGGAAACATTCCAATAAAGAGAAGATGACATATATAGTCAACTGAACTACAGTGATCTCTCCTGCCAGTAGAGCTGAAGACTGACATTCTGTCTGTTGAAGGGGAACAATGCTACTGACAGCCCTGAGAGCCAGTCTCTCATTTCTATACTCTACAATGACACTATCCCTACCTTTCTTCTCTTACTGCAAACACACACTGATGGTTTCACTTGGATTTATCTCAACATATAAAAATCTCATGTGCATCAAGACAAGACAACTCAAGAATACATGTATATTCTCAAGAATACATATATATCCAACTCATGGATACTTGTATATGTATGGCTGAGTCCCTTAGCTCTTCACCTGAAACTATCACATTACTAATTGGCTATATCCCAATACAAAATAAATAGCTTTAAAAAAAGGCTAGACAACTTAATGAGCCAGTCATTTTACCTGTAGGTATGCTTTTAGGAATAAACTTTCAAGAAACACACATATGTATGCACAAGGAAGCAATGAAGAATGTTCCATGAAATGCGATTTGGAAACAAAATAATAAAACAGAAACAACTGAAATGTTCATCAATAGCAGAATGGAAAATAAAAAGTGGCAGAGGAATCAATGGAGAACTATGTTACAGATAAAAGGAATGAACTGGATCTCACTATAAGGATGAAGAAATTCTGAAAATACTACTAAAATGGAATTCTCTAGGCCAAAATACTGGAGTGGGTAGCCCTTCCCTTCTCCAGGGGATCTTCCCAACCCAGGGACTGAACCCAGGTCTCCCACATTGCAGGCAGATTCTTTACCTATTGAGCCCGAAAAATAATGTAACAGAATGATACATAGCATGATCTACATACATAAACCTAGAAAGCCCACAAAGCAACATTACATATACATTACATTACATAGATACTCATAAATGGCTTTAAAATATTTTTAAAAACTGAAAGGATAAATGGCAAACTCATGGCAGGAATGGGCTTGCCTAGGATGTTATCTACGTTATACTGTTTTGCTTCTTTTATTTATTTTCATTTAACTATTTTTCCTTTCTTTGTTTATTTCTTGACAATGTATGAGTTTTAAAATAAAAAGATGAAACATCAGACAAAAATGTTAATTTTCAAGTCTAGGTAGTAGGAATATAGTATTTGTTCTATTTAAACTTCTTAAGAAAATTAGACCTCAAAGGGGCCAATCACTTGACTGGCATGGAAAAACGCATGTATGGGATGTTAGGAATTCCAAACATACGTAAAGACTTAGCACTGTTTAATGTTTCGTCTGAAACTTAAAGGAGAGAGTTCATGGCTATCTGAGTGAACAATTGCTACTATAGACATGAGCCAGCCATTCAGCAATACTGGTTCTAGGCAAGGACACTGGCAAGAGGAAGCAGAATAGTGTAACAATTAAGAAGCTTTGACATCACACAGATCTGGGCCTAACTCCTGATTCAGCCACTAAGTATGACTTTAGCTATGCTGCTTAACCTCTTTAAGCTTCCATTTCCTCATGTATAAAATGGAAATAATAATTCTTATCTCACATAGAAAGTGAAGAAAGAAAGTGTTAGTCATTCAGTTGTGTATGACTCTGCGACCCCATGGACTGTAACAGCCTGCGATGCTCCTCTGTCCACAGAACTTTCCAGGCAACAATATTGGAGTAGGTTGCCATTCCTTTCTCCAGGGGATCTTCCCCACCCAGGGATTGAACCCAGGTCTCATGCATTGCAGGCAGATTCTTTACCATCTAAGCCACCAGGGAAGCCCATCTCACATAATTTTTGGAAAATTTCCTGAGCTAATGTATAAATATACCACTTTGTCTAGCACATAGGAAATATTCAAAGAATGGTTAGTGAAAATGAAACGGATGAGGAAGCATTTATTGTTACACATGGACTTTTAAAGGTTAACCATTCTTTTATTAATTCTACATACATGATGAATATGAGGAGTTTCCATCATAATAGTGGAAGACTATGAAGAGGTGAGTAGGATGTGAGGTGATGACTGGGGTCAGGAAGCCTTCTAGATGTGCCCCTAACCCCAGTGCCCCTCCCATCATCACTGAGAGTCACTGTTCTATGAATAGTTTAGCAGTATCCCGGTCTGGGAATTTAAGGTTTCTAGGATAACAGAGGTGTAGCTGGTAGCAGCTCCAGATCACTGCTCCCTCTGGGAACCTGGATTCCAGAGATCACAGAAATGTGATACTTCCTGCTGGCAGCAGCTGGGTCTCCTGGGTGGACGAAATTCTGGGGCACTGGAAGGGGATGGTGGCTCGTACTCTGTCTAAGCAGCCTAGTGTCTTAGGGGACCCCACCCTGAATCACAGGAGAGGAATCCCAAATGAAGGCCAACACAGTGTCCTAACATATTTGTCTACCCCAATCTTGTCTCGCTCCTGAAAGGAGATAATAGTTTACATCTCTTTCCTCCAAATATCAATAAAGGTTCAGAAAAAAAGAACAAAAAACTTTGAGCTGTTCAAACATATTAAATCACAAAGTTTGAAGAAACCTCCAGTGGAGTCCATCTGACTACCTATCCTTCCTTTTCCACCTTCCCACCCACATTATCCAGATTACATCACAAGTCATTGTTGAAAACATAATGAAACCACTTTTCTTAGCTGCTTATGTTTCTCAACATTTTCAGTCAATGAATCCAACTTTACCCCAAAAATGTCAGTAGCAGATACCTATTTTCCTTTAAGTTATTAATCTTCAAAAGTCACAGTGATCAGAAAATGAATAAAACTGGCCTTCTTGGTATCAGGCCTCACCTAACTTGGTGGGTCAGCGTAAAGAATGGTGCCACCTGCACTGCAAGAGCCTCAGGTTCTATTCCTGGGTCGGGAAGATCTCCTGGAGAAGGGAATGGCAACCCACTCCAGTACCTGAAAAATCCCATGGACAGAGAAGCCTGGCCAGCTATAGTCCATGGCGTTGTAAAGCAGTTGGACACATCTCAGCAACTAAACCACCACCACCAAAGACACCTTTCCCACACAAATCTGTGGCAGGGCATTTCTAGACTAATCTAAATATTTCTTGCTGCAATTTAAACCTCTGCTCTCTTAATCTTCTTTGTATGTACAGAGTACTTTGGAGGGAAGAAATCAGCAACCCCAGCAACGTGTTTAATAGTTCTCAAGAACAAAATTGCTCAGGCAATACTCTCCAGATTTTCCTCTTAGTCCAAAGACAGTGCCTATCACTTTAGCAGCCAGGTGCTTTGACATGTTTCCTATTAGGTTTAGAAAACGAGCAAACATATGGTGGGAGGGATTAAATGACATGATTGAGGCCAAGAGTAAGGGTTTTAAAACTCTCTTTCATTTGCTGGGATATGTTTTTTCTGCACACTGGCCTGCATACTCTCAAGAGTTTAAATTAAGTAGGCAAAGATCATGGTAAGTGCTGACTATTTGGGAGCGACAGTTAAAGTCCCAGCCCTTTGAATATCTTGCCTGTCACTGAGTCTTTGAGTGCATCTGCCTACATTAATCAGTATCTCCTGACGAGGATACCTTCAGATTCATAGGTTGGTTTGTCAAATGAGGCTTTTCATAATAGAGAAGCACAGTCTATTAAAGGAGGAAGTGAAGGAGGGAGGGCGTGAGAGAAGAAAAGAGAAGTAGAGGGAGAGATTGAGGGAGAAAGGGAGGGAGAGAGAAAAAAGAGGAGAGGGGCAGGGGGAAGGAAGGAGAGCTGGCTACTCTATCCTTCCATTTTGGGGAAAGAAACCCAGTTATGTTGTTGGTGCCATTATAATGTAAAGTGGTCTGTATTATCTATGAGGGAAAGCTTCATTTTCATCTCAATAAATACTTCTGGGTTTGCACATATACAGTTCAGATTATAGTTCAAGATCAAAACCGCACCTGCAGTTCACAATGACCTATTTTTTGCCCCAGTCCCCCAAAGTTGCTCTGTAGCAAAGCCAAGTCAAAACAATGCTCCACAAAAGACTGCGAGTTCCTGGCAATTTCCCTTCTACTCTACATGCTGCCAAGGTCACCCAGAGGTGACGCTGAACTCTCCATTTGGACTTTTTTGCTTTTTCCTCCCCATTTCCCCTCCCTCCACTTACGTACATACTGATATGGTTTATGGCCTGTACCTCAATAGCATTATCACCCTGGATTTCCATCAGACCTGGGGTCAGCGGAAGCTGGGAAGGCGACTGGATGTGAGTGTGGGTGTGGCAAGGTCCTGCTGCCTTATCAGGGAGGGAAGAGCGGGAATCCACCTGGTATGCTTCTGGCTGTGAAGTGTGGTGAGGTGAGCCAAGGTGCCAGGGGGTCACTAGGAGTTCACTTTGGATAAGTGCCCAATATTGAAGGACTTAGCTCATCAACTTTTTTAATTTGCAAAGATGTATTTCCTGTTGGGTTTCTTTTCCCTGTCACAGGGGCAAAAGAATCCAGTATGCAGCTTGTTTGGTGTGTACAGGAAACATCCCCCTCCTGAATTAAATCCAATTATGGTAATTCATTCAGAAAATCCATGGGATTGCTGGCACAAGTTAAACTGCCCAGGGTGGAAGAGTCGGGTATTTAGCCCGGGTACCTGTCAAGGATACCTGGGTGCTTTCCTCAGCACTGCACTGACCTGTACCCGAACCTTCCCAACATCGTTTCACAATCTGGATAACCTTCGCTTGCCTTGTTGTATTCTCCTATAAAATGGCAGTTCTTACTCTTTATTCCTGAACTGCTTCAATTACCTGCTTAAAGAGCCCTGGCCAGTAGAACACCTAGGTCTCAGGAACAGAAAAAGAAACAGAATATCAAATTTCAAGTTTGTGCTTCCAGATTTGGGGGTTGAGGGTCGGCTGATGGGGAAGCCCTATGGCTGTCCCTGAAGAGGATATTAGCATTGTTCCTTTATGTTAATTTTGGATAGAACTGGCCATTGCTTGGGTCTTATGTGAATTGTTACAAAGCAGATGGGAATATTGACTCATTCTGCCCTGTTAAGGTCAACACTAAGGAACAGTATTAATTTTCTGAAGCTCACTTTGCAGTAAAGAGAAGGTAAAAGATAAGACTAAAAACTCTACCCTATTACAGTCAAATTGTCCTCACACCTATCTGATCTACTTTGGAATCTAGCTGTGATCAACAATAGCAATAATCACTTCTTCTCAAACTAGAAAACTTTCTCCAATCAAAGTATTCATGGTCAAGACATATTTCAACAGACTGGATTCCCTGCTGAAAGACAACAGAGGGTATGCACCCAGGCTCCTTAGCAAGTAGTTCATATACTGACATGCTGCTAAGTTGCTTCAGTCGTGTCCGACTCTGTGTGACCCCATAGACGGCAGCCCACCAGGCTCCGCCATCCCTGCGATTCTCCAGGCAAGAACACTGGAGTGGGTTGCCATTTCCTTCTCCAGTGCATGAAAGTGAAAAGTGAAAGTGAAGTCACTCAGTCGTATCCGACTCTTCGCGACCCCATGGACTGCAGCCTACCAGGCTCTTCCATCCATGGGATTTTCCAGGCAAGAGTACTGGAGTGGGGTGCCATTGCCTTCTCCGATATACTGACATAAAAGGAAGGATATTTATGGATATAAAATACTTTAAAGCATCTCTCTCATTGGAGAGTACTTGGCTTTTAAACCTTTTTCTTTTGAAAAAGTTCATTTGTTCATTCATTTGACAAACATTTATTGAGCAGCTGCTATGTGGCAGGAACTGAGCTAGGATATAAATGTGAGGAAGGTAACAGTTTAACAGTTTCTATCTTAAATAGTGTACAGTTAGAAGAGGAGACATATGGGAAAACAAAAATAGTACAGTAAGATATACTGTATTAGAGCATTGTGTATGGTATTAAAGAGGTGCAGAGGGCAGGCCAGCTCCTGCCTGAAAGAGTCAGGGAAAGTTTCCAAGGGGAGGAAACATCTGAGTCTTAAAAGTTGAGTAAATATTTGCCAGGGGTATAAGTGCCCAGCTAAAAGGAAGAAACTCCGCTACGTCATGTTGGGTGAATAGCAACCAAGTGTGGGTATACCAAAGGAATGGTAGAAGACACAGTTGGAAAGGTAGGTGGGAGCTGGCTTAAAAAGACAGCAATATGCAAGGGCTTTCTCTTCCCTTTCTGGAGATGATGGGCAGACCCAGAAGAATAATCAATCAAATTTATATTTTAGAAAGATAACTTTGGCAGTAATCAGAAGGGAGTAGCTACCATGCAAAAGCAGAGGGGACTCTGAGACAAGTATGTAAAATTAGTATGATTAAGTTTAAAAGTGCTGATGTAAGTGTGGATACTTATTTAAATTTTGTCATATATCTGCCACCATTATGAGTGTTATGGAAAATCAATATAATAAGAGTTCAGAGACTGGAATGGGATGATAAGGAAAGGCTTTAAGGAGAAGGCAGGCAGACAGATACAACTGAAGCTGTAATAGGATGACCATCCCAGATTGCAGAAATCTTTCAAATAAAGTGTGATGCCTCTAAATACAGGATAGAACCATGATGCATCTGTGAACTGGAGAACATCAGACTATTGGGGAAAACAAGAGAAATAAAATTATCCAAGGCCTTATACATTTAGGCAGGTATATTAAGTTACACTGAAGTCTACCAAAATCTACATGGCACCCCAAAGTAGGACTCGGCAGTCAAGCACTGTCGACACTGAGCTGACATGATCGTACCTATAACTATTGTGGGGAGTTTAGTCCATTTCTAAGTTTGTGCATTAGATGGAGATGAAACATGCTGGGCAAATACAAAGCACTTACTTCCAAAAAGATAGATTTCTCTGGTCTGTTACCAATATTGAACCTTAGTCATCAACCAAGTGAAATCCCATTAAGTTGATATGAACCTGGATTACTGGTTAGTACTTTGTGAACTTTCTACTTCACTTAAGTGTTCTGTAAGAAACAGAAGAGTATATGATGACATCTCCTACTAAAAAAGGAGTTGGGAAGGCCAAGAGTGTTTTTACGTGTGTCCTAACTGAAACTTCTTTTCAAATAGAAAAACCTCCATATTACTTATACTTTACTGCTTAACACTACGCAGAGATGTGAACAATTAGATCATTCTATGAACGAGAAATTCCACATAGTAATCAAACCCCATTTTGGATTATTATTCTTTGTTTATTAAACCAACAAGAGCATTCATTCCAGCTAGTGTGTCAAAAGCACAAAATGAACCAAACACTCTGTTTAGTCGAACAATAGGTGCTCTCAGCCAAAACAAGCAGGATCCCCCAACTTTTGCTTTTATGAACCGTGACTTTACCATGCAATGATATTAGATAATGAGAGGGAGGAGATGTGAAGACGGAAGCAAAAGAATAATGCAGTTGTTTTTTATTCAGTGTCACAAGGGGTGAAATGGATTTCTTGTCAGCTTAAAGCCAAGACAAGGTATAGCTTATAACCAACTCTGTCAATAAATTGTTTATAGTATTCCCCTAATCTAGTACATACTTGATAACTGCAGTACCCATTATTCAATTTTGTTGATTCTGTAAGGCAGTAAGCTGCACACTTCTGTTAAAATAATATTTCATGGACAAGAGAGAGTTAAACTTTATCTCTGACTCATTCATTCTACACCATAAATGACCTCACCATCCTTCCTTGTCATTAACAATGCTAAGTTACTGCTGTATAATTTTACCTACCTCATTTTGAATAGCTCCATAAAGTTGTCCAGCCCATGTGTCAACAGACCACTTGGACTTTGAGCAACACTTCATATCTCTCAGCTGGTAATTATAATGTTTTCCTAAACATGTAGATAATATATGATTTCCAAATTGCAATAATCTTCCTAGGCCACTATTCAGGCCTAGTAATTTCTCATCACTTCAGGAATCAATTCACAAAGTGGGCAAGTAAACTCATTTTCCTCAGCAGTTTTAACCAATTTTATGTTTCATGTAGACATGAATGGTCAAAACTCATTTTTATTTTCTGATTAGTGTTGCTCAATTAATCCTCAACTCTCTTATAATCAGCACTAAAAGAGAAATAACCTTTTTTCTAAAAGTACAATTGGCCCTGGACATATCCTGATTTCACCTGTTCAGGTCTCTGGGTATTCAATAAAGCAAGTTCAGCCGCTGTGCCAAGAGGCCACACAGAGTTCAAGGTAACACCTCACAGCCATCAGTAGGTTAATTATAATTTCATTTCAAACACACCGACTGCATGCTTGTTTCAACTCCAAATGACCTTACCTGCTTAATTTTTTTTTTGGAGGGAGGTGTCTACATGGAGTAAATTTCTGTCAGCAAAGCCGAAAGGCCACTCAGAGTTCATGGTAACAATTCATATTTTTAACAGGTTGCCCAGACCTAAATCCTCATCTTCAAACATTCCAGAGAGAGCACTTAGTAGCTCTGAAGGAAGGAGGGAGTGGGGGAGAAGGAAAGGAGAGGGTAGAAGGGGGAAGCAGAGCCATGGTTCCTGCCTTCTGCAGTTCTGAGAGGTTCACTACCAATGACCATCTTTGCTGATTCTGGGTTGTGGCGGAACGCTCTACACTTTTGAGGTGGAGCCTTTCAGGAGTTTCTAGTGTTTACTTGATTACATCACTGCCAGAAACAAAACTGGCTCCAAAGCAGCCTTATATTTTCATTCTGAAGTGACCACAACAGTGGAAGCTTGATTCTGCATTGATGGCAACTGAGACAGGGCTGATTTCCTTCTCTTTCTCAGTGAGCAGGAACAGAAAAGGGCTTCCCTGGTGGCTTAGACAGTAAAGGATTCACCTGCGATGCAGGAGATATGGGTTCTACCCCTGGGTTGGGAAGATTCCCTGGAGAAGGGAATGGCTACCCACTTCAGTATTCTTGCCCAGAGAATTCCATGGACAGGGGAGCCTGGCAGGCTACAGTCCAAGGGGTCACAGAATCGGACATGACTGAGCGACTAAGCACACACACACAGAGGAGCAGAAATGGAAGTTCTCAGAAGGGTAAATGTTTTCTACAGACAAAGGCTCTTTATCTTACAAATCAGGTTGAACAAGCCCAGGTAACATTAATGAGAGGAATCATTTCACATGTGATTTTTCTCATCTCTACTGTCTATACGGTATCACATGTTGGAATGACAAGCTTTGTGGGGATGTTTTGTAAGATTCCTGGGTTGGAAGGATCTCCCGGAGAAGGGCACGGCTACCCACTCCAGTATTCTTGCCTGGAGAATTCCATGCACAGAAAGGCCTGGCAGTCCATGGGGTCCCAAAGAGTCAGACAGGACTGAGCAACTTTCACTTTTTTAATAAGACCAACCGACCCATTTTCCCATTTAAAAACCAAACCAAACTAAAAGCAAGTGGTCCTAAAGCTTTTGCTCAGGAATGCTTTTTGCATAACTCATCAGTCATTTGTATGGAAAAGTCATTTTCCATTTCACAGAGCTTAGCCATGTTTTGTTTGTTTTGTTTTCTTTTAGTTTTTCAAACTATCTAAACGCTCAACTGCTTAGTATTTATGGTTCATACTATGAACTGTTTTGGAGAGATAAAAAAATAGAGACCCCGTTTATTCTTGGCCATTTATTCCCCTTGAAACAATTATTAGTTGTATGGTACTTTGTCTCAAATTGCTTAAGAGCAGTCTTCCCTGGCATTTAGATCCCACTTGGCTGGGCTGCATCTGCTTTCTTACAGCTTGATCTGTCTTGTCAATCCTTTTTGACAAAATGAAAGGACAATTTCTATAATGTTCACTTATTCCCTCTTCAGAGGATCCTTTCTTGGCAAATAAGTGGGTGGTATGACAACCCTTTTCACTCTCAAAAGTTAACCGCACATTATTTCAATAGTGCTTTTCAAATGAGGGAGGTAATTTCTAGTTCCTGCAGGACCACAAAGCATTTAGATGAGTGCCCCACCATAAAGCCTGATGTTTTGTTACTGTTGCATAACGCAGTGATTTAAATTTTTTAGTTGCAGAGCCTGTTTGCTTCTCCCAAATGAATCTTATGAAGAAGCCCAAAATATGAAATGTGTAATATGAAAGCTGCTTGGGCAGATTTAGGATAAACCACCCCAAGACCTATCAGCTCAGCTCATCTATCTCCTCAATTTTCCCCACTTCTACCAGCACAGTACAGAATCATACCCAAGGGAACTCAATAGAACCACTAGCTACCACCCAACACAGCTTAAAAGCTTCTAAGACATGGTGTTGGTAGTAATTAGGAAATAGGTATTTGTAAGTGGCAAATCATTTCCTCAAACTTAATTAACTCAGAACTATATGAATGACCATGTTAGAACTTTTTTCTATTAAAAGACTATCTCTTGAAGACAAGAGCTTTGTCTTGTTTATATTATACTCCCTATAAAATCTAGCTAATCCTAAATGTTTAATAAATCTTGCATTACAATGCCTTGCCTCAGATTGGAAAAAATTATTTTCTGTGTGGAACATTTTAAGGGGGCAGAAATGATATCTCTCTCCTCCCTCACTCTGTATTCACTCAGAAATCCCTAGTCATCACATCATCACAGAGATCACAAGAGACAAGCCACTATAGCAGTCATCACTGAAACACTCCATCTTATCTTCAAACAAGATGACAACCTCCACACATCTCAACTTTCCTTAATGAGAAATGTAGAATGACAATTGAAAGTTGAGGCCTTCAATAAAGCTTATCTGGTCTCAACTTAAAAATGGCAATAATCAAACTAATCATTTCCCTTGCCTGAAATTCAAAAGGAGGTATAATGAGTGTTAAATCAAGCCAAGGAAGTCATTTAAAGTCTGCCTTCTATTTTAGGAAAATTGTTCCTTCTCAGTCACCAATTAACCAAGTATTTACTGATATCCTGATCATGTGGTGGCTCAGACAGTAGAGAATCTGCCTGCAACGCAGGAGATGCAGTTCAATCCTTGGGTCAGGAAGAACCCCAGGAGAAGGAAATGGCAACCCACTCCATTATTTTTGGCTGGAGAATTCCATGGAAGGAGGAGCCTGGTGCATTACAGTTCATGGGGTCACAAAGAGTCAGACACAACTGAGAAACTAGCGACTAACACACTTTGTGTTTCTAAAATGAGCATTGAACTTGAAGTCAGAACACTGGAGTCCAAATTTAAGATTGCTGCTGCTGCTGCTGCTGCTGCTAAGTTGCTTCAGTCGTGTCCGACTCTGTGCAACCCCATAGACGGTAGCCCACCAGGGTTCTCCGTCCCTGGGATTCTCCGGGCAAGAACACTGGAGTGGGTTGCCATCTCCTTCTCCAGTGCATGAAAGTGAAAAATGAAAGTGAAGTCGCTCAGTCGTGTCCGACTCTTAGCGACCCCATGGACTACAGCCTACCAGGCTCCTCCATCCATGGGATTTTCCAGGCAAGAGTACTGGAGTGGGGTGCCACATTGCTACTTCATAGCAATAAGATACTGCCTAAGAGCACCTTGCCTCTATTTCCTTACCTCTTTAAGTAGAATAATAATTGCTACCTCACAAGATTATTTTCAAGATATAAAAGATAAGATTTATCAAGCACTGTTCCTGGTTTATAACTGATTCAGGATCCTGTGTGTGATCCTAAGTATGCTAAATGTTCAAGAGAGAGATAAGAAAGAAATATATTTTTGACTTTGTAAATCAACTGCCATTAGGTGAACACCCAGGCAGCTTGTAATTTAGTATCCAAGGGGTACAGGGGTACAAGTTTAACTTTAGGGAATTAAAGTTGTGTAGTGGGGGTAGGGGGAATCCAGAGCCCTGGGTTTGTTCCAAAGTAAGCTCCTATGTTGTGCTGTGCTCAGTCGTGTCTGACTCTGGAACCCCATGGACTATAGCCTGCCAGGCCCCTCTGTCCATGGAATTCTCCAGGCAAGAATACTGGAGTAGGTTGCCATGCCCTCCTCCAGGGGATCTTCCCAACTCAGGGATGAAACCCAGATCTCCTGCCTTGCAGGTGGATTCTTTACTATTTGAGCCACCAGGGAAGCCCAAAGATAAATCCCAGGATATATCAAACTGAATTGATTTCAGAATATTACTAAGATTAAAAACATGAAAAGGACTTCCATCTCAATCACCACATCTTTCCCATCACTATCCCTTATTCTATTCCTCCTTCCCTCTTTTTTCTTTTGGCCGTGCCCTACGGCATGTGGAATCTTAGTTCGGTGATTGAACCCATGCTCCCGGCAGTGTAAGCACAGGGTCTTTACCACCAGACCTCTAGGGAAGTCCTTCTTCTTTCTTCTTTTATACCCGAGTCAGGGCTGAACTGGAAGTAGAACAACTACATACTCTCAGAAGTGTAGAAGTCATAGGCCTATTACCAGTGTTAAGATCTTTACCTTTAGTTAATTATTCCTCTGCCAAACTTTCGGGAGTCACAAAGTCACATTTTAGATTTCCCTCAGGGATATTATGATCCATACCTTTAGATGACAGTCAAGATGGCTAGGGTAAGGGACTTGGTGGTTTAGAAAATTTGGACCTTGATCCACACAAAAATTATATAAGGGTTCAAATGCTAAAGAACTCTTTTTTTTTTTTTATGTGATAAAATACAATTGTGAGCTGGAACTCATTTTTTATTCCTCTAAAAAGTTGTGATGACAAAGGAACTTCAGTTAAGCTAAACTTACCCTTTCCTTTTGGATCAACAGTGCACTAGCAAAACAGATAATTTTTCTAAAGGTACATTGAGAAGCAGTCAGATGGCTGAGGAACATCATTATCAACAATGATGATGACAATGACAATGACAATAAAATCCTGCTTTACTGAACCAAGAAATGCTTTCTAAAAGTACATCTTTCATTTGTCTCATAGCAACCATGTATCAAGTACTCAATCTGCATAGGGTCTTAGTCATTATAACCTCTGGTCATTATTAATTTCTTCTTATCATTCTAGTTCAATCTGGCTATTTTCTCCTTTTCTGTACTTAAAAAGTGGCATTAGAACAAAGTAATTTTTATGACATAGATTCAAAAATCATACCCTGGCATTTCTTTCTGTACTTTTACTTCCCTATTACATCTCATATTCTTTTCTGGGAGCCTGCATTGCTGATGACTGGTTCACAAATTCAAATATATTTTAAACATGGAAACTCTATTTTTTTCTCTTTCTTTTCACAATTTTTTTTTTTTTGTGCTCATAACCCTTTTGAAAATAAATAAACCCGAGAGAACAGATTTTAGAATTAAGCAAAAAGAAATGATCATTTCCCATACACTGATATAGGTATCAAAGTTCTTGATGTTTATATGAAAGAATCATTGGAAGTTAAAATTAAATATGCCTTAAGTATTCAGTATATTTAATATTAGAAGTTAAAATTAAATATGCCTTAAGTATTCAGTATATTTTAATTTAAAATTAAAAGTTAAAATTAAATATACCTGGGTGCTCAGCTGTTAAAGAATCCGCCTGCAATGTGGGAGACCTGGGTTCGATCCCTGGGTTGGGAAGATCCCCTGGAGGAGGAAAAGGCTACCTACTCCAGTATTCTGGCCTGGAGAATTCCATGGACTGTATTTTCCATGGGGTCACAAAGATTCAGACACAACTGAGCGACTTTCACTTTCACTCAGAAATCATGTAGTCATAGGTGTGTTTGGGAATTCCTGAGGTTTCAAATTGTTCAAGGTGGTAATGGCATCAGTAAGAATTTCTATTTTAAATCAATAAACAGGTTTTTGAATATAATGAGGTAACTTGTAGCAGACCAACACTTCTGCCAAAAACAATCAGGAAGATTAGAAGCAAAAAATCAGCTAACAACTGAGGAATACAGGATTTGAGAAGACAAGACTGGGAAGAAAAAGAAGTTCTTTGAGATGAAGCCAAAATTCTGTACACCAGGTTCTTGGTGTTGGGAGAAAGGCAGAGGAGCTAAGAGAACTTCTAGAAAACTCAAAGGGCTGGAGAGGGACAGAAAAGTGAGCCTACTGGTATGTGCTGATGCTAAGCTGTAGGACGTAGGGCCTGAGAAGCCAAGCAGATAATGGCTAAAAAGTAGAGAACAGTTTTCTATAGATTCTTGGTGCTGAGGAAACAAAAATGAAGAGTTCAGGTCCGCCTAGGAGAAGCCTTACTAAAATGCCCTGGACGCTCAGCGGGGACACAAAGGTGAATACGTATAATGGTAGGCCTGAGCAAAGAGTAGGCTGAGCCACGCCCCAGACCAAGTCTGCAAAGGTTCTGGGCAGACTGTGGTGATGTCACCCACACTCCTGGTACCTGCCAAAAGACAAGATGCATCTCTGCAGTAAATGTCGTCATCTAGAACCAGCAACACTTTTCATTCACAATGACAGGGACTCAATAAAAATTTAGATTTGCCAAAAACAGGAGCAAGAGAAAACTAGACAATAGAAACAGTCCTACAGATGAACAAAATCAGAAATGGGCTTTAAAAAAACTGTGACTTACATTACATGACTAAGAAATAATAAAATGCAAACGAAAATGCAAAACTGCACCATACAACTGAAATATTTAAAAAAGAAGAAATTCTAGCATTGAAAAATATAACTAAAATTAATAAAATAGTGGGTTGACAAGCAGATTGTACACAGTTGAAGACAAGATTAATAAATTGGAATGAGTACAAAATACCTAGACTGAAGAAAATAGCTAGACTGAAACAAAAGGACAGAACATATGGGACATAGTGAGAAGAGCCAAATATGTCTTTCTGGAGTCCCCAAAAGCAGAAGCTAGAGAATAGGAGAAGGAAAGTTTGAAGACATAATAGCTGCAAAATTTCTAAAACTTACAAAAGAACCTAATCTACAGATTCAACAGTAATTTTACACTCCATAGAGGAAAAATACAAAGGAAACCACACTATGCACATTAGAGTAAAATGGTCAAAAGCAGACAAACTTTCAAAGGAGCAGCTATAAGACTTACACTTTACTTCATCAAGAAAAATGATGAAAATCAGAAAACAATGGAACCACACATGGATATGCTAAAAGAAAATAACCGGCAACTTAAAATTCATCACTCAGTAAAAAAAATTCTTGAGTAATGAAGGCAAAAAAAATTCAAGACAAAAGCTAAGATAATTTATTATTAGCAGATCCATACTAAAAGATACATTAAAAACAATGTGCAAGGAAACATATATACATATATTAGATACATATAAATAAATGTTATCAGTAATATTAATGTTGATTTAGACTTAAAATACTTGTGAAGTGAAAATGTTAGCAATAATAAAAAAAAGTAGGAATGGAGTAAATTAAAGTTGCTTTAATTTCTAGCATTTTTGTGGGGTTTAAGTTATATCAGACTTTTATAAGTAAAAGGTGCATGTTGTATTGTTTAGAGGAATCACTTAGAGACTGTATAACAAACAAGATAATGGAGAAAAAAAAGTAGAGTAGTGAAGTATAATTAATTTTTAAAAAGAAAGAAAGAAGTAAAACAAAACAAAAACAAAAGAGAGGGCAAAAACAGAAAGCAAGTATAATGCTATGTATAAATCCCAACATATCAGTAATTAACTTAAATGAAAATTTACTAAATACTCCAATAAAAAGCAAAATTTGTTTGAACAAACATTCTACATGCCACTTATAAAAGCACACCTCAACTATAACAATCCTGAAAAGTTGAAAGTAAACTGATGAAAAAACATATACTGTGCAAATCTAGCCAAAAAGAAAGCTGATGTGGCTATACTAATATCAGACAAAGTATACTTTAAGGCAAAGGCATTATTATAACATATTATATATATATATATATATATATATATAATAATAATATATTATAATGTTAAAAGTCAATTTAACAAGAAGATAAAAAATCCTAAATTTATATGCCCCTAGTAATATATGGTTATATTATATATAAAGCAAAAATGGACAGGACTAAGAGAAATAAATTCACAATCATAATTGGAGGGGTGCATACAACTGTCAACAATCAATGGAATAACTAGAATAAAACCAAAGGATTGATAGAGATATAGACTATTTATCCATTGTAATTAACAAATTTGATCTAGTTGATGTTTATAGAAACACTGCAGACAGTAACTGTAAACACAAGTTCCATTTTTAAACGGCGTACAGAATATGTACCAACACTGACCATATGCTGAGCCAAATGTCAAGTCTCAACAAATTTCACAGGACTAGAAATCATTCTATTATGTTCTCTGACCACAGCAGAATCAAGGTAGAAATCTACAACACAAAGACAGCCAGGAAATCAAAAAATGGAAAATAATGCCCTACTAAATAACTCATGTGTCAAAGAAGCAATCAAAATGGAAATCAGAAATATCTGGAGATGTTAATGAAAATATGAGGTACAAAGATTTCTGTGATGAAGGTATCTCTAGGGAACTTTATTGCCTTAAATGAATACCTTAAAAGAGAAGAAAAACTAAAGAAGAAAAAAGATAGATCTAAATATGTATCTCAAGAAGTTAAAGAATAGCAAACTGCTGCTGCTGCCACTGCTTATAGCAGAATAAGAGAAGTAGAATACATATGTAAAGTGGAATCAATAAAGGAAAAAAATGGCTTGTTGAAAAGGCTGCTAAAAATGACAAAATGTTGCATTAACAATAATCAAAGAGAACGGAAAGAAGGCACAAATTACCAGTATTCAAAATGAAAAGAAGCATATAACTACATATCCTATAGATGTTAAAAATATAGAGAATATTATAAACAACTTTATGTCAACATATTAGGAAGTTTAGATGAAACAAATTTCTAGGAAAACACAATTTTCCAAAATTGACACAAGAATAAATAGAAGATGGGACACTTGTGGATTAAAGAAGTTGAGTCTATAATAAGTTTCCCAGAAAGAAATTTCCTGGTCCATATGGTGAAATTTTTGTAATATTAAAGGAAAAAATAAAACTAATCTTACACAAATTCTTCTTAAGAAAGAAAATGAGGGAAAACTTATCAAGTATTTTTAGTAGACCAGCATAACCTTGCTATCAAAACCCCACAGGCCATTATAAGAAAGAAAATCCCAACAGAAAATTGGGAAAAATAGCTGAACTAGCATTTCACAAAAGAAGATACCAAAATGGCTAATTAACATACAAAGATTGCCTAATATCATAAATATTAGAAAAATATTACTAATAATTATATTACACAATAAACTCAAAAAAATAGCAGTACACTCACCAGAATGGCTAAAATTAGGAAGAATACAATACCACACATTGTTGAAGATGTGGAGTAAGTTGAACTACCATCATTGTTGGTATAAACTGATTACAATCACTGAAAAACCAGTGGTATCTACTAAAGCTGACGCATATATCCTAACAAATGACTAGCAATTCAACCCTAGGTATATATCCAACAGAAAATGGCACATCAAAAAGCATATACAAGACTGTTTAAGGCAGTGCTATTTATAAAAACCCCACTGAAGAAATATCCCTTATGTTCATCAACAATCAAACAGGAATGACTAAACTGTGGCTTATCTGTATTTGTTGTTCTTTAGTCCCTAAGTCATGTCCGACTCTTAGAGACCCCATGGACTGCACTGTGCCAACCTTCTTTGTCCTTTACTGTCTCCTGAAGTTTGCTCAAACTCACGTTCATTGAGTTGGTGATGCTATCTAAATGTCTCACCCTCTGTCGCCCCCTTCTCCTTCTGCCCTCAATCTTTCCCAGCATCAGGGTCTTTCCAACAAGCCAGCTCTTTGAAGCAGATGGACAAGGTACTGGAGCTTCAGCTTCAGCATCAATGAATATTCAGGGTTGATTTCCATTAGGACTGACTGGTTTGATCTCCAGTGGACTCTCAAGAGTCCTCTTTAGCACTACAATTCGAAAGCATCAATTCTTTGGCACTCAGCCTTATTTATGGTCCAACTCTCACATCTGTACATGACTACTGGAAAAACCACAGCTTTGACTATACAGATCTTTGTCGGCAAAGTGATGTCTCTGCTTTTTAATACGCTAATAGGTTTGTCATCACTTTCCTTCCAAGCAGCAAGCATCCTTTAATTTCATGGCTGCAGTCATGATTGGCAGTGATTTTGGAGCCCAATAAAATAAAATATGCCACTGTTTCCACTTTTTTCCCATCTCTATTTGTCATGAAGTAATGGGGCCAGATGTCATGATCTTAGTTTTTTGAATGTTGAGTTTCAAGCCAGCTTTTTCACTCTCCTCTTTCACCTTCATCAAGAGGCTTTTTAGTTCCTTTGCTTTCTGCCATTTGGGTGATATCATCTGCATATCTGAAGTTGTTGATATCTCTCCCAGCAATCTTGATTCCAGCTTGTGATTCATCCAGCCTGGCATTTAACATGATGCACTATGCATCAAAGTTAAATAAGCAGGGTGACAATATACAGCCTTGACGTACTCCTTTCCCAATTTTGAACCAGTCCGTTGTTCCATGTCCAGTTTTAACTGTTGCTTCTTGACCGGCATACAGATTTCTCAGGAGACATGTACGGTGGTCTGGTATTCACACCTCTTCAAGAAATTCCACAGTTTGTTGTGACCCATGCAGTGAAAGGCTTTAGAATAGTCAATGAAAAAGAAGTAGATGTTTTTCTGGAATTTCCTTGCTTTTTCTATGATCTAACAAATGTTGGCAATTTGATCTCTGGTTCCTCCGCCTTTTCTAAACCCAGCTTGTACATCTAGAAGTTTTCGATTCACATACTGCTGAAGCCTAGCTTGAAGGATTTTGAGCATTACCTTGCCAGCATGTGAAATGAGCATAATTGCACAGTAGTTTGAACATTCTTTGGCACTGCCCTTCTTTGGGACTGGATTGAAAGCTGATCTTTTCCAGTCCTATGGCCACTGCTGAGTTTTTTGTATATCTGCATAACTATATAATGGAATGCTTTACAGCAATGAGAAAGGATAAATTATCACCTCATGCAACAGTTTAGATGAATCTCATAAACAGGTCAAACTATTCAGTGTTGATAGAAATAAGTATAGTGATTACTATTGCATGAGAGGAATTAGGGACTGGGAACAGGAATAATGAGAATGTTCATTCCCAAGAACGAGTAATTTTTTCTGGGTTTTATGGGTGCATTCACTTTACAAAGACAAACCAAGGTGCACAATTGTAATTTACAGCTTTTTCTATTCTACAATAACCTTGACTTTAAAATGTCAATAAAAGGAATATTCTAACTTTCCTCAATTTTTTTCCTTCATGGGTAGAACTTATTAAAAAGTAGACATGAACTGTCTTTTACAACATTTTTAAATTAAAGTATAGCTGATTTATAATGCTGTGTTAGTTTCTGTTGTATAGCAATGTATATTAGTTTCACAGATTAGTACACATATATATGTGTATCTCCACACATTTTTAGAGTCTTTTCCCATATAGGTCATTACAGAGTATTGAGAAGACTGCTCTGCAGTAGATCCTTATTAGTAATCTACTTTATATATGAAAGTGAAAGTTGCTCAGTCATGTCTGACTCTTTGTGATCCCATGGACTATACAGTCCATGGAATTCTCTAGGCCGGAATACTGGAGTCCGTAGCCTTTCCCTTCTCCAGGGGATCTTCCCAGCCCAGGGATTAAACCCAGGTCTCCCGCATTGCAGGTGGATTCTTTACCAGCTGAGCCACAAGGGAAGCCCAAGAATACTGGAGTGGGTAGCCTATCCCTTCTCCAGTGGATCTTTCTTACCCAGGAATCAAACTGGGGTTTCCTGCATTGCAGGTGGATTCTTTACCAACTGAGCTATCAGGGAAGCTCTGATTTTATATATAGTAGTGTGTATATTTTTCAGTCTCAATCTCCCAATTCATCCCTCCTCCCCTACACACTCTGCTTTCCTTCTGGTGACTATAACTTTGCTTTCTACTCCTGTGACTCTATTTCTGCTCTGTAAACAAGTTCATTTGTAAACTTTTCTCCTTTAAATCTGTATTGCTTCAGATCCTCTAAGTGGGTTTAGAGTAAGTCATGAATAGCAAAAGGAATTTAGAAGACTGTATTCACAGATCCAGAGTCTTGGTTGGTTTTCTCCCTAGCTGACACAGCTAGGTTCTGTGATACAAATGTGTGTGTGTGTGTATTTTTACCACCATAAAACTTGAAAATGTTTTCATTTGTACTCATTGTGATGGTTAACTTTATGTGTCAACTTGACTGGGCCAGAAATTAGGTCAAACATTACACTGGGTGTGCCTGTGGGAGTATTTCTGGATAAATACCAACATTTTAATTGATAGACTTAGTAAAGCAGATTGCTCTCCCTCATGTGAGTGGGCCCCATCCAGTTGGGTAAAGGACTAAATAGAATCAAAAGGCTGACCCTCCTACAAGTAAGAGGAAACTCCTCCTGTCTAACTGTCTTAAGCTGGAACATCAGTCTTTTCTGGCCTTGACTGAAATGAAAACATGAGTTTTGGGTCTCAAATCTGCTAGCATTTTAAAACGGAACTTTACTTGCGTCTGCAGCTTGATGGATCTGCGGATCTAGGGAAATTTGCCAGCTTCCATAATCACACGAGCTAATTCATTGTAAGTAAGTAAATAAGTATACATACATACATTTACATACACATATATCTTATTGGTTCTATTTCTCTGGAGAACTCTGACTAATACACTCATACATTGCTTAATTTTTATCCATAATAGATCATTTGTTAAAGGCAGAAAACATAAGAAATACTGAAAAAATAAAAATACATAAAGACCATAAAATTATCACAATTTTGCAAATAAGTCTGAAATATCTTAAACATGCAATCACATTAAATTGATCAGACTCCTTACAATGTACATAGTCTTAATCTTTTTAAACTTAATATTTAAAAAGAGGAAATATGTTTAATTTGCCTTTATATTTATCAGGATTTAAGATTAGTTGTGTTGACATTTATTTCTGAGAATTACTTGCACTTACTAGCATGAAAGACCTTTTCTTATAATATTTAGAAACACAAGTTGAAATTAAATACTAAAAATACTAGCTTTCAATATTCAAAATTAAAAATTCCAAACAACAGGTCATATAAGTAGATTTGGATCTAATATCTACCTCCAAATATCACAGATACAGAAACCAAGACCCAGAGCAGTCAAGAAATTCAACTAAGAATACAGTTTTAGTTAGCAGCAGAGTTAGGGTAAGTATTCAAGTGTCCTGATTATGGGGCCAGAATTCTTTGCACCACCACCTACGATACCTGTCCCTTCTAGCACGATCAGTCATATTAGCTCCTCAAAGGCTTTTTTTTACATGCACAAAAAGAATCTGGTCATCTCTAGCTATTAAAAAGTTGCCATATCTGACTGAGAAATTCACAAATAGAATGGTTCTTTACATTTTCTTCCACCTTCAATAAATTTGGCTTTCACCAGCTAATGTCTGAAAACATCTTTGGATAATTTTCAGCAGAGAAACAATAAATCAGGGATGTCAGTGGTTGAGAGAGGAAAGTTTTTCCAATTTTCATAAACAAAAACTTCAGTGACAGCTGCTTTCAGGTTTTGGATGTAATTTTCCTAACTGATGTCTTCACTGTGGTGTGCCTTGGCTGTCTTCCACGTACTAGCCAATCTTGGGGGAAGCATGATTTACGCTGACGCCACATCAATGTGAAAATCTGATCAAGTAAAGTAGAACTCTGTAGCCTAACTGGGGAGAGCTGGAAGCAAGTCACCATTCACATGTGGATAAGGCAAAGACAGGGTCCATCTACAAAAGTACTGCTGCCCTGCTTCTGGTTTACGCTGGCAACTGATTAGGAGCTAAAGATACAGCACCAAGACACTTCCCACTGAAATGGCCATAAAAACTTTGAAAAAAGCAGAAACTCTTAACAATGTTAAACTCTAAAATGAATGGTTAAACTATGGCCAAAATTCAGAAGGATTTTCAAATGAACAGGAAGAGAGCAGAATTGAGAATCCCAGTTCAGGGCTCATAAGAACAGACTCACCAGACTTCTCTACTCCTACCCCCAGGTCAGAAACTAGGCTCTACAACAGTACTTTTCAACATCGGGCAATTTTCTGCAATACAGATCCTTTGGCTCCATTTGTAGAGATCCTAATTCAAAGTCTGGTTTGGGTAGTTGGGGAGTAGGGGGAGTTGTCTGTAAGTGAATATTTTTTATAAAACACTAAATGAATCTGATGATCTCCCAGGTTAGAAAACTACTGGTCTATAGCAATTACTAAAACTGGATACTGGATACTGCTCTGTTGCATACTTGCTGCTATTTTTTTAAAAACATAATTAAAAAATTTTGAAATACTCATGACAAGTTTCAAAAAATAATACCAAGGGTTTCCATAAACCTTTCAACCAGCTTCCTCCAATAATAATATCTTATATAACCAGAACACATTGTCAAAACGAGGAAACTGACTCTGGTACAATACTATGAATTCAGGTATAGACCTTATTTGGATTTCACCAGTTTTTGCACACATTTTTGTATATGTGTGTTTTATATGCAGTTTCCCTGATAGCTCAGTTGGTAAAGAATCTGCTTGCACTGCAGAAGAACCCGGTTCGATTCCTGGGTCAGGAAGATCCCCTGGGGAAGGGACAGGCTACCCACTCCAGTATTCTTGGGCTTCCCTTGTGGCTCAGCTGGTAAAGAATCAGCTTGCAATGTGGGAGACCTGGGTTCTATCCCTGAGTTGGGAAGATCCCCTGGAGAAGGGAAAGGCTACGGACTCCAGTATTCTGGCCTAGAGAATTCCATGGACTGTATAGTCCATGGGGTCGCACAGCGTCAGACATACACTTGTATGCATGCAGCTGCACAAAAATTTATCACATGTAGATTTGTATCAAGAATGCAAAACTGTTCTATCACCATTAAGGAACTCCTCTGTTTTTTTTCTTACTAGTCAAACCTTCTCCAGCACTAACCTCTGACAACCACTGATTTGTTCTCCATCAGTATAATTTTGTAACTTAGAGAATGTCACATAAGTGGAATTAGACAGTATATAAAATTTGAATTTTAGTTTTGACTTAGCATAATGCCCTCAAGAGCTATCCTAGTTTTTGCATACATATCAACAGACCAGTCTTTTTACTGTCAAGCAGTATTCCGTTGTACAGATGTATCTCAGATTATTTATCCATTCATTCTCTGAGGTACATTTGGACTGTACATTGGAAGTACACTTCCAGTTTTGGTTATTACAAATAAAGCTGCTATGAACATTCACGTACAGGGTTTTCCTTTTTCTTTTTTTTGGTAAACGTTTCACTTCTCTAGGACAAATGCCCAGGAGTGTGACTGCTGGTTTATATGACAAGGATATATTTAATTTTATAAGAAACTGCTAGGCTGTTCTCCAGAGTGACAGAACCATTTTATATCCCCACCAGTAATATATACACGAGAGATTCAATTGTGCTGCATTCTCATCAGCATTTCATTTACCTCATGCTTCCTGAGGTACACAAAGCTGGATATCCTTTTTTCTGAGCCCTTATGCGCGGT
Source organism: Bos indicus (assembly GCF_029378745.1). Lineage (NCBI taxonomy): Eukaryota > Metazoa > Chordata > Mammalia > Artiodactyla > Bovidae > Bos > Bos indicus. The sequence goes on along the minus strand of NC_091770.1, from coordinate 12,163,322 downwards.
AGGCTGCCGTCTATGGGGTCGCACAGAGTCGGACACGACTGAAGTGACTTAGCTTAGCTTATGCCTTTATAACATGGCAAAAGGCAACAGGACTTAAGTGATGCAAAATACTATGGAGTCATGATGTGGGCACAAATTAAAGAGCCCAGTAAGAGGACATATTAGGGCAACAGAGTTTCCATTCATTCTCTGGTTAATATTAGAGAAAGATACAATGAGGGTATAGGCTTACAATAAATCACATTGCATTTGATGAATATCTGCTAATGGTGAGGTACTTGGATAGAAATTGTGTATATCAATGCACTCTCCAGCTATGGATCTGAGATGAGGCTAATCACACTCAAGAATAAGGTAAATAGATGTCTGGTTTTTAAAACTGAAAGTTTGGTATAAAAATGGCTTTTGGCCTAAAAATGGCTTATGGTAATGTAGCCTATAAGCCAACATTTTTTTTCCTCTAGGCTTATAATACATGCTACTGTGCTGACTCCTAATGTAGATACAAGAACATGAACTTCCTTTCCTGATATTTCTTGGGATACTATATGGCAAACAAACCTAAGAAACAGGATATGTCGTTCATATATAGTGAACGACATATCCTGTCTGTTGATATGCAGAATGCATCTAAATATTCCTTCCATGATGGATAATCAGGAAAAAAACAAAAAAAAATATGGAAAAATACTCCAGGATCATGGAAGGGATCTCTTTAAGGGATCTCTTTAAGAGAAAAGGCACATTTTTTTTTAAAGTATAGAAACCAGAGAGAACTTTAAAAAATAAAAACTAATTTGCATTCTCAATACAATGCAAGGAAGCAGAAGTCCAGAATGAAAGTTCATGTTAAGGGAGATAGTGGAAACAATGCAAAAAACCTGCAATAGTAGAATTTTCAATAAATATTGAAGGTAATGATGATCACAACTTCAGCAACTTAAATAACAGATATGAAGGACAAACCTGAATAACTTTAATGAGTGCTGAAATGAAAAAAAAAGAAAAGAAACAGATAAAGAAAATGATTTGTATGGGGAGACAAGATCTAAGAACTGAATAAACAATTATTTAGTGTTTACTCTCCACAAGGTAACATTATAGTCATTCTCTTCTCCTGTCCTCAGTTTGATTCTTCATAATAGAAATAGATCATTGAGAATCTGATAACAATTGCTTAGCTCTGGGATTTTGACCAATGTGGTTCTAATTTCAAGGCATTAAGAATTAGCAAGGTATATGTTGAAGATAAGCAATAATTACCTGTGTCTGACTTTCTTTCCTCAGAAACTTGGATATATCTTAAACAGATTTCCTTCTTTTACACATTTATACACTAATCCAAAATACAATATACTTTAATGTCCAGAGATTATATACATGTTTACTACAATGATAGACCTTAACAATCTTGCTTCATTGCTAACTCAATAACAATGTTCAATGAAATTAAATGCAGTTGCACTGTAATTTCTTCAAGTAAAAATCAATATGGTGGTGCTGAGTTGCTCAGTCATTTGGGACTCTTTGTGGCCCAATGGACTGCAGCCCACCGGGCTCCTCTGCCCATGTAATTTTCCAGGCAAGAATAGTGGAGTAGGGTGCCGCTTCCTACTCCAGGGGATCTTCCCAACCCAGAGATCAAACTGAGTCTCCTTTATTTCCTTCATTGGCAGGCTAGCGTCACCTAGGAAGCCCCATTAAAAAAATTAATATACTAACTCTTAACATGATAATCAGACTACAACTTACACTTTCCTTTAAATTGTATTTGCTTGAATTTTTGCCTTTTATTTGTCTTTTAACATCTCAGAGCTATTTTTCATATTTTGATATTTTTAAAAAGCCAATCTGAGCCTTTTAGTAGAACATTTACTCTAATTATATTTATTATCATAATGAGTATGTTTGGCCTTGCATTATTTGTTTTTGTGCTTTCTGCTTTGTTTTCTTCTTTGTTGTTTCCTTTGCTACACAGAAATTTTCTTTGATTAGTTTTTGATAATAATTTAGAATGTATACAGTCTCAATTCAATTTTTAAAATATAAACTTAATTATCAGTGTCAAGACTAAAAGAGCATTATTAGCCCTACACTTCTCATCTCTCAGTATGGTTGATATTATTAGGGATTTCAGACACAGCTTCTTATTTTTAAGTATTTACACACAAAAGTATCTTATTTGTTTTTCAAAAGTATCTTAAATATTAAAAATGTCTCTCAAAATTTACTCAGACTTCATGTTTAAAAATAGCTTAATTTTCCCTATCAGTCCTTTTATAAAATCACATCCTCTTATTAAAAAAAAATTCCATTGATCAAAAACATGGACAACTTGATTAGTATTATATAGACTTTTATCCTATTTTAAGTTTGTAAAGATTTTCACTTTCTTGCATTTAATTCTGTTGAGCAGGAGGTGGAAAACTTTCTGTAAAGGGCCGGAGAGTAAATGCTTTACATTCCTGGGCCATATATTTATTCTCTGAATTAAGTCTTCAATTCTGCCATTGTAATGTGAAAGCAGCCCCAGACAGTAAGCAAATGAGTATAGCTATGTTCCCATAAAACTTTATTTCTAGAGACAGGCAGTGGGCCACAGATTGCCAACTGTTGCTACAGAGAAAAAGTATGGGGCCAGTGTGATTGGATTCAGCCTTTTTCTAAGGTTAGATGACAATACATGAAGTAAGAGGCACAGCTCTAGGTTCTCCACTTTCCTATTCCCCTGATAAAAAGAGACTCGACCGTAAATCTAGTAGATATGCAGTCATTATTTACTGTGATTTTTAAAAACCATAAAACTAGAGTGTCAATGAATATTTTAAAACCAGAATGACCAAATATGCGCTCTTTAAAGTATATAATCTGTGAGATGCTGCTTAATTTCTTTTGGCATGCTCATTCTATTAATAGAAAACTTGGTTTTTCTATAACATAAAAGCAGGCCTAAATATTTGTCCCACGTCCTATTCCATTGAATGTAAAAACAAAGATTCACTTTAGGGTGAATCTTAAAGGTTCTACGATTTTTTATGAGTATGACAAATCCAGCTGGTGTACAGAATGAAGACTAATAACTTCAATCTTTGCTTCTGTAAGTTGACTGGAAAAGGCATAGAGAAAGATCCGTACGCATCCTGTAGTGTAACGACATGCATGAAGCTTTCGGTGATTCTAGGGGGCAGGGCTCTCATTTTCACTAAATTGGAACTGTGAGAAAGAAATTGGAATTGAAATTATATCAGCAAACGTATGTCTTCCAGATGGTAGGAGGAGAAAGAAGGAGAGATAAGGAGTCAGTTACCAGGAAAATAGATCTTTGGGACTCCTAATAAATCCAGACAAAGATGCAGCATAATCTAGTGGGACCACTGATCACTGTGATCAGAGCCAAAAGGACAAAAAGTCAGGACAAGCCAGTGAACCTCTGAGAGCAGACATCCTTGGTTTGCCTCTTTTTTCATCTCCCCTAAATTTATTGCAAATTTGCCAGAATAAAATCCTTATTAGGTGTTTATTTCTATGTATATATTTCTCTTTATATATTTATAATTACCTAATTATTTATATTTTGAGGGGATGGCTAGGACCAATGTAATCTTGTAATCCCTCTCTATTTACCAAAAAAAGAGAGGAAGATTAGAATAAGGGACTGGATAAAAATGGCTTGCAAACAAAAAACAAAAATCACTTTTGTATGAAATATCTGTAAAATACCTGAAATTAAGACTGTCAAATTCACAGAGAAAGAAAAAAAAAACTACATTAAAAACTCAAAGAAGGTCTGAAGTCACAAGGTTTAATAGACAGAACATAGGTCCTAGGAGAGGCTAATGAAGCTGGGGCTATTTGAACCTAGAGAAGAAAGGGTGAGAAGAAAATTCCCTAACTGTATGGTACCTGTTTATGTATACAGTGGTATGTGGGTCCATTTCCAATTGTGATCTAAAATTAATGCAATAATGGTTTTGAATGACTTGTGAACTCAATCAAGGCCAGAATAATAAGAAACAGGTTTTAAGTGAAGAGTTGAAAATACTGTAATAAAGCTATCATGAAACTGCAGAACATCTATCCTCAAAGACAGTGAAAACCATTCCCTCCCACCTAATAAACTGCCACCTTAATTTCCTTGGGCTTCCCTGGTGGCTCAGACGGTAAAGCATCTACCGACAATGCAGGAAACCTGGGTTCAATCCCTGGGCTGGGAAGGTCTCCTGGAGAAGGAAATGGCAACCCACTCCAGTATTCTTGCCTGGAAAATCCCATGGACAGAGGAGCCTGGTAGGCTATAGTCTACGGGGTCTCAAAGAGTTGGACACGACTGAGTGACTTTTTTTTTTTTTTTAAATTTCCTAAGTGGGTAAAACTTCAGTATGACCTAGAGAAAAAGTATTTCCCCTGCTTTATTTCAACTGATTTGATTTGCTTTCTTCTTTCATATGTACATCTTCCAATGCTAACTGAAGCCACTATGCTAACTGGTTCATTACGGGTGATAACTTTCTGCAGGAGAGAAACAGATCTAGCTATCAACATATATTCATCTAGTTTGAATGAAGATGTTTCATCATCTATATAAGGTTCTGTATTACTTCTAAGACACATATGCCTCAGTTTATCTTTTATCCAACCTTTTAGGCATCAAGAGAAAAAATGGAAGATATGAGGAGTATTTGGTTTCAAGGTTCTGTCAGGTGAATCAACCCCTAGTTTGAATCCTGGTCCCAGGTGTGAATTCAGCTGCCTAAAAATTGGTGTAGATCTTAAATGTCTACAGCTACAGGTGAAATTTTTTGTTTTGACAGGAAACAACTGGATATTTATTGTCACATGTATGTACATGTCAGATCAGTTATGAGTACTTCCTTAAACCCAGACAAGAAGGAGAAAAGTAGAATATGGGGAAAGTGAGGGGATTCTGTGGTAGGTTCCAGAAGACTGATTTCTGTCTTGCTCTTATACTTTGTTACCCATTCACTTGCTTGCTCTGATGAAGCAATATGCCATGTTATGAGATATGTTAGGGAGAGACCCATGTGTCAAGGAACTAAAGAAGGTCTTGGCTAAGAGCTCCTGAGGAACTGAGGTCTCAGTCCAATAAGAAAATGGATCCTCCAACAACCAACTACTAAGTAAGCAAGGAAGTAAATCTTTCCCAAGAGAGCTTTGAAATGACTCCAGCTTTATGGGAAACTGAGTCAGAGATCCCAATTATTAGACCAGATGATATACTGAAGTCATTTCCAGTATATTTATTATAAAAGATAAGACAACTGAGCATAAAACAAATTAAGAATAGAAAAGCAGACTTACAGTATGTAATTTTTTTAACATAGAAAAAGATACTGTATAAAGGACAAGGACCATAAAGAAGTTGGACCATAAAGAAGGCCAAGAACTAAAGAACTGATGCTTTCAAATTGTGATATTGGAGAAGACACTTGAGAATCCCCTGAATGGCAAGGAGGTCAATCCAGTCAATCCTAAAGGAAATCAACCCTGCATATTCATTGGAAGGACTGTTGCTGAAGCTGAAGCTCCAATACTTTGGTCACCTGATGCAAAAGAGTTGACTCACTGGAGAAGACCCTGATGCTGGGAAAGATTGAAGGCAAAAGGAGAAGGGGGTGGCAGAGGATGTAATGGTTAGATAGCATTACTAACTCAGCAGACATGAATTTGAGCAAACTCTAGGAGGGTGGAGAACAGAGGACCCTGGTGTGCTACAATCCATGGGGTCGCAAAGTGTCAGACATGACTTTGTGACTGAATAACAAGTTAAATCTTTATAAGGAGTTCTTATAATAAGAACTCTGCTTCAAAATTTCTCTGTAAAATAAATACACAGATATACTCTTAAAGATGAAGAACTGAAGGACAGGGACAGTTATGGATTTGTCCAAGGGTACACAGAAAGAGAATCGTAACAGATTGCTGAACATGTTATTTCTCCGTTTTTCAGTTCAGTTCAGTTCAGTCGCTCAGTCATGTCTGACTCTGCAACCCCATGGACTCCAGCATGCCAGGCCTCCCTGTCCATCACCAACTCCCGGAGTTTACCCAAACTCATGTCCATTGAGTCGGTGATGCCATCCAACCATCTCATCCTCTGTCGTCCCCTTCTCTTCCAGCCTTCAATCTTTCCCAGCATCAGGGCCTTTTCCAAGAACTCAGTTCTTTGCATCAGGTGGCCAAAGTATTAGAGTTTCAGCTTCAACATCAGTCCTTCCAATGAATATTCAGGACTGACCTGCTTTAGGATGGACTGGGTGGATCTTGCAGTCCAAGGGACTCTCAAAAGTCTTCTCCAACACCACAGTTCAAAAGCATCAATTCTTCAGTGCTCAGCTTTCTTTATAGTCCAATTCTCACATCCATACATGACCACTGGAAAAACATAGCCTTGACTAGAAGGACCTTTCTTGGCAAAGTAATGTCTCTGCTTTTTAATATGCCGTCTAGGTTGGTCATAACTTTCCTTCCAAGGAGTAAGCGTCTTTTAATTTCATGGCTGCAGTCACCATCTGCAGTGATTTTGGAGCCCCAAAAAATAAAGTCTGACACTGTTTCCCCATCTATTTGCCATGAAGTGATGGGACCAGATGCCATGATCTTTGTTTTCTGAATGTTGAGCTTTAAGCCAACTCTTTAGTTCTTCTTCACTTTCTTCCATAACGGTGGTATCATCTGCATATCAGAGGTTATTGCTATTTCTCCAGGCAATCTTGATTCCAGCTTGTGCTTCTTTCAGCCCAGAGTTTCTCATGATGTACTCGGCATAGAAGTTAAATAAGCAGGGTGACAATATACAGCCTTTGGAACCAGTCTGTTGTTCCATGTCCAGTTCTAACTGTTGCTTCCTGACCTGCATACAGGTTTCTCAAGAGGCAGGTCAGGTGGTCTGGTATGCCCATCTCGTGAAGAATTTTCCACAGTTTGTTGTGATCCACATAGTCAGAGGCTTTGGCGTAGTCAATAAAGCAGATGTTTTTCTTGAACCCTCTTGCTTTTTCAGTGATCCAACGGGTGTTGGCAATTTGATCTCTGCTCCTCTGCCTTTTCTAAATCCAGCTTGAACATCTGGAAGTTTGCAGTTCACACAAACTCTCCCTGGCTTGGAGAATTTTGAGCATTACTTTACTAGCGTGTGAGATGAGTGCAATTGTGTGGTAGTCTGAGCATTCTTTGGCATTGCTTTTCTTTGGGATTGGAATGAAAACTGACCATTCCCAGTCCTGTGGGCACTGCTGAGTTTTCCAAATTTGCTGGCATATTGAGTGTAGCACTTTCACAGCATTTTCTTTTAGGATTTGAGATAGCTTAACTGGAATTCCATCGCCTCCACTAGCTTTGTTCATAGTGATGCTTTTAAGGCCCACTTGACTTCACATTCCAGGATGTCTGGCTCTAGGTGAGTGGTCACACCATCCTGATTATCTGGGTCGTGAAGATCTTTTTTGGTACGGTTCTTCTGTGTATTCTTGCCACCTCTTCTTAATATCTTCTGCTTCTATAGCATTTCTGTCCTTTATTGAGCCCATCTTTGCATGAAATGTTCCCTTGGTATCTCTAATTTTCTTGAAAAGATCTCTAGTCTCTTCCATTCTATTGTTTTCCTCTATTTCTTTGCACTGATCATTGAGGAAGGTTTTCTTATCTCTCCTTGCTGTTCTTTGGAACTCTACATTCAAATGGGTATATCTTTCCTTTTCTCCTTTGTTTTCTGCTTCTCTTCTTTTCATAGCTATTTGTAAGGCCTCCTCAGACACCCATTTTGCTTTTTTGCATTTCTTTTTCTTGGGGATGTTCTTGATCCCTGTCTCCTGTACAATGTCATGAACCTCCATCCACAGTCCATCAGGCATTTTGTCTATAAGATCTAGCCCCTTAAATCTATTTCTCACTTCCACTGTATAATCATAAGGGGTTTGATTTAGGTCATACCTGAATGATCTAGTGGTTTCCCCTACTTTCTTCAATTTATGTCTGAATTTGGCAATAAGGAGTTCATGATCTGAGCCACAGCCAGCTCCTGGTCTTATTTTTGGTGACTGTATACAGCTTCTCCATCTTTTGCTGCAAAGAATATAATCAATCTGATTTCAGTGTTGACCAACTAGTGATGACCATGTGTAGAATCTTCTCTTGTGTTGTTGGAAGAGGGTGTTTGCTATGATCAGTGCGTTCTCTTGGCAAAACTTTGTTAGCCCTTGCTCTGCTTCATTCTGTACTCCAAGGCCAAATTTGCCTGCTACTCAAGGTGTTTCTTGACTTCCTACTTTTGCATTCCAGTCCCCTATAATGAAAAGGACATCTTTTTTGTGTGTTAGTTCTAAAAGGTCTTGTAGGTCTTCATAGAACCATTTAGCTTCTTCAGCATTACTGGTCGGGGCATAGACTTGGATTACCATGATACTGAATGGTTTACCTTGGAAACAAACAGAGATCATTCTTTCATTTTTGAGATTGCATCCAAGTACTGCATTTTGGACTCTTTTGTTGGCTATGATGGCTACTCCATTTCTTCTAAGTCTCCGTTTTACATGATATTAAATAAAAATATATTAAAAACAATAGATATGCTTTGGAATAAATAAGTATGTACTACTGGAGTGCTGAATATAAGGTTATATTCATTCTGGAAGTTTCCAATACAAAACAGGAACTTTCTAATGTAATATAGCTTGAGTTAGCTGAAATGATACCTGATTATGTTTGGGGGAGAAGAAACATGGGACATTCAGATTTTTCCAGTGGAAAAGCCTTCTGAGTTGCCAAAACTATAAGGTCAATTTCTTTGGCCTTCCTAATAATACCACTGTTCTCTTTAGAGCAGAAATGGACAGGGAAGAAGGGGAGTTCAAGAGAATCCCTTAAATATTTAAAAATAATTCATTCAGTATTTATCCAGGATCTCTTATATGTATAGTATACATTTAAATAATAGATGAGAGTAGAGCAGATAGATGAAGATATCATGATTTATTATGATTATTTATCTATTTTGTCTGCTCCGAAAAAGTGTTCTAGGTATTTCATGATAAAAGATATGTGTACAATAATGCTTTTAAAATGGAAATAGAAAAGACATTCTATTTCCATGATTCTATGATGATTCTCCAAGTATTTCATGAATGTGACTATCAAGGAGACAGAGGTAACATCTAAAGAGACTTTAACCCTGTGTTAATGGGATGAAATTAGGCAAAGGAAAATGCAGAGTAAAAAGAAAGCTTTTCTGAGTTTTCCTAAATTTCTACTTGTGAACTAAATTCCCTGGGGAAGATGGTGCATAGTCATGTGAAAGACTGATCTTTTTATACTATTCTATAGAGAATACACCTGCAGAAACAAGAAAGACATGAACAATATTATTCTACAGAATTTTCCACCTTTAAATTTATCCACCTCTTAACTGCATTTTGAAAAAGTATGCAAAGAATATGTGAAAACATTCTCAAAATTTTAAAGAAAGATATCAAGTAAAAGTTGAAATTCTCCCTTTTCTCCCATATTCAAGATGAAGAATAATTTAATTGTTAATATAGATAAATATGCACAATACAGACAGATTTTTAGGTGTAGATAGGATTTTACTATAAGTATTGTTTGGTGACTTATTTAAACTTGGTATGTCTGGGAGATCTTTTCATGCCAATATGTATATGACTGCCTCAGCCTTTTCAAGGGATGTATAATATCTCAACTAGAAATGGTTCATCATTTAACCATTCTTCTTCCAAGGATATTTGTTCTAATTCCTCACCCTTGCTAGAATACTTTAATGAATATTTTACATTCATATTCTTGGAAACATGACTGACTCTTTCGAATAGACTCTTAGCAGTAAAATTACTAGAGATCAAGTAGAAAGTGTAATTTAAAATAATGATAGTTATTTCCAAAACTGTCCTCAAATAAGCTGCATTAATTCACACTGTAATTTACAGCTTCAAAATAGTGTCAGTTTCTTCACTCCTTTTTGCAAACCTGCTGCTGCTAAGTCACTTCAGTCACTTCTGACTCTGTGCGACCCCATAGACGGCAGCCCACCAGGCTCTGCCATCCCTGGGATTCTCCAGGCAAGAACACTGGAGTGTGTTGCCATTTCCTTCTCCAATGCATGAAAGTGAAAAGTGAAAGTGAAGTCGCTCAGTCATGTCCGACTCTCAGCGACCCCATGGACTGCAGCCTACCAGGCTCCTCCATCCATGGGATTTTCCAGGCAAAGCTAGATACTGTAAATTAAAACTTTTTTCTAATCTGATAATCAAAAAATGGTACCTCATTATAATTTTAATTTCCATTAATAATGAAGGTAATTGTCTTCATTGTAGGGGAGGGGGACTTTTAGTTGTTTTAAAAAGTTGTTTATTTATTTTTGGCTGCACTAAGTCTTCATTGCTGCACAGGGGCTTTCTCTAGTTGCAGCAAGCGGGGGCTACTTTCCAGTTATGGTGCAGGGGCTTCTTATTGCAGACGCTTTTCTTGTTGCAGAGCGTGGGCTTCAGGGCGCGTGGGCTTCAGTGGTTGCAGCTTGCAGGCTCTAGGCGCTGGCTCAGCAGTTGCGGCTCATGGGCTTAGCTGCCCTGTGGCACGTCGAATCTTCCCTGACTGGGGACTGAACCCATGTCCCCTGCATTGGCTGGTGGATTCTTAACAACTGGACCACCATGCAAGTCTTTAGTTCTTTTTTTAAAAAAATTTTTATTGGAAGATAATTGCTTCACAATATTGTGTTGGTTTCTGTCATACATCAACATGAATCAGTCACAGGTATACATATACCCCCTCCATCTTGAACCTCCCTCCCATCTTCTGCCCCATCCCATCCCTCTAGGTTGTCACAGAGCACTTATTTTTAAAACTGCCTATTGATTATTCTCTGATCACTTTTTACTGGGTTGTTAGCAATTTTTCTTATTGAGTCTGCAAAGTTTTAAATATGTTCTGAATGTTAATCAGTGTTTCATTATAGTTACTACCATTATTCTCTCAGATTGTGATTGAACTTTATTTATACTGACTTGTACCATGTTAAATCTCAAATCTTATCACTCTTTTATTGTATGGCTTTACATTTTGTATTCAGTCAGAAAGTATTTTTCTACCTTAAGCATATAAAATCATTCTCCTATTTTTTTCTTAAATATCTTCTACATTTAAGCCTTTAATACATTTGGAATTTATTTTGGGCAATGCTATGAAGGAGTGATCTAACTTAGGGTTTTCCCTAAAGAAACAGTGAGTTGACTCAGCACCATTTACCAACATTTTTCTGACTGAGTTTAAATTGTCTCTAAATCATAAGTAAGTTAAATTTCCATGGCCTATTTTATTCTACTGATTCTATTCTTATTATAAATGGGATTTTTTCCCCTCTATAGGTGTTTGCTATTATACAGGAAAGCATTTGTCTTAGTATATTAATTTTATGCCTGACAGACTTGCTTACCATTTTTTATTAGAATATTGTTTTTTAATCAATTCACTTGAAATGTTCAGGTTGATGATGATATACACTGTTAATAAGGACACCTTCATTTCCTCCTTTCTAATATATATATATATTTTTATATCTAGTCAAAAACACTGAGAAAAGAAACAGTATTCCTCCCTGTCTTTTGGTTAAGTGAAAACAGTCACTAGGTGAGATACTTCACGAGAGCTTCTGCTCCATTTAAATACTGGCTCAAAAAACATACACACATAAACACTAAGAAATACATATGTAGTGCTTACTGTATGCTGGATATTCTTCTACATATTTTAAATATATTAATTCATTTAATCCTCACAGCAACCCCATAAGGGATAAGTGAAATTAGTCTCCCCAAATAGCATTTTCACAGAAAGGACATCCTGATGGTTTTCCCTTTAAGGAACTTTGTAATCTGTTAGTTATATCTAAACACCCCCACCTAAGGTGAGTTAAGCAAGTTGCCACTTGTCCTCTAACCCCAAAGCTCCTTAATTTCCAAGTAAGCAAGTCTGATCAGTTTGAGCTATAGAATTTCATCATAAGAATCTACTTGGACAGCCACATGGACTAAGAAGAGCTGAAGTAAAGTCCTTAAAACTTATCACCATTAAATAAATCTCTCAAGGTCATATATAATCCCATCCTGACTTACTGCCAAGAAGTCAGGCAGAAAAAAATCAGGCTATATTTCTGGCTCTGTACTCTGCAAAAAATTTATATACTCTTGAAAAAATATATTATAGATAATTGTACTATGAGCTACTTTCTATCTTAACAATATATTGTGGCCAATTTGAATGTAAATAAAAGTAGATTTTTTATTTTTAATTTTTTCTTTTTTTTTAATTTACAATATTGTATTGGTTTTTGCCATATAAATTTATTTATTTAAATTGGAGGTTAATTACTTTACAATATTGTATTGGTTTTGCCATACATCAACATGAATCCGCCACAGGTATAAAAATCATCTCTAGCAAGTGTATCACATTCTGTGGTTTGAATTTACCATTTTAAAAAAGCATAGTGATTGTACTAGGCACTGTTTGAAGTGCTTTATAAATATCAACTCAATCTTCATTACATCTGAGGTACGTGCCATACCATATGGTATGTATGTATCATAATTTATTTAATCAGATTAAAGAAATCAAATTTTGATTCAATAATTTAATCCAAACTTGGATTAAATAAATCAAAATGGTGCCAAATGTTTGCCATTACAAACAATACTGTGACAAACTTCTTGGTACATACAACTTTGTCCAGTTGGGTGATTACTTCTCTAGCCTAAATTAAATGGGTGCCTTCTCAATGGACTGAGATTAGTGGCAAAAAGAAGAGGCAGTAGAGATATGAAATCAGAAAGGCACAAAGTGTGCTTGAGAAACCATAACTGCAGAAAAGGGAAAAAATAAACAGTTAATGAACATTTACGATTTACCAGACACTATACTCGATGGATGTGAGTTTGAGTGAACTCCGGGAGTTGGTGATGGACAGGGAGACCTGGCGTGCTGCAATTCATGGGGTCGCAAAGAGTTGGACACAATTGAGCGACTGAGCTGAACTGAACTGATACTAGATGCTTTGACATACACTGACATGTTTAATCTTCACAAGAACTACTTGCAGTAAGGTGCAATCCCTTTGTTATAATGAGGAAACTGAAAACACACAGGTTAGTTACTTGAGAAGTTTACACAGCCAGTAAGTAGTTGAGGTTCTGCAACTATCAGCTAAATTATTTTAAACAAGTTGCTTAATCTTTGTGGCCACATTTTAATTCAACTGTAAAATGTGACTCAAAAGCGTAACATATATTAACATAGTGTGTGTAAATTATAAACTAAATATAAGAAACAATTCAACATTTTAAATAATTTAAGAAAGACTAAGCCCAAAATGGTATTTATAGTTAAACATTCCGTAAGCTGTATGCCTTTATAAACCTTCACTTTACTCCATATTAAGAGAGGGTTATAAATTGGACTACATGCAACAAAAGGACTGCTAAATGATGATCTGTTTGGGTGGGAGAACACCTCAAAGTCATCCATGCAATCTTCTATCAGGGAGGAATTCTTCATACAGCATTCTCAAAAGTGGCCATCTGGCGTCTGCATTTTTACAGTGAGAGCTCCTTGTTCAATGATGGGAATGTTAACAATGCCCTGTTAGCCCTTCCTCAGCTTCCCATTAAAATTCTCATGAAACTACAGCAAGTGATGATAAGTTTCAAGCTGATTGAAAACTAAGAAACTTACTTGTCAAGATTCAGGAAGAATTCATATTGTTCAAAGCATAGATAAGGCTGTAAAAGCATGTCCTAAAAGGACATTTTAGGACTATGATTCCCTGTAAAGGGGGTTAGAATATGCTACTCCAAAATATGCCACTTTAGTATTATTTAGGATTGTCTTGAGCTGAAGGCAAAAGAGAAACAATTTATACAGAAGAATACTTTGCTCTTCCACCTTTGGCCCAAGAACAGGGCATAAATTTTCTTTTGTAAAGATGATATAAATTTCCATTTGTAAACCCTCCTATGCTCAGAAGACAGATATGGCACCAGATGAGCCTGCTGTATCATACATTTCCCAACCACTGTCCCCAAATTCACCACCCCTAGGATCCCAAATCCCCTTTCCTTTATCTAGACACTTCTCCACAATTTATCACCCTTTGTTAAAATGGTATATATAATACAATGAATCTAGCTCCTTCTTTGGGTTTCCAATTCTTTTCTGTGAAGCCCCCATGTATATAAAAATGCTGTATGACTCAAGGAGCTCAAACCAGTGCTCTGTGACAACCTACAGGAGTGGGATGGTGTGGGAGGAGGGAGGGAGGCCACGAGGGGGCGGATGTAGGTATACCTATGGCTGATTCATGTTGATGTATGGCAGCAACCAACACAATAGTGTAAAGCAATTATCCTCCAATTAAAAATAAATTAAAAAAGAATCAATCTATTACAAGAAAAAACAAACAACAAAAAATATATTAAAATGTATATGTCTGTTCTCTTATTAGTCTATCCTCTGTCAGTTTAATTTATAGGCCCTCAGGGTATAGAATTAAAGTACTTCCTCTTCTACACAGGGAATAAAACATAGTTTGAGACTGAAATAGTAAAGGGATAAAGCTTCATCTCTCAGTGAAAAGTTGTCAACAAGAAGGAGATGAGCTTGGAAAATCCATAAGAGTAGTGTATCTTGTAGGCTACTGATTCCTGCTCCTCCCCCAATTTTTATGGCTAAAGCAGAACTGCAGATTGTGATCCTATATAAAGATAATCAAACAATTAATCAAATGGGAATAGATGATGCTTCCATCAATCACCCCTCTAACTTGAGATTGTATGTATTCTAATAGCAATAATGGAGAATGGTGCTTTTTAAACTTTAATATGTATATCAGTCACCTGAGTATCTTGTTTAAAGGCAGATTCTGATTCAGTAAGTCCAGAGTAGGGTATGAGATTCTACAGTTCTAATAATTCCTGGATGAGAGGTGTAAAGACCCCACGTCGGTAATTACATGACAACCTTTTCACAAGCAAGTGGTAGATCCAAATAGACCTTTCTTTTCAGAGTCAGGTACATAATTTTAAGGAAAAGGAAGTAAAGAATCATGGAAGATGAGGAAAGGAGTTTATAATAAAAAGACAGTAAACTATAGAAGTAAACTTAAGCATGGACAGAAATTTTAATATTTTCAATAGACTTCAAGGAACGATAGATTCTCTGGGAGAAAGAGTTGAAAGATAAAAATACTGAAAAAATTGTTAGTTTCATGGAACTTTAAAATGAGGTAGATGTCACAAGAGATGATAAATAAAAATGCAAGTAAAACTACAATCTGTCCTACAAAGTGAAAATTTAAAAACCCAACAGATTTAATCCTTTGATTGGAGATGCTTCCTCTGAAAATAGAGGAAAGGACAGAAAAAGGCACATAATAGTGAATATAAAGTTTTTTTATGACATATAGATTATTCATATCCATGAGGAAGAAAAGAACATAGGAAATAAATTAATACAACAGAAAAAAAATTGAGCAGTGCAAAGACTGAAGCATACAGATTGGAAAGATTCACCATATAACTAGAAAACTTAAGGAAAAGAGATCAATACCTGGATATATATCCTGGGAAATTTGTTAAACTTCAATGATAAGGAAATAAGTTTACAAATATATGGTAAATTATTAGCAACAAAATGTAAGAGGTAAATTTTTAGTAACAAAAATCAAGCTGATCACAAAGCAATGTCCAAGAGGATAAAAAGGATATGACCTGAGAAATTTATATTCTTCAGGTTGTTACTGCCATGTGAAACTAAAAAAAAAAAAAAAGAGAGATTTTCAAGTATATAAAGACCTACAAAATCTACTTCAAATCACTCCTGAAAACATTACCCAAAGACACTCACTAGCCTATCAAGAATTCTGGAAAAATTATGTTGTCAATGTGTTCTATGTCCTGGTAGTGAACAAAGAAATCAGCCAAACGTGTTAAATCTAAAAATTGTTATAATAAGTATAAGACAGGAACAAATGCTGACACTGTTCCCTGCGAGGACTCCCTTCCCTAATTCAGGCGAGGTGTGCACTTTGTGCATGTGATTTTCTTTTATAGCGTTTGTCATACTGTACTGTCATCTCCTGTTCAACCTTCCAGTCCCCTCACTAAGCTGCTGTCACTTACCTAACCTTCCTCTTCTCCATACTTCCTACTGCTAACATAGATTTAGATATATTTTATATATCAGTATACTACTATATGAGGGTTTCCCAGGTGGCTCTAATGGTAAAGAACCCACCTACCAATGCAGGAGATGTAAGAGATACAGGTTTGATCCCTGGGTTAGGAAGGTTAGGAAGATCCTCTGGAGAAAGATATGGCAACCCATTCCAATAGTCTTCCCTGGAAAATCCCATGGACAGAGCAGCCTGGAGGGCTATAGTCCATGGGGTCGCAAAGAGTCGAACATCACTAAGTAGGCATGCACTCAACTCCATAATACTATATGTATACTACCATATGTATACTACTGCATTATACATACACAAGTATCAATATAGCAAAAGCAAGGTTGAAAGAAAAAATTAAGAGAAGAAAAATAATGCTTATTAACTCTTATGGGAGTGGAGCATGAATTAATAAATAATTTCTGTCTCATACATGAATAAGAAAACAAAATTTAGTATGGGAAAACTAAAAACCAGTAGAAATAAAAGTGTAACATAAATCTTCTGTTTACCAGCAAAAATAAAAAACAATGAAAACATAGTAGGCCAAAGAGTAAAAGAGGAAAAAAAAAGCAAAATAGCAAGAAAATATACAATAATACAACAAAAGCCAGTCATTCATGCACTTTCTTTCTGCTAAGGAAAGAATAGCAAAGGATAGTCACTGCCCCCTCACCCAGGAAGTTTTCTTTGTGGTTCAGGTATAAACTGAGTATTGGGCAAGAGTGGGGGTGGCAAGACAAGTTCACCTGCCCTACTGTTGGCCAAAAGAAGCATAACATCATAGACTCTTGCAAAGGTGGTTAAATTATCTAGACTTTGACAACTGCACCCATTTACTGACAGACTGTGACAAGGCTATGGAAGAACTGCTATGAACCAAATTCTCAAATTTGAGAACCCTGTTTATTAGAACACTGCATCAATTCCTGTGAATAGACTGCTTTCACTAAAACCTACAATATGTTCTACATTGTTACTTGTAAAATTAATAAGACTGCTTATCTTATTTTGCCTTGTTCCTTTTCTCTTCAGCCTAAACAATCCTGGGGAAATTAAATAGTCTTGCTTAGGCTTCAGAGACAAATCAGAGTAGGCCTCTAACCTTGCTTCTAACCTGCCTGGATACTACCCTGACTGTGAGTTGACTGTGAGTAACTGTCTGCTGTGAGTGCAAGACTTCCAGCGCCATAGAAAGATGGGGGAGGAATTTTAAGATTGTTGTGACCCTGGAGGGGACCTGGGCAACCGAGCCCCAGGCTTAGCAGCATTCCAAGTTTACATGACAAAACCTACAGCATTAACATGAAACCAGAGCTGCAATTTGGTCACAGATTGATGATGAAATCAGTTGGCATTCTGGGATTATAAATGGGAATCCTGACCTGCAATCTTTGAAGTCTCACCCACAGATCGGATGTGCTGCCTGGGACCTTTTCCCAATTGAGACTCCAGAAGTGCTGTGACACGGGTCTTCCCTGTGCTAAGTCTGGATGTTGGTCAAAATCCAATTTGGTGATGTATACTCTGCTGTTTCTATTTCTCTTTTCTTTTAATGTTAGTATATTGAAAGTAAGCTCTATAATTCTCTAATAAATATTTGTATTATTTATTTTTAAGAAAGAAGAGTGAGGGTGCGGGCAGTTCTGAGCAATAATTTTTGGGAAATATATGTGATAAAATGTGCAGTGGAAATATAAGGTTCAGTAACCAAGAAATTGATCCTTTCTTTATCTCCAAATTAAACCTATCTAGGTACTCTTGCCTGGAAAATCCCATGGACGGAGGAGCCTGGTAGGCTGCAGTCCATGGAGTCAGGAAGAGTTGGACACGACTGAGCGACTTCACTTTCACTTTTCACTTCCATGCATTGGAGAAGGAAATGGCAACCCACTCCAGTGTTCTTGCCTGGAGAATCCCAGGGGCAGGAGAGCATGGTGGGCTGCCATCTATGGGGTCGCACAGAGTCGGACACGACTGAAGCGATTTAGCAGCAGCAGCAGCAGGTTAAAATAAAAAACCAAAGCAAAGAACAAAATACCCAGCATAACTCTAGGACAGTTATGCTTTATTTCATCGTGGATGAGGTATATATCTCACTCCCTAATTTGCCAATAGCACTCCTTGAGTTCTAGACTACTGTTTTAGAGAGATGCAGAAGAGAAATCCAGCTGATCCAAACGAGGACAAAACAGGTAACTTCTTACTTTTTTATGCAGCAAAATTAAAACAAACACACACCTTTCAGTGTTAGCTGATAATCTGTCTGTTGCCTACCACCCATCTCTTTCTAGACTGTCAGTAAGTAAGGCTCTCAAAAGTTAAGCTACACTAAATAGACTGGAGTAGATGGAGTGAATTTTACGTAGCAGAGTCAACCTGAAGATGATCCCTCTAATACAAAATCCCTTTTGTGATATGAAAAGGTTAATCAGCTCTGCATTCAACAGGACCCTTACTTTTGGTCATATCAGTTCTATTATTACCAACCTCTTTACCCCAAATGTAAAACTAATGTTTGGGAACCTGACCACCTTTAAGGTGCAAGGGCCCTAGACAACAAGGAAGAAATTCAGTAAGATTGGGGTTAGGTTATTTGAATTGCTATCAGGCAGCTGAGACTGAGAACAAGGTTTCTTAAGAAAAGTGGGCATTCAGAGGCATCTGGGAGAACATGCATCATACATCTTTTTCTTTCAACAAATCCAATGTGAGCATGCCTAAAGAATGAAGGAGTTTCTGAATGATACAGTAAATCAGAACAAGTACAAATCACAAACATTTACTGAATGTTTATCATGTGACAAGTAGTATGTTAAGCACTCTGAATGGATTAGCTTATTTAATCATGACAACAAGCATATGAGGTAGCTTCTAAACAGCTACTGTTATTATCTGTGTTTTACAAGTGAAGAAACTGAGGCACAGAATGGCTATGAACTTGTCCAGGGTTATATTGCTAAGTTTATGTAGGTAAAGCCAGGTTGGCTTTGGCTCTGAGGCTAGTGGAGGAATGATTTCACAGGAATGCCTAAGACAATTAAGTTGAAAAAAATATATGGTATAAGAGTGAGGGTGTGAGTGCATGTTTACAGGTGTGTATATGATGCTGTTTTTGTTCCTTTCTGATGTTTGATCATTTATACACTGAGCCAGTTGTTCCTTTTGAACCCTGTGAAGAAAGGTTAGAATATTTGTCTTCACGGAATGTTAACTGTGTCCTTGTGGATACTAAAATTATATAGTCAAATTATCCACCTAAGACTGCAAAGTAGATTACACTGCTAAAATAGATGCTGTGTTCAAAATGAAAGATTTATAAGAAGATACTTCTAGCATATAGTTACACAAAGTTTCCATCTCTAATGTATTCCACCAAATTCCTTGTCTGCTCTAATAAGTAGCAAGTTTCAATATATTAGTATCCTCCAGATGTTTAGGAAACTAATCTCTACTACTGACTTCAAATTAATTTAGGTTTGTTAAAACTCTGAACACTAGCTGGTAAGATTCAAAAGATCTCAAGAAGCTAGTAAAATTAAAAGATTACAATTCTAAGGCTCAGAAATCTGTTCTAATTTACACAGCATGTGGCTGGGGCTCCTGTCTTGTTCTTCTGTTCCAAAAGGGGGAGCAAGCAGCATGGTCCCAGAGACCTAAAAATTCTGAATACATTTTTCCTCTTGGGAAGAGCAGGCTCAGTTGAAGGAAAGGAGGAACTTTCCTACTCTGAATAAGCTGATTCATCTTAAGACATATCTCAAGATATACTCATATATATTGCCCACTTAAATATATTTACAAAAAAGGGGATAAATATTTCATAGATTAGAATTGAAAAGAAAAATGTATACATTTGTAATCCAACATCCTCATTTTACAGCTAACAAAACTGAATCTAAGGGGGCTTCCCTGGTGGTCCAGTGGTTGGGAGTCTACCTTCCAATGCAGGGGTCATGGGTTTGCTCCCTGGTCCAGGAAGATCCCACCCGCCACGGACCAGCTGTGCCCGTGCACCAGCTCTAGAACCCTCACGCCACAACTCCCGAAGTCCACAGGCGCCTAGAGCCTGTGCTCCACAAGAGAAGCCACTGCAGGTAACGAGAAGCCTGCACACAACCAGAGAGTGACCCCCATCTGCTGCAACTAGAGAAAAATCCACATACAGCAATGAAGACTCAATGCGGCCAAAAGTAAAAATAATTAAAAAAAAAAAAAAACTGAGTCTAAGAAACATAAATTATGTTTCCTACCTTTACTATTAAAAATACATTTTATATAATTGTATCATATGGATGTGCCATTTTTTGATTTTTTTAAACATTACTTTGTTGTACATTTTATATGTATTATTCTCCTCACATGCATTAACACAGTCAACAGTTCTGTGATTTCAATTACAATATTCAATTTTTATTAACATACAACAGTCTAGCACTTAGTTTCAACTACACATGAGCTTCTAGTACCTCATTTTTATTAAAAATAGTGATGGTGAAGCTATACATATGTAGTTCTTTCTAACCTCTTTGGGTAATTTTATGAAAATAGTAGTTTTAGGTCAAAAATAGTGCCCATTTTATGATCTTCATTGTTTATTGCTAAACTTCTCTCCAAAAAAGACTGGCAATTTACTCAATGACATCTAAGCCTGCTGCTGCTGCTGCTGCTAAGTCGCTTCAGTCGTGTCCAACTCTGTGCGACCCCATAGACGGCAGCCCACTAGGCTCCTCTGTCCCTGGGATTCTCCAGGCAAGAACACTGGAGTGGGTTGCCATTTCCTTCTCCAATGCATGAAAGTGAAAAGTGAAAGTGAAGTCACTCAGTCATGTCTGACTCTTAGCGACCCCATGGATTGCAGCCTACCAGGCTCCTCTGTCTATAGGATTTTCCAGGCAAGAGTACTGGAGTGCGTTGCCATTGCCTTCTCCACATCTAAGCCTACTTCTCCCCAAATCTTAGTCCTCTCTTGTAAGTGGTAGTGAGTTTCCATATGCTCTCAATATCTGTAATTCTGGGGAAATGTGATAATGGTTTCTTATTACTACACATGAGCTTCTAGATAATGCTATTAAAACTAAATTCTATTTTATTTAAGATATTTACGTCTCTTTTATAAATGAGATTCCTGTCATGTTGCTTTTTTAGGTATTCACTTTAGGCTCAGATGGTAAAGAATCTGCCTGCAATGCAGTAGACCTGAGTTTGATCCCTAGGTTGGGAGGATTCCCTGGAGAAGAGATTGGCTACCCCCTCTAGTATTCTTGCCGGGAGAATTCCATGGGCAGAGGAGTCTGGTGGGCTT
The DNA here is from genome assembly GCF_029378745.1 of Bos indicus. Classification (NCBI taxonomy): domain Eukaryota; kingdom Metazoa; phylum Chordata; class Mammalia; order Artiodactyla; family Bovidae; genus Bos; species Bos indicus. The sequence goes on along the minus strand of NC_091770.1, from coordinate 12,141,774 downwards.
CAGTCCATGGGGTCACAAAGAGTCGGGCATGACTGAGTGACTAACTTTCACTTTAGCACACATTTTAAGATCAGGACTTCAAATGCATGCACCAAGGGACTGACCTTCCCTCTCCTAGCTAAATTTTACTGAGCTACTCTTAAATGTCACTAAAATCTATCATTAAGTTAAAGCTCCTCACTAATCAGCTCACCTTATTCAAATTGCTTACTGAACGTCTGATCTCTCTAATGAACTGTAGAAAACTCTGTAAGAGCAGACTTTTTTCATGTGAGCAGTAAGCAAGCCTTCTTTACCTCAGGAGTTTAAGAGCTAGATATTGTATATTCTGTCTCCCCACTAGAGTGTAAACCAAAGATAAGGACTCTTTTTTTAAAATATAAATTTATTTATTTTAATTTGAGGCTAATTACAATATTGTATTGGTTTTGCCATATATCAACATGTATCTGCCACGGGTGTACACGTGTTCCCCATCCAGAACCCCCTGCCCACCTCCTTCCCCATACCATCCCTCTGGGTCATCCCAGTACACCAGCCCCAAGCATCCTGTATCCTGCATTGAACCTGGACTGGTGATTCATTTCATATATGATATTATACATGTTTCAATGCCATTCTCCCAAATCATCCCACCCTCTCCCTCTCCCACAGAGTCCAAAAGACTATTCTATACATCTGTGTCTCTTTTGCTGTCTCGCATACAGGGTTATCATTACCATCTTTCTAAATTCCATATATATGCATTAGTATACTGTATTGGTGTTTTTTTTCTAGCTTACTTCACTCTGTATAATAGGCTCCAGTTTCATCCACCTCATTAGAACTGGTTCAAATGTATTCTTTGTAATGGCTGAGTAATACTCCATTGTGTATATGTACCACAGCTTTCTTATCCATTCATCTGCTGATGGGCACCTAGGTTGCTTCCATGTCCTGGCTATTATAAACAGTGCTGCAATGAACATTGGGGTACATGTGTTTCTTTCAATTCTGGTTTCCTCGGTGTGTATGCCCAGCAGTGGGATTGCTGGATCATAAGGCAGTTCTATTTCCAGTTTTTTAAGGAATCTCCACACTGTTCTCCATAGTGGCTGTACTAGTTTGCATTCCCACCAACACTGTAAGAGGGTTCCCTTTTCTCCACACCCTCTCCAGCATTTATTGCTTGTAGACTTTTGGATCGAAGCCATTCTGACTGGCGTGAAATAGTACCTCATTGTGGTTTTGATTTGCATTTCTCTGATAATGAGTGATGTTGAGCATCTTTTCATGTGTTTGTTAGCCGTCTGTATGTCTTCTTTGGAGAAATGTCTGTTTAGTTCTTTGGCCCATTTTTTGGTTGGGTCGTTTATTTTTCTGGAATTGAGCTGCAGGAGTTGCTTGTATATTTTTGAGGTCAGTTGTTTGTCAGTTGCTTCATTTGCTATTATTTTCTCCCATGCTGAAGGCTGTCTTTTCACCTTGCTTATAGTTTCCTTTGTTGTGGAGAAGCTTTTAATTTTAATTAGGTCCCATTGGTTTATTTTTGCTTTTATTTCCAATATTCTGGAAGGTGCATCATAGAGGATCCTGCTTTTATTTATGTCGGAGTGTGTTTTGCCTATGTTCTCCTCTAGGAGTTTTATAGTTTCTGGTCTTATGTTTAGATCTTTAATCCATTTTTAGTTTTTTTTATGTGTGTATGGTGTTAGAAAGTATTCTAGTTTCATTCCTTTACAAGTGGTTGACCAGTTTTCCCAGCACCACTTGTTAAGGGGGCTGGGCAGGGAGGCATGGGCTGCATTGTTTAGAGTAAGGACTGGACCTGAACGCCCCGAGGGCAATCTGAGGGAACTAACTTGGGCTAGTAGGGCTGGTTTTTATATATCTCTTCCACCCAAAGTTTAGCACAGCATCTTACATTCAATTATGTGTTCAGTGGATTTATATCAAGATGTAATACAAAGAACAAACTTAGTAAAGTCTGTGTCTGGCAAATACTTTGTAATATTTCACCATAAAACGTTATAAATATGTTTATACAATAGAATATAAACTAGAAGAGGCAATCATACATCACAAAAACATAGCCATCGGGGCTTCCTGAGTCATTGTTGAAAATTTATCAAAACACTGTGCTAAAATAGTTGACTCATTTGAAAGACTTACAAAATTAAATAAGTTGAGTCCTTTACATACTTTGAAGTGAAGAAATCTCCTCTACAGAAACTTCAAAGAAGGAAAACTCAGCAAAGATCACAGTACGTAAATATTTTCTGCTTTCTACACTTACTTCATTAAATGATCCTAAAGTCTCCAGGAAATGCCCATGTTTCTACTGGCATCTGCTCAAGCAGAACTATCAATCCTAAACACTAGCTCCTTTCTACAACAGTGGATCATCCTTTAAACATCTCATCCTTGGTTTTTCTTGTTTTATGGCATTATTAACTGTCAAAATCAACTCTCTTTTATTGTAGATACACTGAAAGCCTAAACAAAGAGATCAAAGAAAGGTAGCAAGAGGAACAGCTATGGAATAAATAAGTAACAAAACAGCTACGGAGCTGGTAAGAAGGAACACACTAAAGTAAAGCGATGTTTCTAACTGATCAACTTATACTACTGAGAGCACATCTGCAGTGAGAGTAACAGTAGTATCCACCTCACAGAGGTATTGTAAGAAATGAATGAGTTAATCACTCGAAATGCTTAGTGCCTGGCACTATTATGTTGTCTTTTCATTTCTCATTAGGCAGCTGGAAGTTAAGACTTTAAGTAAATAAAAACCTGGGCCAGCATTTTGGGCTAATAAGAGACGTCTTAGAAGGCACTGGCAACCCACTCCAGTACTCCTGCCTGGAAACTCCCATGGACAGAGGAGCCTGGTAGGCTATAGTCCATGGGGTCACGAAGAGTTAGACGCGACTGAGCGACTTCACTTTCACTTTTCACTTTCATGCATTGGAAAAGGAAATGGCAACCCACTCCAGTGTTCTTGCCTGGAGAATCCCAGGGATGGGGGAGCCTGGTGGGCTGCCATCTATGGGGTCGCACAGAGTCGGACACGACTGATGTGACTTAGCAGTAGCAGTTTACTCATGGCTGATGACAGTCTCTATACATGTACATTTCTAGGGAAGTTTCTAATATCCCAACTTTGTTACTTTCCCTATCCTAATAGGAAGTTCTTCATAACATCTAAAACTATTTTAGTTAAACTTTTTTGTCTACTTTTATTTTTTAGTAGTAGGAAAACAAAATTATTTTCTGTCATTTAATGAAAATGATGACTCTAAATGAATAAGGGAAGTACTTAAGTCAAAATGATTTAATTGTCATGAGAAAAAATAATTTCTACTAACATAAAAAAATGGCAAATCTGACAGAAAAGTAATAAAAACCTTAGGAAATAAGTTATCTCAAGTATAATCATGGAGAAGCAAGGGATAGATAACCTTACATTGTACACTGTATGTTTTGAGTTCCCCAATAATGAAATGATGGTATTTGGAAATGGGGCCTTTGGGAAACAATTAGGTCATGATGATGGTGGTTGCTATTCAGTTGCTAAGTCATGTCTTACTCTTTGTGACCTGATGGACTGCAGCACACCAGATGTCCCTGTCCTTCACCATCTCCCAGAGCTTGCTCAGATTCATGTCCATTGAGTTGATGATGCCTTCCAACTATCTCATCCTCTGCTGCCCCCTTCTCCTTTTGACTTCAATCTTTCCCAGCATCAGAGTCTTTTCCAATGAGTCAGCTCTTCACATCAGGTGGCCAAAGTATTGGAGCCTCAGCTACAGCATCAGTCCTTCCAATGAATATTCAGAGTTGATTTCCTTTAGGATTGATTTGTTTGACCTCCTTGCTGTCCATTAAATGGGATTAGTGTCCTTATAAAGGAGACATCAGACAGTTTCTTTATTCCTTCTGCCATGTGAGGACACAGCAAGAAGATGCCCATCTATGAACTAAGCAGGCTCTCATCAGACATCAAATTTGCCAATTCCTTGATATTGGACTTCGCAGCCTTTAAAACTGTGAAAAATAAATGTCTGGTGTTTAAGAGATCCAGTCTGTAGTATTTTTGTTGGGGCAGCCCTAAGACACTGAGACTCCCTCTGACCAACAGGGGATGTTGCTTTCTATAGCAGTATAAAACTGCCCTGAAGTGTTTCTGCTTTTACTTTTCTCTTTTTCTGTGACTGATCCTAAATGGCCACCTAAAATTTTTTTCTACAAGAAAAGAGGGACAAAACGCAGGTAAATAGGAAAGAGAACTTAAAATGAGGAGAAAGTGACCTGGCTGCTATAGGAGGTTCATTTGGCTCCCACCATTTGATGTCAAGTTAATAATGCTCTTCTAATCTCTTCAGAAACTTTGTTTTCAAGTGAACCTCTTGAAATATACCCCTCACTAAAATGTGGAGTTATTGAAAATTAGTCTGAACATTCATCCTTACATTCTTGGTTCCTGCATTTTCTCTGTATGAATTTGGCTATTTTGGATATTTCATATAAATGGAATCATACACTTTGTGACCCTATTGCATCTGACTGCTTTCACTAAGCATAATGTTTTCAAAGTTCCTCTATGTTGTACCAGTATTTCACTCGTTTTTTTGGCTGAATAATAATTCCATTGTATATATACTACCTTTTATTTATCTATTCATCAGTTGATGGACATTTGGGTTGTTTCTCCTTTTGGCTATGGTGAATATTGTTGCTATGAATAATCAAGTACAAGTTTTTGTTTAAACATCTGTTTTCAATTATTTGGGGTATATGCTCAGGAATGAAATTTCTGGGTCATATGGTAATTCTTTTTAACTTTTTGAGGAACCACCAAACTATTTTCCAGAGGCAGCATCATCTTACACCCATCAGCAATGTATAAGGGTTCTCATTTCTCTATATCTTCACCAACATTTGTTATTTTCCATTTTATTGATTACAGTTACCCTGTAGGTATAGAGTAATATTGAACTGTAATGGTTAATGGTGCTGAATATTTTCTCAGGTGCTTATTGGGCATTTGTATACCTTCTTTGGAGAAATGTCTATTTAAATCCTTTGTACACTCTAACATTGGATTTTCTTTTTATCGTTAAGTTGTAAATTCTTTGGTATATTCTGGATACTGGCCCCTTATCAGATATATGATTTGCAAATATTATCTCCTATTGTATCAGTTGTCATTTACTTTCTTCCTAGTGTCTTTTGAAACAAAAAGTTTCAATTGTAATGAAGTCTAATTTATGTTTCTTTTGTTGCTTGTTTCTTTGATATCATATTTAACTACGGTGCTTCTTTAGAGAGCTAAAATATGTCAATTTTGGCTTTAATTTTTATTATATTAATCACTACAATTTATCAAATTGCAACCACATGCTGGCGTTTCACGTGTGCTCTTTCATTTCCTTCCACCCGCCCCTTTCTTGCTGTTACTCTCATTCTCCCTCTCTCTAACCTGGTTGGTAGTAGGCCATTTTCTAGAGGAAAAAAAAGTTCAAAAAGGGAATTTTCTCAAAGTCATTCAGTAGGAAATGATAGAGACAAGATTCAAATCCAGCTTTGTCTAACTGTACAAACCACACTCTTTTTTTCTCTACTGTACTGCATTTCATTATTATATAGCATAATGTAAAGTTTTTGATTTTGGTAACAAAAGAAGGAATGTATGCTTTCCGTTGCTTCCATAATAATTTAGTGGCCTAAGCAACACAAATTTATTATCTTCTAGCTCTATATACAATGACACACCACTCCAGTACTCTTGCCTGGAAAATCCTATGGACGGAGGAGCCTGGTAGGCTGCAGTCCATGGGGTCGCTAGGAGTCGGGCATGACTGAATGACTTTAGTTTCACTTTTCACTTTCATGCACTTGGAGAAAGAAATGGCAACCCACTCCAGTGTTCTTGCCTGGAGAATCCCAGAGATGAGGGAGCCTGGTGGGCTGCTGTCTATGGGGTCACACAGAGTCGGACACGACTGAAGCGACTTAGCAGCAGCAGCAGCAGCTCTATATAGGTCAGAAGTGCAACATGGGTGTCCACCAACTAAAATCAGGGTGTTGGCAGGGCTGCATCCCTTTCTGGAGGCTGGACTTCCTTGCTCATTTGGATTGTTGACAGAACTCAGTGTCTTGTTGTTAGAGGATTGAGATCCCCATTTCCTTGCTGGCTGTCAGCTATTCCTAGCCAGTCCTAGGCTCTAGAGGCCACCTGTACTCTTGCTCATGGCCTCTTTCTTCCATCTTCAAAACCAATAAGGTTTATCAAATCCCTCTCACACTTTGAATCTCTCTTTTTTCTTTCATCTCATCTCTCTGACCCACTCTTCTGCCTCCCTCTTCTGCTTTTAAAGATTCATGGGATTAGACTGGACTCACCCAGACAATTTCAGGATAATCTGCTCAAAGTCCTTAACATCACATCAGTGAAGTTTCTTTTGTCTTAAAGGTAGCATGGACATGTCCCAGGGATTAATATGTGGACATCTTTGGAGGAACAGGGCATTTATTCTGACACACACACATATACACACACCCTTATATTTTTACCTCGGCTAGGTAAATATACAGAGTAAGAAGAACAGAGGACTGGCAGATCTGACAGAAGACTGGTTGAGCCCTTGAAGTAAGATGCTGATACTAAAGGATAATCAGAAGAAAAAACCCCTCTCCCACCTCCTGCAAAAAGAGAGCCTGGGAAACAGTCAGAGAGGTAGATCCTGAGGTATCTTAAAGATTCTTATGTGAAGTTTTGTCTTCTCTTGACTTACTAATTTCCTCTTTAACTTGGAAACATCACTTAACATGCTATTTTCCCAAAGCTCTTTTGCCCAGTCTTTTACCTCCTAATCCAGTCATCATTAATGGTGCTGATTCTTGGGCAGTGACCAGACAAATTTCAGGTTTGCACATAGTATACTGAAATATCTCTAACACTGAGCCAATGAATTGCTAAATTGGCTGAACATTCAGAAACCTCTTTTCCAGGAACATCTTGCTCCAGGCAATAGAATAATAGATCATGCTAGAACTCTCTAAAGCAAGGTAGCTGTGGAAAGCTGCAGTACCTTGATGGCAGATTCCATTGCTGGCAAGCAAGATCCTGACCTCAGGTTTTCAAAAGGAGAGACCAAGTAGGGAATCTCCTGGTGTCAGTACTTACTCTCCACCTTCCCCGACCCCCACCCTGCTCCCTGCAACTGAGTCAATAAGTTCTATGAGATATAGACTTGTGGGTTAATAAGCATTAATTTAACTAAAAGATTCGGTGGATTCTGTGTTATAAGCTGACAATTATCAGTGTTGATAAAGCCAAAAAGCTCCCTATCAAATACATGCTATCTTCTAAAACTGAAATATAGGAATATAGGAATTCTAAACAAGTACATATGAGAAGTTAAGGAAGAAACCATCTTGAAGAGAAGTTTAAAGCTAGTATGATCGAAAATCACAGGACACAAGAGATCAAAGAGAACATGAAGATTTAACCTAATCTTTTCATTTTACATTGGGGAAATTAAAATACAAGGAAAGGACTTTTCTAAAATAACCTAGTTGCTGCAACATCAGAGCTATCCTGACTTCCCCTTCAATGTTCTGCATCCTGGGATGGTCCATAGAGGGTAGATCTACTTCCACTTCCTTAATGGATTCTTTTCCTCAGTTACTTTATTCTGGGGCTTCAGTGAGGAAGACCAAAACATGGGTGAAACACTGCCACTCACAATGCTTTAACACTGTAAGCAATTCTAGCCTCAATTTACTAGAAAGTCACTTCTAGGATATTTGAGTCTAAATAACATCTTTTCTTCTAGGGGATGACTTCTAAAAACCAGTGAACTCCAGGTGTCTCCCAGGGGCTAGTATGCCTAGAAAACCAAAAGACAGTACACAACTCAAAACTCAATAGCTCTGCATAAGAGATTTTGAGGGGTGTGTGTGAATGTAAAACCACCACTGGATTCTGGGGAATGAAAATGGGAAAGAGAAAGTAGGAAAAAAGGTGAATGGTTTCACCTCACCTCTCCCACATTTGATTTTTGCCAAGACTTTTTTTTTTAGTTCTATTACCTCATAAAAAGCGGGAGCCACAATAAAGAAATCTCTGAAACTCATGCTTCCCAGCACATTACAGGATGCAACTCACATAAAACCACAGCCATTTTCTTCTGTTCCAGACAGTGAAATGAAAAAAAAAAACTCACATTTTAGGGAGTCAGTTGGCCTATCTAAGCCACCCAACCCTAGCATCTATGCAATTAGCCAGTCACAGATTTAATAATTAAATCCTATGATCCCTGTCCAGGCAATGTGCTGCTTAAGGACAGTAAACTGTGGCAGTTGCCCTTTGTAAAAGAAGTGGGAGATTTCTGCAGGCTAGATCCTCCACAGATCACCCTTCTTTCTCTGGGTTTTTATGAGCCTAATGCCCTCCAGGACACTGACATATAACCATATTGAGTAAGGAGATGAAGGAAAAAAAGGTAACAAAAATGAAGGGAAATCTAATTTCAGAATTCTCTGCCACTTCTCAGGATGAGCTACTGAATTTATAGATTCTAATTATTGATTACACAGTTTAAATATCTCTTGCTGCTGTTGTTGCTGTTATACAAAATAGAATATGTGGATTATCACAATGCAGGGAGGACTTCTGCCTCTCTATCTCCTCGGTGTAGTCACGCTGATTATCCAGGGTGTCATATTCACCTGGTATCCTTTGATTTCCCAAACTCTCCATATCTCATTATTCTCCACTGTATTGTGCTGGAAAAAGAATATATAATGTCCCTATATAACATTAAAAGTCCTCTGTAAAAGTCACAACACACTTCTGCAATCAGGAGTCAATTTTCCCTTTACGACAACACTACTTCTCATCAAGTTCTGCTGACTTACTTTGGCCACTGTAAAGTGACTTCTGCATTTCTTGATAAGCAGAGTTGCCTTAAGTTTCATTGCTACCTTGTGATCAGAAATTATGGCGCCTGGCTTACAGTTTACCTCTCCAGACAGTATCATCACCATCATTATCATCCTGGGAATAGGTTATTGGAGAGAGAGATTTATCAGTATCTATCAATCTATATTATGAAGCAAAGAAATCCACAACCAAGAACACTTACGAAATACCATTTCTCTACTTCATTGAAAGAGTTTATGTTCAATATGTGCAACATACTTTTTTTTTTTTTTTTTTTGTATTTTGTTTTTTGGTTTCTTTTTTAATCTTTTTTTAAAAATTTATTTATTTTAATTGGAGGCTAATTACTTTACAATATTGTATTGGTTTTGCCATACATCAACATGAATCCACCACGGGTGTACACATGTTCCCCATCCTGAACCCCTGCCCACCTCCCTCCCCATACCATCCCTCTGGGTCATCCCAGTGCACCAGCCCCAAGCATCCTGTATCCTGTATTGAACCTGGACTGGTGATTCATTTCATATATGATATTATACATGTTTCAATGCCATTCTCCCAAATCATCCCACCCTCACCCTCTCCCACAGAGTCCAAAAGACTGTTCTATACATCTGTGTCTCTTTTGCTGTCTCGCATACAGGGTTATCGTTACCATCTTTCTAAATTCTATATATATGCATTAGTATACTGTATTGGTGTTTTTTTCCTAGCTTACTTCACTCTGTATAATAGGCTCCAGTTTCATCCACCTCATTAGAACTGGTTCAAATGTATTCTTTGTAATGGCTGAGTAATACTCCATTGTGTATATGTACCATAGCTTTCTTATCTATTCATCTGCTGATGGACATCTAGGTTGCTTCCATGTCCTGGCTATTATAAACAGTGCTGCAATGAACATTGGGGTACACGTGTTTCTTTCAATTCTGGTTTCCTCAGTGTGTATGCCCAGCAGTGGGATTGCTAGGTCATAAGGCAGTTCTATTTCCAGTTTTTTAAGGAATCTCCACACTGTTCTCCATAGTGGCTGTACTAGTTTGCGTTCCCACCAACAGTGTAAGAGGGTTCCCTTTTCTCCACACCCTCTCCAGCATTTATTGCTTGTAGACTTTTGGATCGCAGCCATTCTGACTGGCGTGAAATGGTACCTCATTGTGGTTTTGATTTGCATTTCTCTGATAATGAGTGATGCTGAGCATCTTTTCATGTGTTTGTTAGCCATCTGTATGTCTTCTTTGGAGAAATGTCTATTTAGTTCTTTGGCCCATTTTTTGATTGGGTCGTTTATTTTTCTGGAATTGAGCTGCAGGAGTTGCTTCTATAATTTTGAGATTAGTTGTTTGTCAGTTGCTTCATTTGCTATTATTTTCTCCCATGCTGAAGGCTGTCTTTTCACCTTGCTTATAGTTTCCTTTGTTGTGCAGAAGCTTTTAATTTTAATTAGGTCCCATTGGTTTATTTTTGCTTTTATTTCCACTATTCTGGGAGGTGGGTCATAGAGGATCCTGCTTTTATTTATGTTGGAGAGTGTTTTGCCTATGTTCTCCTCTAGGAGTTTTATAGTTTCTGGTCTTACATTTAGATATTTAATCCATTTTGAGTTTATTTTTGTGTGTGGTGTCAGAAAGTGTTCTAGTTTCATTCTTTTACAAGTGGTTGACCAGTTTTCCCAGCACCACTCGTTAAAGAGATTGTCTTTTCTCCATTGTATATTCTTGCCTCCTTTTTCAAAGATAAGGTGTCCACAGGTGCATGGGTTTATCTCTGGGCTTTCTATTTTGTTCCACTGATCTATATATCTGTCTTTGTGCCAGTACCATACTGTCTTGATGACTTTGTAGTAGAGCCTGAAGTCAGGCAGGTTGATTCCTCCCGTTCCATTCTTCTTTCTCAAGATTGCTTTGGCTATTCGTGTTTTTTTGTATTTCCATACAAATTATGAAATTATTTGTTCTAGCTCTGTGAAAAATACCATTGGTAGCTTGACAGGGATTGCATTGAATCTATAGATTGCTTTGGGTAGTATACTCATTTTCACTATATTGATTCTTCCGATCCATGAACATGGTATATTTCTCCATCTATTAGTGTCCTCTTTGATTTCTTTCACCAGTGTTTTATAGTTCTCTATATATAGGTCTTTAGTTTCTTTAGGTAGATATATTCCTAAGTATTTTATTATTTTTGTTGCAATGGTGAATGGAATTGTTTCCTTAATTTCTCTTTCTATTTTCTCATTATTAGTGTATAAGAATGCAAGGGATTTCTGTGTGTTGATTTTATATCATGCAACTTTACTATATTCATTGATTAGCTCTAGTAATTTTCTGGTGGAGTCTTTAGGGTTTTCTATGTAGAGGATCATGTCATCTGTAAACCTTATACTATTATACTTATATATATATATAATATAATTATACTATTATAAGCAACCTTATACTACAGGGATTTCAAAAGCTTTTTGAAATCCCTATAGTATAAGGTTGCTTATAATAGTATAATTATATCATATATATCATAGTATAAGGTTGCTTTGTAGAAAAGTTCATGTCTAAAAGGATATTAACCTGTCAGTACTTAAAACTAAAGCAAACATGTAGAGGTTACACTTTTTCCCTCAACAATACTTACTGAAGGCCTACCATGTACTAGGAATGTTCTAGAACTAAGAATAAAGTTGTTCACAAAATGGGCCAAATCTCTACCCTCATGAAATCATTTTCTAGTGAAGGGAAAATACATTAAGCAAGATATGTAAGGTACATACCAGAAGATAATGAATTCTTCAGACAAAACTAAAACAAGGAAAAGGATAGAGTTTTAATTTGGTTTTGATTTGCTGGTAGGGAGGCAGGGGTAGCAGGAGAGTGACATTACAATCTTAAATAAAAAAGGCCTCCACGTAAAGGTGAATTTTAAATGACTTGAATAAAGACCTGAAGAGAGAAAGTAGCAAACACTACAAATATGGAAAAGGGTCTTCTAGGAAGAGTTGACATCAGGTGCAAAGGCCTTGAGCTGGGCCTGTACCTGACATAGTGGAGAGACAACAAGGAGGCTGTCAGAACCAGAGTGGGTGAGGGGAAAAGCAGCAGAGATGAGGCCAGACAGTCAAGTGGGGTGTGTGTGTGTGTGTGTGTGTGCACGAAAATTCTACAGTAGCTTGTAGGTCATTAAAAGGGCTTCCCAGGTGGTGCGAGTGGTAAAAAACCCACCTACCAATGCAGGAGACACAAGAGACATAAGAGTTCTTATGACATAAGAGACATAAGAGTTCCATTCCTGGGTCAGGAAGATCCCCTGGAGGAGGGCATGGCAGCTGCTTTAGTATTCTTGCCTGGAGAATCCTATTGACAGAGGAGCGTGGTGGACTACAGTCCATAGGGTTGCAAAGAATTGAACACCACTGGAGCGACTTAACATTAAAAGAATTCAGGCATTTACTTAAAGTGAAATGGGAAATCATCGTAAGGTTTTGGACAGAGGACTGATATGATCTGACTTCTGTTTTGTTTCATGCTGGTCTGTAGGGGGCAAAGAATGGTCTGTAGGGGGCAAAGTCACAATCATGGAGACTAGTTAGGAAGTTACTGTAAGAATACAATGAGAAATAATTATTACTTCAATCACGAGAAAAATGATAGTTCTAAATGGCTGGTTTCTGGATATATTTTGAAGGGAGAGAAAACAGGGTTTCATGACAGACTAGATGTAGGAAGTTAGAAAAAGAAAGGAGTCAAAGATGACTTCAAGATATCTATTCCTACAAGCAAGACCAGAATTGCCATTAATTGAGGTGAAGAAGAACAGGTTCCTTACAGAAGGAACAGGTTTTTTTGAGGATGCCATGCTAAGTCACTTCAGTCAAGGCTAACTCTTTGTGACCCTATGGACTGTAGCCCACCAGGCTCCTCTGTGTGTTGGATTCTCCAGGCAAGAACACTGGAGTGGGTCGCCATGCCCTCCTCCAGGAGATCTTCCTGATCCAGGGATCTAACCTGCATCTCTTACTTCTCCTGCATTGGCAGGTAGGTTCTTTACCACTAATGACACCTGGGAAGCCTGGTTTTATGGGGCTGGGGTGAGGGGGAATCAGGAACTTAGTTTCAGGACATTTAAAATTAGGATATAACATATTAAGAGTTTTTAAAATATTATATAAGATGAAGATAGTATATTTCTGGCTTGGAGAATAAGGCCATATTTATATTTTCAATGCAATAATCACTTTGATTCAAAATTCCTCACTGCCTCAATAAGAATTATTTGTAAACTAGAAGTCATTCTAAAAAAAGATGTCAACCTTGTGAACTGATTTAAGAATTTGGATTGATATTCTGGCCTAATTTTGGAGCTCAGTTACAGGGGATACATGCATCTCAGAGGGATATAGCAAGGATGAAATACTGGATGGACTCTAACAGAACATTTGCATTGAGAAAAAATGACACGCATCTGGGCACAGAAATACAAAGGCATCACCTGATACTTGAACTCAGGTGCTCATTAAGGTTGGAGGAATATGACCAAGTGTTTCATCTAAGAAGTCATCTCTTGTTGAAGTAATAAGAATAATTTACCAGAAGAGGAGCTACTGTCTTTCTAGGTCGGCTTCCCTCATGACTCTCACTGTAGGAAGTGAAGCTCTTCCTATTTTGGGTCACAGGGACTACCGGTGACGCTCCCTTTCCCTATATTTGGTCCTACCTTCCTCAGGGCTGTGACCTCTGCACTTCATTTAACAGGACTAAAGTAAAGTGAAAATGAAGAGCATGGTGTGGGAGGAAAATAATGAATACTATTTATTTAAGGGAGTTTGAGTACAAATATTATCAGAAATTCAATCTAATTCCATTTACTTCTAAAATGGCACAAAACAATATTAAGTCAATGCATTCAGAAAGCAGTTATGAAAGCATAATACCTCATAGGAACTACGTTACCCACTGGAGCAGGGGAAATTTGAGGATAAATAAAAACAGAGATCCTGCCCTTGGTGAACTCAGAATCTAATGGAGAAGGCAGATGATTAAACAAGTAATTACAAAGGAATTAGTAATGAAGGGATATACAAAATGTCAGGGACCCAAAGGGGGAACAATTAAATCTGTCTGAGGAGGTTGGGAAGAATTTATAAAGGAGATGACATTTGAGCCAAACTGTGAAGGAAGGGAAGGAGTTTGTCACTTTATCAAGAGAGCAGTCTGTGACAGGCAGAGGGGGCCTAAAGCTTGTCCAGTTTTTGGATCAGGGAGGTGTAAAGAGTGGTCCCATTAGAGGTTACATGGGGAAAAGACAGGGAAAGGAGACTAGAGAGACAAGCTGGGACCAGACTTGTTTTGCTGGGAGTTTTTCATTTGTTCTCTGGGCAACAGAGCTCTTAGGCTTTATAAGCAAGCAAATGACCTAACAATAACTGTAGTTTTTAAAAATAGTAGGTAGCAGAATGAAAAAAACGAAATAAGAAATTTTTAATGGTAGCAGCATAAGACAGGTCAAGAGAAGAAGTGACAATAAAATAGTTTCATACTTAACAGAAAGTATCATGAACATAACCACTATCCACTTATGTTCCAAGTCAATCATTACCTCCTCCAATGAAACTGTCTTCTTTCACTACCATTTAATCAATCAGACAGTGAAGGAAAAGAGGTTCACACAGATAGACATAGGAAGTTGGAAAGAACTTCCTACGTTCTTCCAAGAAAACACAAGAAAAACCACTTTCTCTCTTTTAATGATTTCTATCAGAGGTTATAATGGAAGGAAAAATTAAATTAACAGCATCATATGGAACTCTATGTTCAAAAAAGATCCAGATGAACTGGATGACTACAACGGTGTGGTCAGTCACCCAGAGCCAGACATTCTGGAGGGTTTGGTCAAGTGGGCCTTGGGAAGCACTGCTATTAATAAAGCTAGTAGATGTGACAGAATTCCAGTAGAACTATTCAAAACCCTAAAGGATGATACCTTCAAAGTGTTGCATTCAATACACCAGCATATCTGGAAGACCCCACAGTGGCCACATGACTGGAAAAGGTCAATCCTCATCCCAATTTCCAAGAAGGGTAGTACTAAAGAATGTGCTAACCATCAAACAACTGCACTCATCTCCCATGCCAGTAAGGTCATGCTTAAAATATTGGATGCTAGGCTTCAGCATTATGTGAACCAAGAACTTCCAGCTGTTCAAGCAGAGTTTAGAAAAGGAAGAGGAACCAGAGATCAAATTGCCAACATTCACTGGATCATAGTTGAAGTTAGGGAATTCCAGAAAAACATCTACCTCTGTTGCATCAACTACACCAAACAAAGCCTTTGACTATGTGGATCATAATAAACTGTGGAAAGCTTTTGAAGAGATGGGAATACCAGACCATGTTACCTGAGAAATCTGTATGCAGGTCAAGAAGCCACAGTTAGAACCCTGAATGGAACAATTGGTTGGTTCAAGATTGAGAAAGGAGTATGACAGGGCTGTCTAATGTCACCCTGTTTGTTTAGTCTATACACTGAGCACATCATGAGAAGTGATGAATGAGTTACAAGCAGGAATCAAGATAGGCATGAGAAACATCAACAACCTCAAATATGCAGATATCTGACATACCACTCTAATGGGAAAAAGTGAAAGAACTAAAGAGCTTCTTGATGAAGGTGAAGGAGGAGAGTGAAAGAGCCGGCTGAAGACTAAATATTAAAAAATCTAAGATCGTGGCATCTGGACCCATTAATTCATGGGAAATAGAGGGAGAAATGGTGGAAGTAGCAACAGATTTCCTATTCTTGGGCTCTAAAATCACTGCAGATGGTGACTGCAGCCATGAAATCAGAAGACTGCTGCTTTTTGGTAGGGGAGCTATGACAAGCCTAGACAGTGTGTTGAAAAGCAGAGACATTACTCTGTCAACAAAGGTACATATATTCAAGGCTATGGTCTTCCCAGGGGTCACATAGGGTTGTGAGAGCTGGACTGTAAAGAAGGTGGAGCCCTGAAGAATTCAGTTCAGTTCAGTTCAGTCGTTCAGTCGTGTCCAACTCTTTGCGACCCCCGTGAATCGCAGCACGCCAGGCCTCCCTGTCCATCACCAACTCCCAGAGTCCACCCAAACTCATGTCCATCGAGTCAGTGATGCCATTCAGTCATCTCATCCTCTGTCGTCCCCTTCTGCTCCTGCCCCCAATCCCTTCCAGCATCAGGGTCTTTTCCAATGAGTCAACTCTTCGCATAAGGTGGCCAAAGTACTGGAGTTTCAGCGTCAGCATCAGTTCTTCCAATGAACACCCAGGACTGATCTCCTTTAGGACTGACTGGTTGGACCTCCTTGCAGTCCAAGGGACTCTCAAGAGTCTTCTCCAACACCACAGTTCAAAAGCATCAATTCTTTGGCACTCAGCTTTCTTCACAGTCCAACTCTCACATCCATACATGACCCTGGAAAAACCATAGCCTTGACTAGACGGACCTTGGCTGAAGAATTGATGCCTTCTAACTGTGTTGCTGGAGAAGACTCCCAGGAATCCCTTGGACAGCTGGAGATCAAACCAGTCAATCTTAAGGGAAACCAACCCTGAATACTCGCTGGAATGACTGATGAAGCTGGAACTCCAGTATTTTGGTCATCTGATGTGAACAGCTGACTCATCGGAGAAGTCCCTGATGCTGGGAAAGATTAAGGGCAGCAGGAGAAGAGGGTGTCAGAGGATGAGATGGCTGGATGGCATCACCAATGCTATGGACATGAACTTGGACAAATTTTGGAAGATGGTGAGGGAAAAAGAGGCCTGGCGTGCCACAGTCCAAGGGGTTGCAAAGAGTCGGATACAGCTGGGTGACTGAGCAACAACAACAATGTAACTCTAATCACACTTGGATTTAGACCAGGGAAGCACATACACTACAAATGTTGTATTGACAAATTGTTAGCAATATATAATCTAAAAAGAATGATACACCTTCCTTTCCCTCTTAACATACATTCACTTTCAGTGATGCTGCTAATTCATTATTGTTCTCTTAAATAGAGCTTTGGTGTACCAGTAGATCCTGAGAACCACTTTCTTCCCATTGTCTCTCCAAGTCTCTTGTGGTCCCAAGTCACAGAATACCACAGACTATACTTGCGGTAGCTTTTAAAGTAGCCATTAAAGTAGCCAAAACATTATGACAGAGAACCTGCTACTTGTCTTCACCAGGCCCAAAGCATCAGAACTCTGGGAAGAATTTGATAGGTCTTTTCTGATTGATGTTCAGCTTAGGTGAATACCTGCACCTCAATCTTTAGATAAAATCTCTGGAGCATATTGTTTTTTTAGCATACTCTGGAAAATAGAGAAGTCACACCTTAGTTTTTCTAGCCAAGAGCAGGCTCATTTGATCTTTTTACAGTAACACTGGAGGTAAGCAATAGTTTGAACATTTTTTATTATTAGCATGGAATTAAATTTCACACACAATTTTAGAGACACCATAAATAGTGAATCTCAAATGCACTGGTCACAGAACACTTTTATAAAACTAAGTAAACAAAATAAAATTAAGAAACAAAATCATCTCCTACTGACCCATTAACCAGAAAGGCAAGAATCATCACTTCTAAAGGCTCAGCAATATTTCTCTCTTTCAAATGCCCGTAATGCTTGCACAATACTTAATTTGTCAATGATATGCTACTTTTTAGAAATATCAGGTTTATCTTTCCTACTAGATTGTAATAAGCTAAAAGCTAAATTGGAGATCCATCAAATCAGATTACCAAAAACCTATCACAGGACAGGGCACTGAGAACTGAAAACCAGACAATGGTAAATTCATGCCCTTACTGATGTTCATGGGCTACTCATTTTTTTAATGTGCAACATAAAAAAGACATGGAATAAAAAAATAAGAATACCCTCTTATACATATTGTGTTAACCAAACACTTAAAATTTATAATTTATAGACTCAATATTGATGAGGGTGCTGAAAAACTAGTGCATGAATACACTGCTAGGTGTACTTTAAGTTACTTTGTTATATGAACCAGCAATATATTTAAAAGCCATAAAAATGTTTTTATAACTCTTGCATAAAGAAATTACCTTAAGGAAAAATTCAGATTAAAAGAAGGCTTTATGTATGAACACATTATAATTTAAATATATAAAAAAACACTAGTAATAACATAAGTCCAAAACTGCTGCTGCTGCTGCTGCTGCGTTGCTTCAGTCGTGTCCGACTCTGTGCGACCCCATAGACGGCAGCCCGCCAGGCTCCCCAGTCCCTGGGATTCTCCAGGCAAGAACACTGGAGTGGGTTGCCATTTCCTTCTCCAATGCATGAAAGTGAAAAGTGAAAGTGAAGTCGCTCAGTCGTGCCTGACTCTTAGCGACCCCATGGACTGGAGCCCACCAGGCTCCTCTGTCCATGGGATTTTCCAGGCAAGAGTACTGGAGTGGGGTGCCACTGCCTTCTCTGAAACTAATAGTGACTAATTAAATGATGAGATACTGAAATTAAAAGACGCTTGCTCCTTGGAAGAAGAGCTATGACAGATCTAGACAGTATATTAAAAAGCAAAGACATCACTTTGCCAACCAAGGTCCATATAGTAAAAAATACGGTTTTTCCAGTAGTCATGTACAGATGTGAGAGGTGGAACATAAAGAAGGCTGAGTGCTAAAGAACTGATGCTTTTGAACTGTGGTGCTGGAGAAGACTCTTGAGAGTCCCTTGGATGTCAAGGAGATCAAACCAGTCAATCCTAAAGGAAATCAATCCTGAATATTCATTGGAAGGACTGATGCTGAAGCTGAAGCTCCAATACTTTGGCCACCTGATGGTAAGAGCTGACTCACTGGAAAAGACCCTGATGCTAGGAAAGATTGAAGGCAGGAAAAGGTGGTGACAGAGGTTGGATGGCATCACTGATTCAATGGACATGGGTTTAAGCAAAGTCTGGGAGATGGTGAAGGACAGGGAAGTCTGGCGTGTTGTAGTCCATGGGGTCATAAAGAGTAAAACACAACTTAGTGACTAAACAACAACAACAAAATTGATATATTCTTCATAATAAAAGCTCTAAGCAAATTAAGAATTAAAAGAAAATTTCTCAACTGATGAGAAGCATAAAAAAACTTACACCTATCATTACATTTAATGGTGTGAGATCAAATATTCTCCCACTAAGATCAGGAATAAGCAAGGAATCTGCTCTCAGCACTTCTATATAAGATTGTCCTGGAGGTCCTGGTGCAACTAGTCAAGTCAGAAGGCATCAATTGGAAAGGCAGAAGTAAAACTGTCTTTATTCACAGATGCCATAACTGTCTACCTAGAAAATCCCAAAGATGCATAAAGTACTATTAGATATAATAAGTGAGCTTAAAATTTTTGATATTTAAGATCAACATACAAAAACCAATTGGGTTTCTATATACTAGCAATTTACAATTAAAAATTGACATAAATCAATAGCTTTTAAAATGAACATTAAGTACTTTGATTTATTCTAGCAAAGTATGTGCACATTATCTGAAAAAGTACAAAGCACTGATAGAAGAAATCAAAGACACAAATACATGGAGAGACAGGCTATGTACATGGATTAGAAGACTCAATATTGTCAGAATGTCAATTTTCTCCAAAGTGACCTATGAATTTGGTAAAATCCTAGTCAAAATTCCACCACGAGTTTTTTTAGTAGGAATCGACAAAATGATTCTAGAATATGTATGTAAAGGACCTAGAGTAAATAAACAATTTTGAAAAAGAAAAAATACAGGAGGACATACCACATTGCCTCATTTCAAGACAATATAAAAGCAAGATCAAGACAGAGTAAAACAACAGACACACAGATGAACAGAACAAAGTATAGAGTCCAGAAATAGAACAGTACATCTATGGTCAACTGACTTTTGATAAAGGTTTCAAGGCAAATCAATAAAAAAAGTATGGCCTTTTTAACAAATGGGGCTAGAAAACACATACATTCTATATAAAAATATGAACCTTGACCATATTTTACATTACATTGAAAAATTAACTCAGAAAGTATGAACAGAGATGCAAATGTAAACAAACAAATGAACAAAACAGAACAGTCTTATGGACTCTGCGGGAGAGGGAGAGGGTGGGAAGATTTGGGAGAATGGCATTGAAACATGTAAAATATCATGTACGAAACGAGTTGCCAGTCCAGGTTCGATGCACGATACTGGATGCTTGGGGCTAGTGAACTGGGACGACCCAGAGGGATGGTATGGGGAGGGAGGAGGGAGGAGGGTTCAGGATGGGGAACACATGTATACCTGTGGCGGATTCATTTTGATATTTGGCAAAACTAATACAATTATGTAAAGTTTAAAATAAAATTAAAAAAATATATAGGTATATGCATCTACATAAATAAAATGTGGGTTTTTAAACAAACAAACAAAAAAAAAAAAAACCAGAACCCCGAACTGTATATAACAGTCCTAGAGAAAAAACAGGAGATAATCTTTGTATCTTTGGGTTAGGTAAAAATTTCTTAACAAAGAACTTCATGTTCTACATTATGCACGAGCCATAAAAGAAAAAATTGATGTCACTGTGAACTATATTTTATTCGGGTAAAAATCTCAAACTTTTGAAGAAATACTGTTAAGAAAATTAAAAGCTACAGACTAAGGAAAAAAGTTGCCAAACATATCTAATAGAATTGCTAATAAGAATATGTAAAAATCTTTTACAACTCAATAATAAATATTTTTAAAACTGGATGAAAGATTTGAACAAATATTTCACAAAAGAAGAAACACAGATGTCAAATAAGTACACAAAATAATGTTCAGCATCAACAGTCATTACACGAATGCAAATAAAAACCACAAGATACACTATATATACCTATTGGAATGTTAAAAAATGAAAAGAAAATTGACACTATCAAATGTTAGTAAGGGTGCACAGCAACTGTAACTCTCAAGTATTCTTGGTGAAAATGTAAAATGGTAAAGCAACTTTGAAAACAGTTCGATGGTTCCTTATAAAGTTAAACATATACTTACCATATGACTCAGTAACCCCACTCCTAAGTACTCCAGAGAAATGAAAACACATGTCCACATAAAAACTTTTACACATATCTTTATTGTGGGTTTTTTTTTTTTCCATAATATTCCCCAAACTGGAAAAAATCCAAATATCTACCAACTGGTGAATGAGTAAATAAATAATCCCCATTACAGAATAGTAGTCTGTAATAAAAATGAAGAAACTACTAATATATGTAACAATATGAATGAATCTCAAAAGCATCATGCTAAGTGAAAGATGTCAAATGAAACGTATGGGTCCATTTATATGTATTATTCCTTTTAAGTGGCAAAACTGTAGCATCAGAGATCAAAACAATCATTGTCAGAAGCTGAAAGTAGAAAGAAGAGACTCACTGCAAAGAAGTATAAAGGAATTTTTTGAGTAATGGCAATATTCTGTATCTTGATTTTGGTGGTAGTTACACAATTGCACAACTTGGTAAAAATTTATAGACCTGTATATCTAAGAAGGATGAATTTTTACTACATGTTAATTATGCCTCAACAAACCAACAAACAAATAAAAGACTGTCACACCAAGTGTTGAAGAGAATGTGGAACAACCAGAACTCTCATTCACTGCTGACAGGTATGGAAAATGGTACAACCACTTTGGGAACGAGTTTGACCTTAAAAAAATAAAGTCAAACATATACTCCAATAATTCCTCAAGGGAAATAAAAACATGTATCTATGCAAGTACTCCTTGTGTTCATCAGCCTTATTTACAATAGTGCAAAATTGGAAACAAAATGTTCATAAGAGGTGAAAAATCAAATAAAGTACAATATATCCATATAAAGAATATCATTCATCAATAATAAGGAAGGAATGAACTACTGATACGTCTACTCCATGGATGAATCTCAAATATGCTGTATGAAATTCCCTTTCTGGAATTTTACATAAATTCTAGAATTGGATGTATCAGTAGTTTATTCTTTTTATTGATGAGAGATATTTCTTTAATATAGGGCATAGCATAATTTATTCACCTGTTATATTTATGAACTAACCTATGGAAACATTTCTTAGTCTATAAAAATGAAGATTTTATAGCTTATAAGATTAAAAATGCTGGAGTAAGCACTAAATAAGATATTGTAATTACATCACAGTATTTGGTAAGCGTATAATCAAAGATAGTTGGAAACTACATCTTAGCGAGGTCAAATAATTTGCCAATATCACAGCTAGAAATCCAGGTCTTCTTGATTCCAAATTTCTTAACCATTATGCTGTCTTAACAGCCACCATAAGGTTACTGTAATTTGCAGGTACAAGAATTTCCTTTTCCTGATGTTTAAGGAGTTGAAACAAAGGGAGACACTAGAATTTTAACAGGCCAAAAAAGAGTTTTCTTTCTCCATACTTAAGAGGTTTGGAAATCTGCTTACATAGCAATTAAAATAGACTCCAGAAAGCTCTCTGCTAACCTACTGGGAACAGATCCCAAATCTTGGATTGATTGGGATCTTGCCTATATAACTAGTCAAGAGCCTGGTTTTCTTTTCCACTGGATATTCTCAGCAAATGTTACAGTGTAAAAATACCAAAAGGGAACATCAGAGGCTATACTAGGAAAGTGAGCTGTCCTTTGACACCAATACTATTCAGAAGGGCTTCATGCCCAAATTTAACATTTCATACATAATAATTCCTTGGTCACATCTTAAAATGCCTTATCATTTCTTCCTCTCCACATTCTCAATGGGTTATTTGGCTTCTGAAATCAACAAAGACCAAAACAAGAAATAATCCTGTCTAATCAAGGAGGGACTACTTTACGAGGTGAGCATCCCGTTGATATAGCTGTGTGATTGTGTCTGAAATTCCTTTGCAGCTCCCTGCTTGCTGATAGGTGTCCTACAAAAGGCTCCTTCCTGTACGGCTGCCTGAGTCAGTCGTTCCTGACTGTCTGTTTGCCTCAGTGCACTCACTCTGGCGTGCGTCCCACTGTAGTTGCTTCTTTCACTTGGTTCCTGTTCCATCTTTGTTTGCTTCATTGAACTTGACACTTTAGACAGCACTTTTGGTTCCCGATCTTTACTGATGTCTGGTTCCCCTTTCATAGTTCATTCTACTTCATTTCTTTACCAAATCCTGGTTTCTGAACTTGCCTAATAAAGGGTTTTAACCTTCAGATCAGGTTCTGGATGTTCTCTTTGTTCCTTGTTCACCATGGGCCTATGCTTGTAATGGTGGCTCCCAGAGAGCTAATTCTCTTACAGTTATGGGGGCTTCTTTCTTGGCAAAATGAAATATGCCCCAATTCCCCAAATCTAGCCCTTTGCTGTCACTCTCTGCTGCCCTCCAGCGGCTACCAGTAGGATACACTCTACGACCCCATGGACTGCAGCCCACCAGGCTCTTCTGTCCATGAGATGTTCCAGGCAAGGATACTGGAGTGGGTTGCCATTTCCTTCTCCAGAGGATCTTCCAGACCCAGGGATCGAACCTGGATCTCCTGCGCTGTAGGCAGATTCTTTACCAACTAAACTACAAGGGAAGCCCTGTTAAAAATTAGTTTCAAGAAATGGCAACCCACTCCAGTATTCTTGCCTGGGAAACTCCATGGACAGCGGAGACTGGTGGGCTGCAGTCCATGGGGTCACAAAGAGTCGGACACAACATAGCAACTGAGCACGCACGCACTGGCTCTACTGCCCTCTGGCCTGTGAGTGTCCTCTAATAGGACACTAGACAGTGTAGTTAATGCAGATGAGCTTTGTGTTGGGAGCTCACCAGGCTGCAACTCAGCCAGCACTACCAACAACAGCCTCTGACTCCACTGTTACTCCCAGGGAAATTCATTGGTGATGACTTTCCTGTCCTTTCTCTTGAAGATGTTATTATCTAAGAAATTCACAAATTCCAGGTTTATGCATATGCATATCCACACTGTGTTGGAGGTAAGGGAGAAATCTGTTCTGAGGCTTGGCTTGCTGAGAAAGTAGAGAGTGGTGCAGTGCCTTAGGTCAGCCTAGTAGCTAGTCTCACAGACTGCCTAGGTCTTTTATGATTTAGCATGAGGATCACAAATGTGGTCTATGAGCCAACGTAGAAATAACCATGTGGCTTACTATGCTACACTTATTCGCTATTCACATAAGAGTTGAAAGGGAATGAAACTAGCCTCTGAACTGACATATTTCACTATGGGGCTATCTGGAGTGATGCTGGCACCATGCCCATATTAAATGTTACAGAGATTTTACTGGACCAAAGGAGTAGGAGGATTGTCACACACTATAGACTCACTCTTCTGGAAAGGCTATTCTATACTTGGGTAGAACCTCTAGCTGGCAGATCTCTCTGCCTCCAGTTTAAAGTGGGAAGTAGTGGACAACTCTGTTGACCAGCTTTAGATTAGATGAGCCATCTAACCCAGGACTGTATCAATATGAGTTGCCAGTAACAATGGAAAACGTTAGCCTAGCCAGCTTGTAAGTCAAAGGCCAAATCCAATGTATTATTTGTGGGAAAACACATCAAAAGCCTGGTGTTTTATCTCGTGCTACCCAAAAGATTGTCCACAACCCCTCTAACTGAAGGTTCTTCATCCATTGCTTATTTCCATGTATCTGTCATTAATATCCTATTATTAATGATTCAGCATTTTGGACACACAAACTACCTACAGGAGGAGGCCCTTAAAGAAGCTAAGAGGCCTCTCCACCAAGCACAACTGTGCAGAGAGTTTCTGTTGCCTAAATTTTTGCTAAGTAGATATGCCTCCTCTCAGAGGAAAAGCAAAGCCCCTGGCAAATACACAGTGGAGCTCATTAACCCTTCCCCCTTCCCTTCAAGGCCCCAACTATTCTTCACTTGAAAAAAATCATTGAGGAGTCTCCTTCTTCTGAGACTACCATGGTCTCAATGCGGTGAGGATCAACCAGTAATATTTGTTCCCTCTCCTCTGACTCCTGACCTCCTGAAATGATTCCATGAGACTTTAAGAAATTAGACCTCTGAATTGCTAAAATGATCTCCATAGAGAGAGGTTAATAAATAGGAAATGGTTTTCCTAAGACGCTATAATGTTATCTGGCCCATTAAATATCTGGGTCTTTTCCTAGTTCTTAAGTGATTCCTTATACGATTTTCTATTACCAAACAGTTGTACTCTACTTGGATATTATTTCATAAAACCCTGATCTAGAAAAAATGGGTTCTGTGTTAAATCAGAAATGAGCCCTAAGACAGAATTTCTGAGCTCACCTCCTCCCCAGTTAAGAGGCTGGTCTAGGTGAGACAAAGTCTCAACAGTTCTAGAATAAATTCTCCAACCAACCAAAAGCATTCAGTAAATCCTAGAATGTATGACATATTACTGGCAATTCCTTCTGTAAAGCTTCTGTGACAGCTCTAGTTAATACTGTCGTGAGGAAGGTAAGGAGATATATCTGGTTTGCAAAAGCTGCAGCCACACTGCAGCAGCTGAAGACCTTATTCACCTGTGCCCCATCTGTGTGTATGCTGATCTAGCGTTGACTTAGCTGAGGTCAAAAGTCTAGCTCAGTAGAGTCTATTCTTGGAAATATTCCCATTTTTACTTTCTTTTTTTTTTTTACAGAACCAGACCCAAAAGGCTTCCCTGGTGGCTCAGCTGGTAAAGAATCTGCCTGCAATGCGGGAGACTTGGGTTCGATCCATGGGTTGGGAGGATTCTCTGGAGAAGGGAACGGCTCCCCACTCCAGTATTCTGGCCTGGAGAATTCCATGGACTGTATAGTCCATGGGGTCGCAAAGAGCTGGACATGACTGAGTGACTTTCACTTACTTACACTTAGAGACCTAAAAGTGTTAGCTTTCTCCTACTTCAGAATACAAATTATTTGCTGTCAGAACCTCCTTTAAGGTTAGAGGTATCACTGTGAAGGTTATAAGCATCTGTCAAAACAACTTGGGCAAAAGAATTTTGTCAATACAATTAGAAAAACCTGCCTTCAAAAACCAAAGGACTATTTTTTGAAGTATTTCAAGTTAACTATCTTATTTATGCCAGGCTGCCAACCATACCTAAATACTCTTTTGTGAAAGCCTGCTTATCAATATGCAACAGACTTCACCTTGTCCTGGGGATCTTTACAGAAAATTCTGCAGCTGTCCCTAAAACTGACCAATACAGCATCAATACAAAAAATAGATTATCTAGACAAAATGGCATTCTCTCAAAGCACCAGGGTCACATGAAGAGAGATTTTTGGAAGGCCAGAACATTAAAAAGGCCTATTTTACAACCATGGGCAAACTATACCAGAATATAAGCTCCACAAGGGGATGGATCATATTTTATTCATTATCCTATACCCCCTATATCACTATACCCACTATAACAGTGCTAGGCATAGTGTTGAATGAATGAATGAATAAATACTTTCTGATTAGGGAGGTCTATATTAACATTCAAGTGCTTGCCATGGTTATATCAAAACATGGACTATAGCCTGCAGGAACTTTTAGTAGCTCTGTATCAGCATAGATTTGTGAAGGTGTTCCAATATATTATTAATACTACAACCTCTTCTAATCAGCAAATGCCTTTGGGATATGATAACCCTGGATTTCATTCCTGAAATGACATCTACCTACACTGTTGTTTGTCACTCAGTCGTGTCCAACTCTTTGTGACCCCCATGGACTGCAGCAAGCCAGGCTTCCCTGTCCTTCACTATCTCCCTGAGTTTGTTCAAACTCATGTCCATTAAATTGATGATGCCATCGAAACATCTTATCCTCTGTTTTCCCCTTCTCCTCCAGCCCTCAATCTTCCCCAGCATCAGGGTCTTTTCCAATGAGTCAGCTCGTCACATCTGGTGGCCAAAGTATTGGAGTTTCAGCTTCAGCATCAGTCCTTCCAATGAATATTCAGGGTTGATTTCCTTTAGGATTTACTAAATTTAGGACATACTGCATTGATCTCCCTACTGTCCAAGGGATAGGTTACATATGCTATCATATTGGCTGTGCAGATAATCTTTTCCTAGATAATTCAATTAATGTCTTAAACCATCCTTCCAACCCCACCATTCACATCATTTATATAAATGACATCTTCCAATTTCATGGGTTATCAAACTATTTGATTAATAACTCTGGTGTAGATGACTCCCTGGAGAAGGCAATGGCACCCCACTCCAGTACTCTTGCCTTGAAAATCCCATGGACAGAGGAGCCTGGTAGGCTGCAGTCCATGGGGTCGCTAAGAGTCGGACACAACTGAGCGACTTCCCCTTCACTTTTCACTTTAATGCATTGGAGAAGGAAATGGCAACCCACTCCAGTGTTCTTGCCTGGAGAATCCCAGGGACGGGGGAACCTAGTGGGAGGCCGTCTATGGGGTCACACAGAGTCGGACACGACTGAAGCGATTTAGCAGCAGCAGCAGCAGACTCTCAGTTTTATAGGTCATTATTAAATACCCACAAACTATTTCAATTGAGCACCTGGAGAGTATTTCTACTGACCACATTACTGATCCACACACTTCAATACTAGAGGGTTAATACACCACGGTCTCTATTTTCCTCCAACAGGAACATCCTTTCAGAAAAACTTTCCCCTATCTATCTACACCCACACCTCCCTTCTTTACCATCACTTACTGACAACTGCTCAGTAAATACATGGGAAAACTACAGGCTACCACCCCTCCCTATTAAGAAGTACATGGGGGAGATGGCTTTCTTCCAGTTTAATACTGGAAGAAATGATCAGTGATGAAGACTGATCCTTGAGGCCTTTCATGCCTGTCCCCTAGCCTAGCCTCCTAATCACCTAGTTAGGGGTTGTTTAGTCTGGTTAGGGTGAAATAATATAAAATAAATTCTATTAAGTATCATTTTGATATATGCCATATTAGACAAAAGCAGTTTTTTGATATAAATGGATATTCTACTGAGGCTAAAATATAAGTGATTATAAAGCGAAGTTAGGATTTTTTTCCATAAGAGCCAACAGCAGTCAAGCAAAGGGAACATATTCCTCTTAATGGAACACTGTTCATTAAACTTGAGAGTAGGCCAAAAAAGACAGAAAGTAAATATAATAAAAAGACAAAATTTTATTGAACAGGATCAAGATAGGAGGGGAAATAAAAGGGGCAGTTCTACGCAGTAAGATTCTTGGGTGGTTCTCAGGTTTCCCTACCTGATGTTGGCTAACTTACTGATTTTGCCTCTATATCTCTAACAGGTATAATACCAGAATTTGTTCAATATCTCCAAAGAAATTTACAATTATTTCTTTTAGGTCCTATAGTTGTTTTTAAGGCATGTTAAGTGCCTGCAATGGAAAGGCACTGTGTTTACTTTAGACAGAAGGTTTAGAAATTGGAGAGTAACTGGCCTAGAGGGAATGTCACCAACTCAATCTAAAAAAAGCCACAGATATCTTGGGATGGCTTTGCTGTTTAAGAGTCGTTGCCAACAAGCTCCATTCAGGAGATCTGATGCAATGTCACAACCTAATTCATTCAGCTTTATAAAACTTAAGTATATTGGAAGTAAATAATTGTTGATGCCAAAGAACAGAAAATAATGTGACATTGCTAAAGAACACATTCAAGCCTTTCCCTATTGGTCAGAAATGGAAGGTGAACAGCTAAAAATTAAATAAATAATGTAATAATTATCAGGGGAAATTAAGACTCTCATAATGAAAGGAATAACAGAAATGTGAAATGTTTCAGGGTAGCTTGTAATAAACAGCATTTGATGAGGAGATATGGAACATAAAAAAAGAGGTCCAAAAAGAAGCTGAAAAGTAAAAACAAAGAATAAAGAAGAGAAATTAAGAAAATGGTATTTAAAGAGATGAGCTTAATAGTTAAAGGCAGAAAGACAGTTAGATCCTGGTTAACAACAAACACACAGACACATGCACAGATTTTTCCAAACAGTACTTAAATCCAGCTATTCTTGATTTAACTCTCCTCTCGGTTTAACTCTCCACCTTTTCCATGAAAAATTTTATACTGCCAAGGCCTACAAAGACCTCTCTACTTCATGGCCTCTTTTTGTACTTAGAGATTCAATTTTGCTCCTGATTTGCATTGTTTATTTTGCATCATTATATAAAAGTCATATTCCAATGAGACTGTAAGTTGGAATCTATTTCTCTATTCCCTGAATTTGGGCTGCCCCTATCTGTGACCAGCTCTAGCCAACAGAATGCCGAAGAAGTGATATTTCAAGTGTAGGCCTCAAGAGGTTTTCACATTTCCTCTTGCTTTTCCAGAACCCTGCCAGGATGCCATGTGAAGAAGCCTGGCTTGGGCAGTTGGTTAGAGAGAAATCACAAGGAGCAGAGAAGAGTCAGCTTAGCTAAGGCATCCTGGATCAGGTAGTCTGCAGCCACTCTAGTAGCTCATCTCAAAGTCTGATGAGCTCAGCTGAATCTGTCCAGTCTGTAGAAACATGAGCTAAATAAATGATTCCTATTTTAAGCCAATATGTTGTGGGGTGATCTGTTATGCAGCGAAAGCTGTTGAAATAACTGAAACACACACAATGGTTTTAGCTTTCCAATGAAATACTTACTCATAGTGTGCCTTATACTAGAATCCAGTATTTGCTGTTCACCGCTTTGCTATTAGAGTGTATTATATCCATTGTCTATTCCCACAACACCTAAGTTGTAATTTGTTCATAGTAGGCACTCAGAGTTTGATAGACTGAAATGAAAATCAACTAAAGTTAAAATTCTGGTGTTCATTGGCATTATTTACTTAAACTCTAACAACAGAAGAAAATACCAACCATAGTACTGTTTGAGAATCAAATAACTACTGAGGATCTGCTAGTGGCCTTGAGTTGCTACTTTCAATTATGAACCATTAAGGGACAGCAACTATTAGTACCTAGAATATACATGCTACTTCAAGGCAGTTAATAAGTGAGCCCTTAAGCTGACCTTCTCAATATTTAGGATTAATCCAAATTTTGGATTTTAATAGAAATATCACACATTTGATACATGGATGTGAAATTGTACTGCAATCCTTTCATGAGCTTCAGAATACAGAAAATATAAAGTGTAAAAGAAGAAGATTTTGATTTGCACTGCTGCTGCTGCTACTGCTAAGTTGCTTCAGTCGTGTCCGACTCTGTGCGACCCCATAGACGGCAGCCCACCAGGTTCCCACGTCCCTGGGATTCTCCAGGCAAGAACATTGGAGTGGGTTGCTATTTCCTTCTCCAATGCATGACAGTGAAAAGTGAAAGTGAAGTCGCTCAGTTGTTTCTGACTCTTAGCAACCCCATGGACTGCAGCCTACCAGGCTCCTCCGTCCATGGGATTTTCCAGGCAAGAGTACCATTGGGGTGAGGTGCCATTGCCTTCTCCTTTGATTTGCACAAATTTCCATTAACAGCTGGTTTTCTAAATCCACAAACCTGACAAATGACTTATGTGTATAAATATGCTTTAATTCTGAAGTGTTTTACAAATGTAAAATATCATGAAATCCTGTGTATTCAGAATGTCATTTCACTTTTTTCCTTAAGAAGTAGAAAAATCAGAGTAGACAGGATGGCTCAGAAAGGATAAATAGTTTTGCTATCCACATCTAATTTGCTTCCTAATAAAATTCTATGGCTTTCAAATGACACTCTGTTATTATAGTCTGTACAGAGATGATTTCATCAAATATTCTATGTTTTGAATATTTTCAAAATTATAATTCAGTTGATAGTCTGAAACACTCTAAAGCAAAAGGACATGAAAAGCATGATCAGCATGAATATATTCATAAACCAGAGAGCAAAATAAATTCAATGACAGTAAAAG
This sequence comes from Bos indicus, assembly GCF_029378745.1. NCBI lineage: Eukaryota > Metazoa > Chordata > Mammalia > Artiodactyla > Bovidae > Bos > Bos indicus. The sequence goes on along the minus strand of NC_091770.1, from coordinate 12,110,979 downwards.
AACATCCTTGCTGCACTGAACGGGCACAAATCCCCCTTTTCCATGGGTGCATATATGTATCCTATAACATGCTTTAATTTCTTTCTTTAACTTCAGCCATTTCTGATCAATACTGTTATCTTTGACTTATAAGGAACATAACAGTCAAATCAAGTAGTAAGGTGGATAATTGAGTCAAGACATTAAAGGTTTAGACAGGCTAAATAAATAATGAAATGACTAATTATTAAGTAACGATTTAATGATTAAAATCTGGTTTGTTAATAAAATGTCTTAAAAGGCAAACACTGTCCAAAGATAGCGAAACCTTCAGCTGTGGTGTATAAAATCAACCACGTAAGAACTAGATATAGAGTGGGTAACAATGTTATGTGTGAAAAAGATTCAATTACTAGCAGATGGAAGCTCCATAAATCAGGATACATTTACATGATTTTTAAGATCAGCACCCAGCGTAGCCCCCAAAATTCTATAACTCTTATTTTAGGAGTCCAAAGAGTGCAGGCAAAGGGACATATATTAAAGGACACCTAATCATGTCTTATTTGAAAACATGCTTCCAGGCTTTCTATTTATAATCTGAACATCTCTTATAGTTCATAAACTGCTCCCTTTAAAAACAACGCTCACTTTAATTAATTTATGAGAATGACTAAGATGAACTACAAAGAGAGATGCATTTTCAGCATGGGATGGGGAAAGATCATTTTTGTCACACTGATTTAACCTACCTGAGGTTAAATAATGCTAATAATGAGCTAGGGAAGTTTTTCATATGATCTAAGAAGAATTTAAGCTGCCTTAATAGAGACAGACATAAATAGAAATTAAGTGATAGATTCAATAGGAAGAGGCATACTCTCATGATTCAGTGAGTTTTAGAGTTTTTTCTACTCCTAAAAATTTCATGCAAGGAACTCTGAGAACAAAAATGTAATAGAAAATAGGAACTTAAGCATAAACAACAGTGCTCACTGAGAACTCACAAGTATTTCAGCATTCATCCCAGCTCAGATCCACCTTATTTTGGCTGTGCTTTCTAACTTACTCCTTTAGTTAACATTTTCTGTGAACACCAGTCACTTTCCATAGGGACCAAAACCACAAACTTGAGAGAATTACCACACTTCCTTTTCATGAACAGTGAGAAGAGAAAATTTTTTCCTTGGATGTGTTTTTCCAATGAAATTCAATTTCTGCTTTCCAAGAAAAGCCAATTGGCTCAGAAGTCTCTGAGAAAGAACAGTGTGGGGATAGTCAGACAGATACCATACCACAAAACTCCAAAGCAAAATCCCAACCTTTCAGCCTTAACATCAGTCAAGGGGTTAAAACCTGAACGCCTCAGTTGAGTTGCTGAATCCACAGGTGGAAGGTCTAAAGGGTGGAAAGAGATACTCAGCTCCATTTGGGACCATGCTGAGAAAGCCTTTATGTTTAAGAGAACCCCCATCTCAACTCCTAAATATTAAGTTGACACACGTTTCTGGGACACAGCCTGAATCCTCAAACTTTGCAGGTCTATAGAGACACAATTTTCTGTTTTCTGCTTAACAGGGCTTTCCAGAATTGTCATCAGATGACAGATTACACCACCCATCCACAAGGATTCAGGGGTAGCTCAAGCCATCCATTATGGGTTAAAAGCTGTGCTAGCATGAATCGAGTCACAGTGGTAAGGAGACTACCAATACAAGGGGTCCTACAGCTTTAAGAAATACCCTGGGCATCTAAAAGTTCTCAGAATGCAAACTTTGTCAGCTCTGAAAACAAGAGGCACTGCATCATTATGGCAGGAGAAACAAAGCCAGCACCCTTTTAAAAACAGACAAAAAAAAAAAGATTGTTTTAATAGGAGAGAAGCATCAGTCATTGATTCTTACTTCATTCACACTTTCTATCCAACCCCATCCATCTTCAGAGTGAAGAGATGACAGAGCCCAGTTAACCCTCTCCCTCTGTCGGCCCCCACCCATACTGCTCCTCTGTACCAAATCCACCAAGACCCACCGACCCACCCTTTTCAATCTGCAAGCAACAGCTCTACAGAATGACTCTGTCTGATGGGCTTGCAAACCTCAGGTATACCTAAGTACCCGCTTTCATCACACTACTTCAGTAGGGTTACCTGTCAGGTTATCATGACTGTTCAGGGCCTTTACTAGTCATCTACAATGACCACTCAGTCACTCATGGCTGACCACATTCTACAAAGGTGGGGATGAGAAGACTTAAGGGAACAGAAAAAAAAGTCAACAAACCAAATCAACAATCCAGAATGTAAAATATTTCATTTTTATTAACTGTTACTGCCCTCATTATCTGCAAACAGAAGTTCTCTAAGCAGGCAGTCTGCATCAGTGCACCTGCTTAGCATCAGTTTGCTGAGTTATCTTTTCTGCTGTGTCTGCAAAAGCCAACTATAGCACAATGGGTCACATCACTTGAGGGTCACTTGAGTCCCACTACATTCTGGGGCCCTCCTTCCACCTCCTCCCTTTCCTTCCATCCACAAAACCTTTAACTCCACCATAGCTAAGGATCCCAGATAGCTAAATAAAAGAGGTGGCCTCAAACACAGGGAAAAGCCCTTAGGTCTCCAGTGTGAATCGCCAATGCCAATGCCCCTCCCCTCTCCTTTTCCTTAAGACCTGATGGTCTTCAGTCACACATCTTAAAAGAAAAACAAAAAACAAAAACACAAAGACTTACTTGTCTCAAGTCGATGAAGGCCAACTGCAGCGTGTCCTCCTGGAACCCAGGCACCGGGCCGGATCTGGCAAACTCTGTGGGAAAGAAAAGAGGATAAAAAGCGCCTTTAACTAACCATGGACAGGGAGATTGGCAGACGGATGACAGGGAAGACAAGAGAGGCTGGGGGAGAGGAGGACCAAGCTTCTAAGGAGTCATGTCTCTCTCCCTTCAGCTTCTTTGTTTGCCCTTCAAAATTCGTGTCATCAAAACACCATTAATTCCAGCATCCTGACAGCAAGGAAACTGTACTAATTCGACCTGAAATTTATTCCCATGAGCCGCGCTGGGCTTCAGAGTATTTGTTTTGTGAATGGACAAACAACTTGCAAAGGAGGAGGGAGTGGGGGAGAGAAAAAAGTTTTTCCTCTCAACACAATAAAATCTTCAGCTGTGAAACTCTTTTCAGTTCCGAAAGCTATTTATATTTTAGATCGCTGAAGGAATTTTCTAATTTCACGCCTGTCACCTCATTCCCCAAGCATTTATCAAAAAATATTCCCTGCCACATCATTAATTATTCCCTCACTGATTATTTGTATTATCTCATGAGTGCATTATTGCCAACCCACACACAGACACACAAACACACACACCAGCAGCAGAGGCTGCCCCAATCCAGTGCTTGGCTCTTCAGTAAAAGAGTATTGCAGATATGAAAAGACCCATCTAAATAAATATCACTGCAAAAACTTAGGAAATTTTTGTATATGTCTATCCTCCTAGTGTATTCTTTGTTTTTGACTTCTATTTCACTCTTAAAAATTATTTTTCTCTTCCTCTACTCCAATTGAGTCTTAGGTCGAAGAGACACATGAATGCTATTTGCAATTTACAATAGTGCCTTGGGTACATGCTTAGTTTATGACTCTGGCTTCTACATCATTAAGAAGAAGGTAACTGCATAGGACTACAGGGAAATGTACTAGTTAACAGTTAAGAATGTCAAGTTTTATTGTCCCTAAGCCCTGCTTATTATGAAATCGAAAGGTCTTGTTTAAGCCCCTATATACAGACAAAATAGACACAGAGAAAATTCAAAAGTTGTACAGTTACTATCCCTTGAATTCTATCCGTGAAGTCAAACAAAGCAGGATAAACATTTAACATCAATCTACTATTTACTTCAAAAACAACTCAAATATCTGCTCAAAACAAATATGAAAAGGGATGTTTTCCTTTTGATTTTATTTTTCTCCAGGAATGAATTTAAGAAATTACAGGAAGTTGGTATCATATTTTCTTTTGAAATTAAATAAAATCTACCAATATATTTGCATATATGTCTGGAAAATTCCTCCAAACAACTAGTAACTGGATAGCTTCAAATGATGATTTACGAACAATGACAGATATTCCTGTTCTTTAAAACTATTTTCCATCTAGGAAATGTCTAATGGGTTTTCATAAATTCCTTGCCCTACTTTAAAAAATAATGTTAACAAGTTAAGTTGCAGGGAATATAAAAACACTACATGAAATAAAATTTACACCAATTTGCTAAACTAATTATATAGAGCACAAATGTGAAATAAAAAAAAAACATTCTTATCCTGGAGTTTTCACAAAATAGTCTTACTTCAGAGATTTCAAATAAAAATAACTCAAATGGAAGGAGATAAACTATATAGAATGACAGCACACTAAGTTTCTATTTACTTTGGAAAGAAAATTTATATGTCATTTATAAATTAATTCCATCATATGTATAGCGCAGATAATTAAAGTTTTAAAAGGGTAAAGTTCTAAAACTGTACAAATACATGATAAGAGCCATGTTAATAAAAGCTTAAATAATCCATCCTTCATAGCAATCATCTGTGATAACCTTGTATGTAACAGCTGCTCAATCACACGTACAACTTTCTCATACTATGCTCCTATAGAAAGCAGCTCTTTGAGTCATAGCCACAGTCACTCTTTTTGACAGCCTTGACGGTCAGACAGTCAGCTTAAATAAGCTTCCTATGTCTGACGATTTCATCCAATGTTGGTAGATTATCACTGCTACTCCCATATGACATATGCCTTATGCTGCATCATTTGAAGTACTGAAGTTTCCTCTGTCAGTAGGAACCCCACAAGTCAAGACACAGCAACTGCCAAGGTGTTCTGCTGACCTACACATGTTCAGTTCAACAGGACTGCCCTGTGATACACGGGTTGAATGCTTGAGAGCTGGCTACACATTCCTGAATCTCGTTATTGGGCATGCTCCCTGGGGCTGACATGATGCTGATGAAACCACTCAGGTATCTGGATCTGATACATATTTAGTAAATCACACTTTATAGATCTCATTTTATGACACACTCAATTTTCCAGGTTCCCAGAGGACACAGTGGCCTTTTAGATTTGATTTTAATTTTATAAATCAGAAAATGACAATTGCATCAGGTGCAACAAAGTTAAGAGATTAATTATTTAATATAGAAATATTAAATACTATATATTCAACTTCATATTTATATTTTCTCATTATTTTATGAATGTAGTGCTTATCCTCTCGTGTAGACAGTAAAATTCTTAGGGGTAAGGACTATATCACAGAACACAGCAAAGTGTTCAAAATAGTAGATGTCCAACAAATACCTATACTTTACAGAAATAACAAGATCAATTAATTACACACATTCTTTACTGCCAATGAAACTCTTTGGATTGCAATAGTAAGGCGTCCTTAACATGAGTATCAATAAGTAGGCTTTAGGAATATATGAGCTTCCTAAAATTAGGTGCACAATGATTGAGGGGATGGGCTCTGGGGTTTTAAAAATCAGAGTTTGAGTTCTACTTACTAGCTCTATGGATATGTGCAAACTACTTAATCTCCTAAAAGGTTCAATATCTTTATCTCAAAAATGAGGGTGGCAGTGTATTCCTTACACTGCTGCTATGAGGGTTAAGTGAAATAACATGTAAAGCCACTGGCAGAGTAGAGTGCCTGGCATATCATAATTGATTATCATTACAATTAGTTTTTTGTGGGAATATGCGTTTCCCTGTGAAGAAGGTGGGTATGTTTTACTGAATTCTCAGAGAGTAGGTGACCAAACAAATGTAAAGAAACACTGTTTTATATCCAGGACAAAACATTAGAAGAAAATTCAGCTTCCATTCAGTTGTAAGTTAGTGAGTTGGTATTGAAATTTATGGGCAAATATTTAAGTGATTCACTTAAAGAAGGCTGATATGACTAATTACTAGTGTATTAGCCACAGCACAGGAATTTTCACTAGTATTATTTTAGAAAATCAATAAATATATTAAGCAGATCTCCTATAATTTTGTGATTCAATGTTTCCTTTAAAACAGGACTATTCCTATAGAGGCAATTTTTTACATATATGAAAAATGTTAATAGCATAAGAAAGTGTGAATATTTTTAAATTAAAATTTGCATTTATCTTCAACTATGTAAAATACAGTAACAGTGAAACACATGACAGTAGGCATTCATCTCATAATGTTAGCTGAGGCTGTTAGAGAGAGAACGATTACATGGGATTTTATTCTCCTTTACATTTTATAAACTTTAAAAGTGAGTACAGACCACTTTTATAATCAGAGAACAGGAAATAGAAGAACACATACATCCCCAAATTATTCAGTGCTATTTTCTCTAGTAACAAGAGCTATAACCTGTTCAGGATTTAGCATTACAGGCAACTGGGATTGATTTGCACACCCATATTCTCAGAGGCTGCTTAACAGAGATGAGAACAACTACACGTGGGAGGGGTACAGCAGCCCCCAGTCCATTGAAACACACACAGATTGACTCCATGAACACAGAGACGCTTTCCTTTATAATCACAAATGAAAAGGAGAACATGTCTGTACTAGTGGCCAAGTAGAACCAACGGATGAATGGGACAGTGAAGACGCCTCTTTCTGGACTTGTCTCTGCATTCCAAGATCTGTAGTAGGTTTTCAGTCTCTAAGAGGCTTAAGCCAGTGCCTGGAGTTCTGCAGAGTGGCGCCAGCCTCACAAGAATATCAAGGTGCTTGTTCCACTTCACAGAGAACCAAATCCTACCTTTGACTATCTTATGTTATCTGGGGACTGAATCAAGGTTCCAATGGGCTGGCAAGAAAGCTTCCTCTTAAAAGACTTGTTCAGGTTATTGGAGCTTCTGGCCAAGCCATCTTTTTGAGAGCTTGGCTCACTCCAGTTCCTTTTTACTGTCCTTAATCACAGTATGGTTTCTCAAGAGTTGAAACTGCTATCAGAGCCTGACTCTCAAATCCAATTTGCAAGTATAAAAAATATTTTAATGAAATAAATATTTCATTAAAAAATTAAAGGGAGGTATAAAAATTATAGGAAAGGTGGCATACTGTTAAGTGAAGGTATAAACAGGGAAAGAAAATCACACACAAAAAACCTCTCACTTTTACTTAACAAATATCCAACATTTTTTCACATTCTCATACACACTTAAATTTATGAGGTGTGACAATATTTTTAAATCAATATTAATTTCTCAAAAATATCCAACAGGTTTACAGTTCTAATAACCTTCATATTTTACTGAAATAAAAATTACCAAAGTAGAAAATAGAGGAATTCAACTAATTTCAAAATGCTTTCTAGACTTCTTGAAGGCTCTTCTTAAAATGAACTACCACTTAGAGAGGGGAGGAAAAAAATGTTTAAATAAACTTTAAAATTACTTGGTACATTCACATTTCGCTGAAGAAAACAAAATATACATTTGATAAAGAGCATAGAACCCTAATTTAAAAAAAAGCATAGAACCCTAATTAGAAAAAATGGGAGAGTCACAGTTAGAAGAGGCTTTGAGGAGTCAAAATGATGCCTTATAGCCAGAGAACAGTATTATAGTTTTTCAGAGTTCAAGGCCTTGAGAGAGTAAAGGAAAGTGAATTAAACTCAGAAAGGTTAAACCTTAAATGATTATAGGTGAAGTTGGCTGGTGGAGGCCTGGAAAAGCTTGACTTATGTGTCTCCTTTTTTCCCTCCTCTTGCTTGAAGGATTCCCAAGATACAGCACTTCTAAGTTTTAACATCAATATGGATAAAAAAATGTTGCCTGCCATTTCAATAAACAAGAATGTTGCCTGCCATTCTGGTAAAAATCACAAGTTGTCCACCATCAAGCCATCAACCATTGCAGCTACCCTAACTATGCCCTGAAGGGATTTCAGGATGCAGAAAAACAGGATATTGGCCCAAGATAGTTAGGATACACATCAAAGGAATAAATTCTATGAGTCAGACTTTTGCATCTTTCCATCTATAGACAAGAACCAAAATCATTAATTTGAGATGTCTGCCTTCTGTGATTAGCGGTAATCTATTGATGTTTGACTCTGTTTTCTTTTTCAGCAAAAATTCCTATATATTCTGGCTCCTCCCTTACCTTTTTGGAACAGTTTCATCTGAGAGGTGCCTCCTAGGTTTTAGTTCTCAGTAGTCAAAGCTATGGTTTTTCCAGTGGTCATGTATGGATGTGAGTTGGATCATAAAGAAAGCTGAGCTCGGAAGAATTGATGCTTTCAAACTGTGGTGCTAGATAGTTTTCTTGAGAGTCCCTTGGACTGCAAGGAGATCAAATCAGTCACTCCTAAAGGAATCAACCCTGAATATTTATTGGAAGGACTGATGCTGAAGCTGAAGCTCCAATACTTTGGCCACCTGATGTGAAGAGCTGACTCAGTGGAAAAGACCCTGATGCTGGGAAAGACTGAGGGCAGGAGGAGAAGGAGGTGGCAGAGGATGAGACGGTTAGATAGCATCACCAACTCAACAGACATGAGTTTGGACAGACTCCAAGACAGAGGGGCAGGGAAGCCTAGTGTGCTGCTATCCATGGGGTTCCAAAGAGTCGGACACAACTTAACGACTGAACAACAAGGTCACCAAATAAAACAGCTCCCTCCACCAAAAAAAGGCTGCCTTAGTCTGTAATCTGTAATCAGACAGGACATTTGAGAACTTATCAAAAGCAACTTGTGGGAAACAGAATATAAAAGAAATTCCTCTGAATCTTTGCAAATTGTCCATAAAACAAGAATAATTTTCAAAGGACGATGAGCAAGGCAAAATTTATTTCAAAAAATCAAAACTAGTACAGTATCTGGGAAGTAGGTAAAATAGCAATTCTTAGAGGAAAAGCTAATTTGTTCAAATAAGAGAAAATTGAAAAGGCAGTGGGCAAAATTTTAACCAGAAATTCCTGGTTAGCATAATATACTACTGCTTTCAGTGAAGTTCCAAGTTAGACAGTGGACAAGATAGCATTACCAGCCTCCACTGAACAGATTAGGGTTTTGTTTTTGGCCAAAATGTCAGGTGAGAAAGGAAAATCAGTATTCTGGAACTCAAACTATATTGGGTACTTGTTTATATCTTGAGATCAGGTCAGGTCACATGCGGTTTTTATGGGATTAAAAATAAGAGCTGCTGTTGCTGTATTAACATAACGGTTTCCTGGTATTGGGTCCCTGGGGCAACAGATAAGGAGTGTGCTAGACTATGAAGTGTAGCTCTGGGGAAGTTAAAGCCTTCTTGCATCACTTCACAGTGGTTCCACTAAGCTAATTACGAAGAAGAGTTGATGGACTCCACAGGGACTCCACTCAAGGCCCTGATGGTCAGAGAAAGGTAGGCCAGAACATAAGGAAGTAAGTACAGATGAGAGAGCTATCAAGGAGACGGAAAAAGGAAGGGAGGCCCGGGGGTGGGGGCGGGAGTGGGGAGGGACAAGTTCCTTGAAGATTCAGCTGACTATACTTGTGTAAGCGTTTGTATGAACATGTGATCATAAAAAACAGTCACCTTTAATTACATAGAGTATAATCCTGTGATATAAATTTTTCTTTGCTTTCATATATTTTAAACTCACTAGACCTTCTGCCTTAAGAAGGGCAGAGTAAAGTACAATCTAACCTATTCTGAGTTTCTGTGTGAGAAATACAAGTAAAACTGATAATAACAGAGTCTGATAGCAAATGCCAAAGCAGCACTCTAAATAGATTCATAAATTGTTTTCAAAGTTTAATTCTCCTAGCTCCTTTTGCTTTAAAAGACAATTGAAAACTAGGACAGATAAATATAGGTTTTTAATTAATAAAAGATTAATCTACTGTAAGAGAGAAAATGGCCACAAGCATGAAGGAACTTCCACGATGCCGCTGAGTAAATAAGCCAATCAGTCTCCATGTGTCTGTCCCTTATGCCGTACCACTGAAAGGAAACGAGGGTTCATATACTGGCAGAGACTGGTGTCAATGACAGAACACATTCCCCTGGACACAGCTGTCTTACGTGGAATAAACCTAGGAAATTGGAGAAGTTGATTTTTATGCCCTACTAACATCTCTAACATAGAAGAAGAATCTGTAAACAGTTTAATGAAATTAATTGATTGATTTCTAGCAAAGCAAACTAGAAAATAATTTTATTCAAGATTTAAAAGAAGGAGATGACATAAATTCCTACCATGTCATGGATTCCAGGTGCCACTGGGTGCTTCTATAGAAATACAGTGGTGTTCTTTGTTTAAGGAAATAGTATTCTAAATGGTGGATAAGAACACGTTAGATGTATTCACCAAATTAAACAGAGTACCCTTTGCATTGCAGAGGAAGAAGGTTAAGGAAAGCCAAGACCCATAACAAGTGGCAGAACAATGTCATGCCACATGGCACTGGACGTTCCCTTAATATTCCATAAATAATTGCCAAAAACACAGCACAAAATGTCCTAGGACTTGAGTTTACAACCAAGAATCCTAAAGCTGAAAGGAGCATTTGTAATTGCTGAGGACTTTTACAGATGAAAAAATTAAAACCAAAAAAAAAGTAAGTTGGTGAATCAGTTAAAACCTAATTCCCCTATTATTTCAATATGCATCCCTGACCTATAATGTCTGAAAGCAAATATTTTCTTTACACGTTCCTCATATATATGCATATATATGTGTGTATATCTTTTTCATTTCAATAACAATGAAGTCATAAAAATATACAGATCTGTGTAAAATCACAATTTTCTTCTGAAGTTTTGCAATTTTGCAAAATAAAGGCCAATTTCATAATAGATTTTTTAATACTACAGTGAAAAGATGCCTCTGCCAATTAGCAAACAGCAGTGCTTCTGTGCATAATATTAAAGAAAGCTGAGAACTTGCAATGAAAGGCGTGGGTTTCCTGAGAAATGAGAAAGGCTGGTGTTCTAAAGTAGCAACTTTATATCCCTGGTATTTTTACTGTGCTTTCAAGGACTTAATCTTATCCATGTGTCTGTTCAGCACTGATCGTTCTGTTGTATGGACACAAGACAGAATTAAGTTTATCTGAAATTTTACATTGAGAAGGATTCTGTAGGCATTTAACATAAGGTGAAAAATTCTCTAGAAAAGCACGGTCCAAATAGAAACAAGAGCTACCTGTGTAATTCTAGAATTTTAAGTAGATACACTTAAGAAAATAAAAATCAATTAAAAATTAATAATAGCATATCTTATTTTACTTAATATATCTAAAATATTTTAATTGCAACATAAAATTAGCATTTAAAAAATTATTCATGAGGTTTTTTTGAAATCCAGGATGTGTTCTTCACTTAGAGTACAATGCATATTTGAGCTGTGTGTCAAATGCTCTAATAGCCACTTGTGGCTGTAACTACAGTTTTGGACAGCACAGCTTCAGATGATGTTGACTGTAAAGAATGAAAGCTAAAATGAAATGTGCAAAGAATGATTTCAGACTTTGAAATGACAAGGAAAGAGCACTCTCCAAATTCACAGCAATATGAATTGTTTCTACATTGACTATGAAATTAGGATCGAAACAAATGTTCCTGGTACTACACAATGGCTTCTCTTCAGCTCATATTTTTAAAATATGCCACCCTCTGATACAGCTATATACTTTGTATATTCTTCACCATGTCTGTCAATAAATTTTTACAGTACCTCTCTATTAATTCTTATGCTAGTATTCTTTCTTTTCTTCTCTTCATCTCATTTTCTTTTCTTAATATCTAATTCACTAATTTTTTCAACTTATCCTACTGAAAGTAGTCTCAAATCATTTTGGGATGATTAAGGTATATTTAAAAAACTGATAGTTGACCAGTATATGTTTCCAGACAAAGCTCTTTGACTCTCAGGTTCCCCAGCAAGTGATGATAATAACAATCCTGACTTATAACTCCAAAATGTTTTGTTAAGTCCACAACACAAAACAAATGCTTTCATTAAAAGGAAAAGTATCAGGACACTGTCAGTGCTCTTGAACAGGGTAGACAAAGGTAGACAAAGGTACCAAAACTGCCAAAAGAGAAATGATTAAGGTAGGTTCCACATAGGATGTTTGCTAAGTTAAAAGAGCTAGACTTTTTTTAAGTTAGTTGTAATTCTTTCTAAACTGAAAGCCAATAATGTTTCTTTGGTATAAGTTTCGTGGATAGTCTCACAATTTGCTAGGAAAACTGAGTCTCAGTCTACATTGATTGGTGTTCACAGGAAATGGATATATCATTAGCTAAGGTAACTGGGATTCCAACATTTCTAGATTTTACTTATGTGACCTTGGGTCTATCATATAAGTTTTTAGTGCCAGATGTCTCCTCTGTAAAATGAAGGCAATAATATTTCACTTGCTTAAAGCTATGGGACTGAATCAAATATACTCTTGAGGCCTATTATATAACAAGGAATATACCTGGTCTTTGGTCCTAGCTCCTGACAAGGAGTTTTATATCTTCCAAAGGTCCTAAGCAAAAGGAAAGCTCCTGAGCAATTCATAATTGAATCATTTTGATCATACCTAAGTTTATGCTGAGAAGTTGACTCCTGAGGGCCCTTAAGTAGTTTTAAGGGAGGGGCTGCACAACCCAGAATGACCAAGCCTATGACCAGAGGGTTGACACTTCCAGCCCCACTCCCAATTTCCAGAGAGGGGAAGGGATGGTGGTTGATTTCAATCATGTAGCAATTTATTTATTCAATCATGCTTCACGCTTCCCTGGTGACTCAGATGGTAAAGAATCCATCTGCAATGTGGAGACTTGGGTTCCATCCCTGGGTTGGGAAGATCCCCTGGAGAAGGGAATAGCTACCTACTAAAGTATTCTTGCCTGGATAATTCCATGGACAGGAATTAATTAATTAATTAATTAATCAGCAGGCTACAGTCTACGGGGTCACAAAGAGCTGGACACAACTGAACGACTCACTTCACTACATAATAAAACCCTCATATAAAAACTCTGTGCACTGAAACTCAGTGGATCTTCCTGATTTGGTGAACATGCTGATGTGCTGGAAGGTTGACATGCCTGATTCCTTAAGGACAGGACATGGAAATTCTGTTTTGCCACCCTCCTCCCCAGGATCCTATCCTGTATATCTCTTCCATTTGGCTGTTCCTGAGTTATAGCCTTTATAATAAAACTGCAATCATAAGTACAGCATTTTTGGTGAGTTATGTGAGTTTTTGTAGTGAATTACTGAACTGAATGTACAGATGTGAGAGTTGGAACATAAAGAAAGCTGAGGGCCAAAGAACTGATGCTTTTGAATTGTGGTGCTGGAGAAGGAGATCAAACCAGTAAATCCTAAAGGAAATTAACCCTGAATATTCATTGGAAGAACTGATGCTAAAGTTGAAGTTCCAATACTTTGGCCACCTGTTGTGAATAGTCAACTCACTGAAAAAGACCTTGATGCTGGAAAAGACTGAAGACAAAAGGAGAAGAGGACAGCAGAGGATGAGATGGGTATATAGCATCACTGACTCAACAGACATGAATTTGAGCAAACTCCAGGAGATAGTCAAGGACAGGGAAGGCTGGCATGCTGCAGTCCATGGGATCCCAAAGCGTTAGACATGACTTAGCAACTGAACAACAACAACTGAACTGAAAGGGGATGTGGTGAGCTCAATATCTGTGAAAATAAAAAATGAAAGTGAAGTCGCTCAGTCGGGTCCGACTCTTTGCGACCCCATGGACTATAGCCTACCAGGCTCCTTCATCCATGAGGTTTTCCAGGCAAGAGTATTGGAGTGGGTTGCCATTTCCTTCTCCAGGGGATCTTCCCAACCTAGGGATCGAACCCAGGCCTCCTGCATTGCTGGCAGACACTTTACCATCTGAGCCACCGGGGAAGCCCCCAAAATCTGTAGTCAGCTAGAAAGAAGTGGGAGTGGCTTGAGGACACCTGAGGCTTGTAGCTGACATCTGTAGAGGGGCAGTCTTGTGGGACTGAACCCTTAATTTGTAGAATCTCTACTAACTCCAGGTAGTTACTGTTAGAACTGGATTGAATTGTAGAACACCCAGCTGTTGCTGGGATTCCCTGGTGGCTCAGTTGGTAAAGAATCTGCCTGCAATGTGGGAGACCTGGGTTTGATACCTGGGTTAGGAACATCCCCTGGAGAAGGGAACGGCTACCCACTCCAGTATTCTGGCCTGGAGAATTCCATGGGCTGTATAGTCAGTGGGGTTGCAGAGTCAGACACAACTGAGCAACTTTACTCCTCACTCAGTTGGTGTTGAAGAATTGCTGTTGGAACACAAGTTTCAACTCAGATCATGTACAATACAACTTGATATTTGGTACATTTTAGTATCTAGGTTATAGCCAGATATGTCCCAGCATAACAAATATGAAATTAACTGGAAACGGATATAATAAAATAATGATATGCTTTTTTTTTGCCTACATGGCCACTTCTTCAATAAATCAAAAAACTTATTAAAGATATTGCATTAAACTGAGTGTTCGTTAGAAGAGATTATTTTTGACATAGCAAAATAAAAGGTTTCACATATCTTTCTCAGAGAACAATAACATTTTCTACACTTTCTAGCTTTACTTCATATAATTGTTCAAGTATTTGTTGGGAATTTCACCTCCTCAAATGGAATTATAATGTTAAGTATTAAAACAATGATCCACTTCCACACTAAATGTTTGCATTAGATCAGTATGAACATAAATACTGGTCTGCCATTATAGTTATACAGACTAATGAATTTGTTTTCAGAGGTCAAGATCTACACTCAGGATCTATCTTACTAAAGAATATAAACATTGCCACTAAGAGCTCAGTTTGAGGTGTATTTTCCCTTTTCTTTTTTTCCCCTAAAACAAACAATGAAGCAAACAAAAACAAAAGAAGGTGAAGAAGAGAATCTCTGTCAGTGAAACCTGAGACCTTAAGCTGGTGGTTGTAAGACCAAAGACTTGAAGGCAGACACAACGGGGAACTCCAGAGGCAATGTTAGGCGTTTAACTTGGAGGCGCTGGTAAGAAAGGGGGAGATTAGTGTTTTAAGAGAATTTAAGTCAGTTGGAAAAAAAGGAAATGGAAGTAAGTGTTTCTTTAGGTACATAAGCAACTTCTTTCCATGATAAACTGGTGCTTTGAAAGGAATATCCTAACAAATAGGAAGTATAGGAGACAAATGAGCATCTCAAGTATTAAAAGCACTTCTGTCTTTAAAATGTTTAAAAGCTCTCGAAATGCTTTTCTACAGGAGAGTACAGAAACATTCTTTCCCCTGGTTAATTGTCTGGACAGGAGCTGATGCTACACCTTGTTTCCATCTATTGACAGGCAGACAGCTGACAAAGAGATTCTGTGAGCCAGACGGAATGGCAGGCCCTTAAGCCTGACTGCTGGGATTTGGTGAAAAACTGAGGAGGCTTGAATTTCAGAAAGGCACATCATTCAGGAAAAAAGAGCAGAGAAAGAAGACAAAGATTACTAGGGAAATTTTACTGATACTGACAAAATAATTTAAGAGTTATTTTTCTTTTATTCTTGGCTACATTATACAAAATATTTGCTGTTATTTACAATTAAACAGTCCCAATTATCAGGCTTAATGGAGGCAATGAAATAAACAACCTTTTCTCTCCTCTCTTTCAATGTCAATTTCTGAGAGTCTTTTATAAGCACTGATTCAATTTCTTTGTCTTTCATTCATTTCTCAACTCCTAGCAATCTGGTCCATCATCTACTTCCACTGAAAGTGTGCTCTCTAAAATCTGCTTTGGCTCCAATAGTAACAATTATATTTCCATGTTTCTTTCTGGATACCCCAGTTCATTTCACTATATTTTCTAGTCAAATGAACTAGCTTTATTTCCCTAATAGGCCATATTCTTTATTTCCTCCCAGAATTGATACAAATACTTGCCTTTGTCAGAACACCCTTCCCAGTCTACCTCATCCTACTTGAATGGCTAATTCCTAGCCACGTTGTCCAATGGAATATCCTAGTCCAAATCATTCACATATAACAAATGAGTAAAAAGATTTTGCAAGAGATTAAGTGTGCTGTCCAAATTCACAGCTACTTAGTGATCAAACAAAGACAAAAACACAGGCCTCAATTCACCCATCCAAAGTACTGGTAGGTGTACATTATCCCACCAGTGACCCTAATATATACTACTTTCTCCTCCCAGGAAAGGAGTAGAAAATAGAAGCAAAATATAGATCAACTACTATTACAGAACATTATAGGTAAGACTTTAAAAATGCTATTCATTGTCTCACTAGTTTCTGAAAACTTCAGCTTTTCTAAGTGGAAGTGTTGGCAGTGACATTTTACTCATATTTTCTAAATTCCAATCTTAGAAAAAAGAAACTGGGAATGCTAAGGGAATTGTGGGGTGCCACTCTCTCATACATATACACACACATAGAACAGAGGAAGAGAGAAAGGATAAATTTCTAAAATTTGTAATAAATTTTAGAAAAACTAGATCAGATAGATGGTTTAATTAAAATCACCTCAGAACTCAAATTAGAACTCAAATCAGAATCTGTTAACTCTTAAAATGTTACAGCAGGTGATAATGGAAAAGAAAGTTTTTTTCTTTTAAAATGTTTCATAAAAATTAGGACTTTGATCAACTTTTTGAGATGTATATAGTACTATTCCACCTAAAGGCAGTAGGTGGATGAGAATGTTACAGGCATTTTTTGTGGGCCCAAGTCTGTCAATTTTCAACAATTAAAATGATTTTTAAATATACATTGTATTTAATATGATTTCCTGGTTTACACCCTATAAAATGGCCTAATTAAAATATTTGGCAAAACTAATACAATTATGTAAAGTTTAAAAAAAAAAACAAACTCAATATTAAAAAAAAGGAAAAAAAAAATAAATAAATAGTTTACTGGCCTCAACCCCAAAGACAGGAAGTAAGGGCCAAAGAAAATAGAAAACGTACACAACGCCTCAGCATAATCACTCGGAGACAAGTACAGTAAATGCATCAGATGTTCTTGGGAGAGTCTGGTTTAGTACAAATATTAGGATTTTAGCCTATGTGAATAAAAGGGAGGTGCAAATGCCTTGATGGAATGAGGCAGCGATGCTGAAGAAGTAACTCTTCACCTGAGGTGATGTTTGTAGTTGATATAGTTGATATAGGAGAAAGAGATGGCCAGCCGTACATACACCGTCAAGCTCAGTGGCTCATTCGTGTCCGATTCTTGGCAACCTCATGGTCTGTAGCCCACCAGGCTCCTCTGTCCATGGGATTATCCTAGCAAGAATACTGGAGTGGGTTGCTATTTTCTCCTCCAAGAGATCTTCCCGACCGAGGGACTGAACCTACTGATCCCCATCTCCTACATTGGCAGGCAGGTTCCTACCACTGAGTCACCTGGGAAGCCTCAGCCAGACACTGCTCTGGTGCTAATGGTGAGGTGAGGTCTCTGGTTTGCAATGATTAAGAAACACTGTTGTTTCAGTGGGCTCATTTCTCCAGGAAAATGTTTCTGGGTGTTTTCAAGCAAATTATGAGGACTCATGAAAATGTTCAAATAATTGTTTTTATTTATTTATTTTTAATTTTTATTTTTTTTTTAAATTTTATTTTTAAACTTTACAATATTGTATTGGTTTTGCCAAATATTGAAATGAATCCGCCACAGGTATACATGTGTTCCCCATCCTGAACCCTCCTCCCTCCTCCCGCCCCATACCATCCCTCTGGGTCATCCCAGTGCACCAGCCCCAAGTATCCAGTATCATGCATCGAACCTGGACTGGCAACTTAATAATTGTTTTTAAAGTTTCTAATAGAGAAATAGTAAAAAGTCTTTGGAGATTATGAAATTGCTATAACATACTCTTTTAACTTTAAGAAAAATCTGTTTTACTGGGTCTGGAACCAGGGTTAAGTAACAGGAAAATAGCAATAACCACAATATATTTTTAAATTTCTACTTCTTTGAAATGGCATTTCTTAATCTTTCCAGTCTCTGAAACTTCCAAAGTGCAGAAGGTCTCAAAGTTAAGAAAAAATAAGTAATGAAAAACGTAGAAAAAGAAGAAAGGAGCACCAAGTTTGGAATATCACTTTAAAAAACATCTGGTCTTCTTCTTTTCAAAATCATACAGTAGAAAAATGGACTTCTGGAAGCTACCAGCTGATTTAAGTTAATTTCCTCCTACCACCTGTATCTTCCTCCCTCCAAATATCCCTTGAAACAAAGCTGGGAAGAAAAATCTAAACAATTTCAAAGAGGAATCAGTCCCTGTCCTTATTTAGAGCTGGGATAAGTACCACATTTACCAAACAGCCAAACAGAATTTAGAGTATTAAGTTTGTCACAAATAAAAAAGCTTAATTGAGTAGTATGATTCTTCACGTAGCAGGTCCTTTGTACTTCCTCATCACTTAAATGCTCACAAACAATCCAAGGTCACACTTGCTACCAGAAAAAGTATTTTGTCTCTGTTGGCCAATGTCTGGAAGCCAACAACAGGGTTTGACAGTGATGCATAACCAGGTCAGAGCAGCATGATTCATCTCCATTTTCTTGACAGGGATGGCATCCTCGCCATGGTGAGGAAGAGCAGGTTGCCTGCCTTCAGCGCTCAGGTTGGCAGCACATACTATCAAACGACTAGGCGTCTGGCAGTGGGCTCACAGAGACAATGAGTGTCTTATCTCCTGGAATTCAAGGAACTTCAGCCCATAAACCAAAATAACTGCTGAGTGGGCACTACTCACTGATCCATGTCTGGGAAAAGTCCTTCCAGAGGGTACAGGGTCCATCATCCATAGTCAAAGAGAAGTGACATGGCCCTTTAAACGGCAGTGAAACCTTCTGTTTGGGTTTTCCGTGGCTAAGAAAGGCACATCATAACAGCACAGCACCTAGCATGACAAACCTTGCTGGTGTGGGAAGACAACAGCGAGCAAAGCAGGGTTTTGTATTGCCTATTTTTGACAGAAGGAAGATATCTGCAGTTGTGTTCTTCCCACACCATTTTAGATCTAAGAATTCAAGCTCAATCCTACTTTTAAAAAGAACTAGTAAGGGCCTGGGAAGAGGGAGAGAGACAAAGCCACACAACCTGTATGTTTCTGGGGAAGCCTCTGCATAGGTTGATTGAGAGCTGTGTGACTGAGAAAGTACCTCTCAGAAAAATGGCCTCTATTTTCACCCTACAAATTCCCACTGCACTTTAGTTTTAAATTTGATTTCTTGTATAGAACATCTACAGTGTTCCAGGTCTTGCAGAGAAAACAAGGAATGAAGAGAATGAATGAAATATTGATAGCTATAACTATATTTAATACATATGCATATATAACGGCCAGCTTAATGATTTTCCCTTGCAAATGTGAGTTTCATTGCAAATATTGAGTCAAAATGAGAATGAGAAACAAGAATATAGAACAAAACTGAGAAAAAGGGAAAACAAATGATAGAATAAAGAAAGATGTGTTCTAACAAAGAGTGGCCAACTAAATCCCTGTACATTTCCAACAGAAAATGAAAGCATTTTTCTGAAGAAGAAACATAAAATATTTCTTTCTGATTCCATTAACCAGTCAATCAACCAAAAGACAAAATTCATCAGCCATGGAGCTTGTCTCACAGAACAAGTTATTGTCTCCATCACATTAAAGCAATAACAACTAATTATCCTTAGATTTTCACATGTGCAGAACACTGCAAATTATAGGAAGCAAGTTTATTTTTCTGCATACAAACTCGAAGTCTATCATCAATCTTTCCACTGTAATGTTTCTCAGATGGAAGAGGGCAGAACAGGAAAGCTTGTTTTAAAACTGCAATTTAGAAAGATGAGGCCGAGGATAGAAGCTAAGGGATCTGAAATTAATGATACTGAAACACACAAAATGTCCTTCAATAGTCTGCAACAGGAAATTTGCATCTTCAGGCATTACATATCCTCAAACAAAGGAGGCATCTATTATTTTGATATAACTTAGGAAGATGAGGTTTAAAATTTTATTGGGCTCAAACTTTCTCCATTTGTCTCTTTTCAAGCCTTATATTCTTAAGAGGGCTTAACAGGGCTTTCTTTTTAAGATTTGAAGAGGTACAATTAAAATAATTAAGATACAATTTGAAAAGTGTCTTCTGGATAAAACATAAAACCTATGCTTTAATAGGAAAGGAAGTAAATTCAAGACTTTTCACAAGAATCTCATAATATGTAATGATACCATTTGCTACAATAATTTAACATTTCTAAGATTAAAGTAAATCTTATAGAAAGCCAATTTTTAAAAATCTATTTCTCATATCAGTACTATATTAGTACTAGGTTCTAGTAAGTAAGTTCCCAAAGAAATGTAATCATACTCTTTAGACTTCTGAAATTCAGGACTGCTAACATGATTCACCACGGCAACTCTGGTTTTCCCCAAAACCACACTGACATTTCTAGGGGATACCCTGGTGGCTCAGATGGTAAAAGAATCTGCCTGCAATGAAGGAGACCACGGTTCAATCCCTGGGTCAGGAAGATCCCCTGGAGAAGAAAATGGCAACCCACTCCAGTATTCTTGCCCAGAGAAGCCCACGGACAGAGGAGCCTGGCGGGTTACATAGTTCACAGGGTCGCAAAGAGTTGGCCACAACTGAGTGACTAACACTTCCACTGTTTCATAGTGCTTTAGGTATTGACTAGACAGCTTGCTTTCTTCCTAAACTAATATTATCCAAAGTAAATAGCATAAAGTAGGCTGGGACAATCTTGTCTTAATCATACAGAAAGTTTCTTTGAGAAAAAAAACCACTGACCCTATTCCAATGGTCATTAAGTTTATAAGAACCCTTAATGGCAATCACTCAAAGCCTGCTTTCTACTTCCATATACTCTGTTCCCTGATGAACATGTTATCAAGTTCCCTGATGAACACGGTATCATACATAATATAATAAAAACTATAAGAAACCTATTTAATATTTACTGGTGCTTACAAATATGTATGTATTAGGATTTATAAAGCATTTCATTACATTATCTCATTTAATATAACAATATAAATTATAACAATTTTCCATACATATAAACATATCCACACGATCTTCCCTCCCACGATAAACTATAATATCTTAGAACTAAATAGCCCACCAGGCTCCTCTATCCATGGAATTCTCCAGGCAAGAATACTGGAGTGGTTTGCCATTTTTTTCTCCAGGGGAATCTTCCCAACCCGGTAATTGAGCCCAGGTCTCCCACATTGCAAGTGGATTCTTTACTGTCTGAGCCATCATGGAAGCCAGAACTAAATAGAAACTCAGAAACAGTCTAGCCAAGTGTTCCCATATTGGAACACTTTGGGCTTCCCAAGAAGCCCAAATTCAGATTTAATGAATTAACAAGATCATACAGCAAATCAGTGGCAAAACTGAGGTCGTAATACAACTTTCCTTCCAGGTTAATACTCTATGACAACGATAATGACACAGACAACGAGAATAGCAGCTAGCAGTTACTGAGCATTTGTTATGTATTAATTACTCAACCAACTGAACAAGTCTGTGAGATAGTATAATTGTAAATTCATTTTATAAGTAGAGAGACTGAGGTTTAGAAGAGGAATAAAATATGTCCAAACTACTAAATATAATATATAATGATAAAAATCAGAAGTGATAGAAACAGATTGATGTCAAAGGCCAATCTGTTTGCATCACCTCTGATTTTAATTATTATATATTATACAGGTGATATATCAAAAAGTGACTGTTGTTGGCAAGAACGGCTTTATAATCCATAGAAGTTGGTAGGATATGTGTACTCAAGTTGCCAATTGTCCATTCTCCTAAGAGAATATTCCTTGGGGTTCCAACTACATCCCTGTTTGTCTTGCTGTTCACATCACATGACATCCATTCCAAGCCACTTCTTACTTCTATTCCCTTCCATCGTCAGAGCTGACCAGAAAGATCCAGAAACTTGGGTAGTTGCTGAATCATTTTTATTCATTCAATAAATAAATATTAAGTAAGTACCACATGTCAGGTACTATGTAAGAGACTAAGGAGACATGCGTGAGCAGACATGATCCCTAACCTAAATGATCTATTTATCTTTTTCTGGGGTCCTATGAAATCCATGTATTCAAAATAAGCCCTCCTCTTTTTTTGAACTATTTTGAATAAATTTTTGTTTCATGCAATAAGCATAATTTAATTAAGACAGATGACTGAAGATTGACTTGGCAATCCAAAGACTTTATTTAAAAAGTAGAATATTTGGAATTTATTAACAGGTGATGGCAGGGAAAAGGGCATTAAGACATCCCTTCATTTCCTAGGATGAGAAGTTAATGGTCAGTGGAATATGGCAGCCAAGCTCAAAATTAAGGTATTATTTTGAGTCACCTGGGAACAAGTTCTCATTGAAGGTGAAGCTTTGGAGGACTAGGTTGTCCTAGAATTTAGCATTAGTTAAATTAGCTTGGTCTTGTCTGACTCTTTGAGATCTCATGGACTATAGCCCACCAGGCTCCTCTGTCCAGGGGATTTTCCAGCAAGAATACTGGCGTGGGTTGCCACTTCCTTCTCCAGGTTGTCCTGACATTGTTCAATTTAAGTAAACTGAAGAATATGAAAAGTTTTCATGTAAAAGCTTTTACTAACACTGGGCAACTTACAATGAAAATGGGGCACAAACTGCTCTTTCAAGTTATGAACTGACACACCATCTGCCTTCATACTTTCACCACATCTCCTTGAAAAATGCAAGGGTGCTAAGAGAAAGTTTGAAACCTTGATTCCTCGGTCTTCTCCAGAATGCTTTCCATTGTGTCTCCCTTGCCACAGAAGGGTAGCACTCTGCTCTGCTCTACCCCTTACTGAATATTGACCCGTGACTAGGATCTAAACACAACGTGGTCTCAAAGGTGATATGCTAAATAAGAGTAGCAGAGAATACATTCAGAAAGAAACAGAAGAGTTTTCTAAGGAATCTCTAGGGGGAAAAAAAACAACAGTGTGGATATGCATTTTTTACTACTTATTCAAGGACAACTAAACATAATTTTGAATGACAAGTTAATTACTATAAGGCATCTCACCAGAGAGGCGTGATTTAATACATGAGCTAGTAGTCACTTTGTACAGTTTGGTTAGCTGATGCAGTTTGGATTTGAAAAATATGAAAAGTGAAAGTGTTAGTTGTGCAGTCGTATCCAACTCTGCAACACCATGGACTGTAGTCTGCCAGGCTCCTCTGTCCATGGAATTCTCCAGGCAAGAATACTGGAGTGGGCAGCCATTCCCTTTTCCAGGGGATCTTTCTGACCCAAGGATCGAACCCATGTCTCTTGTACTGCAGGTGGATTCTTTACCATCTGAGCCACCAGGGAGTTTAACACTGGCGTAGTTATTCAAGATCAAAATTCCTTTTGCAAATGTAAACTTCAAAGGTTGTAAGAGAAGAATGGATGTGAGAGCTGTCACATATGGTTCCATGATGCTTCTGACCAGGGTCCTGAGGACTCACTTCTCTACTGTCTCCCTCTCACCAGGAAGAGATTGGTAAAGGGATGCCTGAAAGTTCTCAGACTCTTGTAGGGAGTCTATGGGGATAATTAACTATACAGAGGTGGACAGTCAAGGATAGCTGGACCCAAGTAACAGAAAAAACAAAAAGTGAGTACAGTTACCTCAAATGGCAGGTATTTGGGCTTAGTACTTAAAATTCAGAAAGATCACTTTATAAAGATTCTTTAGTTCAGAAGCTCCAGTTGCAAAATCATAAGCAAGCCTATTAAGGTCTGTCCCAGTAAGATTTGCTAAAACATCTCACACCTGAGTCAGAGGAGAGCCTGCTATACCACAAGGGAAACTTGTAGCCATTTGTTTTAGTAAATATATACTAAGAGATAGAAAATTCAGACTTTTCAGTACTGGGCTATTTGATCCTGACTTTGAGCTAAAACTACTTCTCTAGGAATGTAGAAAGTGATCTGATCTTTCAGTTAGAGTGGGGTTTATGGAGTTAAGTGACAAATGGTGTTCTGCCAATATTTTATACCATAATTCGCTCAGTAAAGTCATGAATCTAATCTGAAATTGTTTTATTAAGTCCTGAGTTTAGGCAGATTCTCCACATTGGTTTCTTGACCTGTAAAGCAAGGGCTATTGTGGTAAGAAGGGTGAAATACAAGGCTTTGGAGTCCTTGCTCCTTTCCAAAATAGCAAACCGAGCTCTGGTTAACTTGACCATCAAAGAGCTGGGAATTTGGCAAGATGCATACTATTAACCTTTCTGTACAAGGACTTGGTCTATTCTGTGCAAAAGGCTTATGGGCCCTGGGAAAAGATGGATTATGGCAAATTTTAAAAGATGCAATTGCTGCTGCATTTCCTCACAACCAAATGTCCCCTGGATTTGGTTTAATTGTTATATTTTTAACACACCAATCTTTCAAATAATTTAGGAACGTGAACAGATTATTAAAATATGAAAATATTTAACATTATAACTCATATAACAGTGGAAGTGGGAAAGAAAACAAAATAAAAACATATGAAAGCATATGGATAAAGAAATGACAGCTATAATAAATAAATTTTCCATGGCTGTATACAAATGATTTTATGTATAGTATCTCATTTGACTTCATAACAATACTGTGAGAAAAATATACAGGGATTATCATTTCCAGTTTACTGATGGACTCAAGAGAGGTTAGATGAGTTGCTTCATTCACTCATTCACATAATGCTTGAATTATGATGCATAAATATGCTAAAGCTTCCAAATCATCTCTATTATGGATTACTGCAACAGCCTTACAACAGATCTCTGAGGCTCCTGATAAATTGGAGAGTTCCTTTTCAAACCACATATCTAATGAATTTAGATTCATTACCCTCCTAATTAACATCAGTGGTTTCCCATTTTGTTTCAAGCCTCCAGCATGGTACTTTGTATGGAGTAGGGGCTTCACATGAATTTTTTGAATAAATGAACAAATTACTGAATTAGTGCTGTTAACAAGTAGTTGAGCCTGAATATGAACCTAGACCTCCATATTTTTAGAATATACAAAGTAAAACATTTGGAAATTCCAAAGCTGGACACAGACTGAACATCCTAGTACATGAAAGTTACAAAAGCTGAAGTTTTATCAAGGAGGTAAGCATTAGGTCATCAAGACCTGCTAGTATTCAAAATCCAGTTTCTCTGTTGGGATCCAGTGTTCCAATATCCAAAACTACATATAAGACATACAAACATATGGAGAATATAAGATGAACTCAAACAGAGAAGAAATACCGAGAGATTACTGTCAATTTTTAAAGGAAAAGGAATATTTTCTTCATATCTCCTAAGTCCTAATAATTGTCACCTTAAAGGTACTTGGTTTGACAGTCTGTCAGTAAGAAATCAACAACATTCCTAGATGGTGGTATCCAAAGCAGTAGGTACCATCTCTAGTAAACATCTGAGCTAACTAATTGATTTCTTGCAAAAGCATAAGCTAAGAATTAGAAAATTATCAGTTCTGGATGATAACTTTCCAAATAAATATGGAAGCTTGACAGACAGCTACAAAAAAGCACAACATAAATCAAATAAAAGGGCATCTCCAAACCTAACTGATTCACAAACTACAGAAACTGCAAAGGACCTTCTGAGAGTTGCTGGATGTTTATTAACTGCTGTTAATAAACAGCAGTTTATTAATTGCTGACAATGATAACAATAGGAGAAGTTATTCCTTACTGCATATTTAATATTTTGCCAGTAATGAAATAAACTCTTTCATGCATTATCTCATTTAATTCTGAACCCATTCCTGTAATATTAGGTACTATTATTGTACCTATTTCATAAATGGAGCTGTAAGAGGTTAATTTATACACAATCACACTAAAAAGAAGTAGTGACTTGAATCCATCTGATTGAGCTGACTCTAAAATTTGAGTTCTTAATGACTACACTATACTAATTGATTATCTCATGCTTGTATGCATACAATTCATCTAAGTATTTGAATCTAACAAAGTGGCAGGCCAGGCCTCAGAGTCAAACACTAAAGATACATTCACATTCTATCTTGTCCAAAGTTTTATTTAAGACCTATACACAGTTCTTCCAAGGACTCACAGACAATAGCAAAAATACCTCACGTACACACCACTGGGTAGAAAGATGTAAGTGTTAATTATCTTGTCATTTGGAGTTGCTTTAATACGCCTCTGTATAGTTATGTGAATCTTATGTATCATTTCTTTAAGATTTTTTATAGACCACTGAGCATCTAAAGAAGAAAATGAGGGGGATGGTATAGCAAAAGACATAGAATTCTTTCTTTTAAATTAAAATAAATGTCCATGAAAAGTTTTTTGACAGACAAATTAATGCCAATCAGAAATGAAACATTAAATTCTAAATCAATGAACCTTAGAGGCTCCTCAATATACGGAGAAAAAATTTCAGTGGTAATAGGGTTATTAGAGGCACTGTCACGCTTTACAAATGTTAGCTTCAAGCTGATCCCAATTACAAAAGGCTATTACAGATACTGAATGGCTTTTCAGATAAGACACTGGCCCCTGGAACTCCTTTTGCAAAATTAACAAACTATTTGCACAGTTTCCAACTTTTCATTAAATGGTCTCTCTTCCTCAATATTAACTGAAATATGGCTCTCTACTAAGGATACCAATTCACCTATAAATTGTCTAAAGTAGAAACTGTTCATTCTTCCATATAAAATAAATTTCCGAATTGGGCTATAAGATGGGCCTTTTCCTTATTCTCTCAGTGCTCCTCCTCCTCAAGGTTAATATATTTTAGCTTATCACCCTTCATCCCTCTTTACCTTTTAGCTCTATCAAAAATGCAGTCACAAGTCATTCCCAATAATTCAGATTTTCCTATTCAACCAATGGTACTGGTTGTTTATTTAAATTATATTCAGAGTATATCCTGCAAAATGCCAGGCTGGACGAAGCTCAAGCTGGAATCAAAAAGATTGCTGGGAGAAACAACAACAACCTCAGATACGCACATGATACCACTCTAATGGCAGAAAGTGAAGAAGAACTAAAGAGTCTCTTGATGAGGGTGAAAGAGGAGAGTGAAAAAGCTGGCTTGAAACTCAACATTAAAAAAAACGAAGATCATGGCATCCAGTCCTACCACTTCATGGCAAGTAGAAGAAGAAAAAGTGGAAGCAGTGACAGACTCTATTTCTGTGGGCTCCAAAATCACTGTGGATGGTGACTGCAGCCATAAAATTAAAAGACATTTGCTCCTTGGAAGGAAAGCTATCACAAACCTAGACAGTGTATTAAAAAGCATAGACATCACTTTGCTGACAAGTCTGCATAGTCAAAGCTATGGTGTTTCCAGTTGTCATGTATGGCTGTGAGAACTGGACCATGAAGAACTGATGCTTTTGAACTGTGGTGTTGAAGACGCGAGAGTCCCTTGGACAGCAAGGTGATCAAACCAGTCAATCCTAAAGGAAAGCAACCCTGAATATTCATTGAAGGACTGATGGTAAAGCTGAAGCTCCAATACTTTGGCCATTTGATTCAAAGAACCAACTTGTTGGAAAAGATCTTAATGCTGGGAAAGATTGAAGGCAAAAAGGAGAAAAGGGTAATAGAGGATGAAATGGTTAGATAGCATCATTGGACTCAATGGACATAAAGCTGAGCAAACTCTAGAAAAAATTCTATAGCTGCTGGATGCTATCGGAGAAGGCAAAGGCATCCCACTCCAGTACTCTTTTGCTTGGAAAATCCCATGGACAGAGGAGCCTGGAAGGCTGCAGTCCATGGGGTCGCTAAGAGTTGGACACGACTGAGTGACTTCACTTTCACTTTTCACTTTTGTGCACTGGAGGAGGAAATGGCAACCCACTCCAGTGTTCTTGCCTGGAGAATCCCAGGGATGACAGAGCTTGGTGGGCTGCCATCTATGGGGTCGCACAGAGTTGGACACGACTGAAGTGACTTAGCATAGCATAGGATAGCATGAGAAGAAACTACCCAAGGCTGGGCAAAGAATTATAAGAAAGAAATGACGGAATAATTTGTGGAGTTCTTATATAGCCAGGCATACTTTGGGTTTCCACCAGCCAGAGTTGAAATATCTTCATATACTTGGGGTAATGAGGTAGAATATTTCAAAGGGCATTGCTTTAGATTTGGGGTTAAATCTGACTGAGACAAAAGGTTGCTCTAGACCTAATATAAATGAAAAACAAATCTCAAAAGGATCCAACCAGTAATGCAATTCTAGGTCAGAACAAAATCTAGCACTATTTGAAGGAGTACAACAAAACACAGTAGCAACAGCATACAGTTTTATATGTCATATACCAGAGTTCCTCCATGTGGTCTGTCCACATGAGCTGGTTTAGGCTTCCTCACAGCATGGACACCTCAGGGTAGAGGGACTTGATATACAGCAGCTAAGAACGTGGAGGCTGCATTGTCTTTTATGATCCAGCCACAAAAGCCACTTTTGCCACATTCTGTGGGTTACAATCAAGTCACAAGCTTGCTCAGATTCAAGAGAAGGGGAATTAGATGTTGATTATTTTTTCAATTAAATAATTTTGAACATGCATACAATACTGCACACTTCCCTCTAACAGACGTCAATTCTTAGTAGTGTCAAGATTCTACAAATGATGTGAGGAAAGAGATACTGTGGTTTACATCTTTGAACAATGTTATCTTCACTGCAGAGCTGGGGTGACAGACAGGTAGTATAATTTCCTTCCAACTTGAAAAACCAACTTTTAAATGTGGTGATCTTCTGGTGACAATTTTTTTCAACGTCCATATTTGAAAATGTCTATATTTTACCTTTATCTTTGAAGGATATTTTTCACAAGAAAAAGAATTTTTGAGTTAAGATTAACAGACTTTTTCTTTCAGTATTGTAAAGATGTCCTTCTACTGCTTTCTGGATTGCACTGTTTCTAATTCTTATCATTGTTCTTTTTTACGTAATGTGTATTTTCTTCTGCTTTGAAGACTTTCTCTTTTATTGCTATTTTTAGGGACCATAATGTGCCTGGGCGTGGCTATACGTTTATCTTGCTAAAAATTTGTTAAGCTTTTTAAATCAGTGAGTTAACACTTTTTTTAATCAAATCTGGAAAAGATTTCAGCTATAGTCATTCCACCTTTTCCTTTATATTATTGACTATATTCTGTTTTCTAAAGGCCCTGCCCACTATTTTCAACATTTGTATAATCAATGGGTCTATTTCTATTTGTCATTTTTTCTTGTTATAGGTCATATTTCCCTACATATTTGTTTGTCATATTTTAGGGTTTTTTAAATTTTTTAATGTTTATCTTATTTTTTTGGTCTCAGTGGGTCTTCATGGCTGCACACAGGCTTTCTCCACTTGCAGAGAGCGGGGGCTCATCTGCAGCTGCAGTGAGCGGGCTTCTCATCGCAGTGGCTCCTCTTGTGCACGGGCTCTAGGCACACAGGCTCAGCAGTTGCAGCCTGCTGGTTCTAGGGCGCATGGGCTTCATCAGTCATAGTTTACAGACTTTAGTTGCTCAGCGGAATATGGAATCTTCCTGGACCAGGAACTGAACCTGTGTTTCCTACACTGGCAGGTGGATTCTTATCCACTGTACCACCAGGGAAATCCCAAATTTTAGTTTTTTGATGTGAAATTATAGATGCTAGATGGTGGGAATCTGAAAACATTTTCATGTTCCTCTTCCTTCAAAGACTCTTGAATGTTTTGGCAGGCAGTTATTTTACTGGTGGATTACCTTCATCTTGTCAAGTCTTGTTATTAGGCTTTATTAGGGTGGATCAAGATTAGCTCTTACTCCAGAGCTTGAAAAGTATTCTTAATGCCTAACTTTTAAGGGTATTACTGAATGCACAATATGTTAGGGTGGTCTTTCCATTCTGGTTGGTCAGAATTCCAGAGCTTCCTAGCACTCTGTGACATCTGGCATTCCTATTCAGCTCATAACTCCTTAGTGGCTATTCTCTGCTAAGCCTCCCAGAGTTTTACACCACACATGGCAACTTAGTTTTTGATCAAAGACTCAAGGGATCTCCAATGCATATTTCTAGAGCTATTTCTCTAAACAACTCCTTGCTCTATGGTACCTTGGTCCATAAACCTAAGCTAAGGTGTCTCAACAGTTCTATATGCCAATCTCTGGGTATTTTCCTATGTAAAACACAGCTTTTTATAGGGGTTCTACTTTTCTGTGCTGTGTCTGGATAGTGCCCTTAGACAGAAAACAAGAGCAAATGTCAAGGTTACCTTGTGCACTTCCCCTTTGAAGGATCATAGTCGTGTGCTGTCTGCTGTCTAATGCATGAAAAAGGTTGCTTCATACAGTTAATCCAGTTTTAGAGCTGTTTATGGCAAAAGGGTGACTTTGATAGCTGTTACACCATGATGCTGGAACTGGAAGTCTTATTTAATTAACTAAAAATAGCATAGCCTTAATTTCTAGCCATCAAAAGTCAACCAAGAGGTGGAATTCCCAGGCAGTCCAGTGGTCAGGACTCCACGCTTCCACTGCAGGGAACCCAGGTGCAATACCTGGTTGGAGAACTAAGATCCTGTGGTTGCGTGGTACATTAAAAAAAAAAATGTCCACAAAAGGAAACCAATTAGCAGTAGAAAAATAAAAAGGTGAGGCAGAAGTATTAGTACACTTATGTAATTTTTCACTATTTTAATTTTTCTAGAAACAGAAGTTTCCAGAAGTCATATCATTTTAGTTCATTTTCATTTCTCACCGATGGCACAGTGAGATGTGCACTGATGGCACACACTTTTCATCCCTTCCTTCTTTGCTAACCAAAGCCTGATTTCATGTTTAATTCCAAGTAGATGATTCATGATAAATGAACTATGTCAGGAATGATGCTCCTCTTTCACTCTGCCAGATACTCAATCCCCCAGCCTCCCTGAGAGCTGGAGGTGATCATACACCTATACACCTATATATATATACATATTTTGCATGTAATGAATAATTTATTTATTTATGAAACTAGATTAGAATCTGGACTGTGATAAATCTACTAATTACACACGAAAATAAGACTCATTCACTTCTTCAATATTATACAACTATATTTTGATCAACGAGACATACAGGAAAGTTTGTTAGGGGTTTACTGAAAAGATTTTAATTTTTTAAATAAAAAAGACTAGGTGATCTTGGCACCTTTTTTGTCCATTGAATGTGAGTCCTTTCTGACTATAATATAGATGAGAAGGAAAATTCTATATTCCTAAGTGTGACAGAGGAGAGGGAACAAAAGAGCCTGGGTCCTTGATGACATCACTGAACAACTAAATTAGTACAGCAACCCACGGTCTCTGAGAAAATCAAAACCTATTTAACTACTCTGCCTAAGGTTTTCTGTTTCGACCTGTCATAGAAAGCATTTCTGACTGATAAATGCATACTCCATTTATTCTTTAGACTAAGAAGAGTTTGCACATAAGATGAAAAAATAATTTTAAATTACAAGATAAAAAGCAAATGGTTGAGAACTGCATTCTTTTGAAGTCTATGAACTAATCAGGTTTCCTTTGCTGTGTATGAAATGCATGTCTGCCTTGTATTCCCCCTAGACTTCCATGCAGCCAGGGGTCTTTTTCCTATATGTGGGCCTATGCACTTTTGGGTGTTCAAATTAGCTTGCTGACAGAGTCTTACTTTTAGACCTACAAATTATTTCTGTCACTTAGGTATTTTTTGACTCCATTAGGACCAAAACCCCACAGACCTAAAGCTTTTTTCCTGCAGTAGTGAGCAGGCAGGTAAAACAAACAAACAAAGAGATGGTTTCCTGTCTTACGTTCACATTCTCTGACATCCAGGTTGAACTGCTGTAATGCTCCCAAGGTGAGCTGCCTTACTTCAGCTTCCAGCAAAAGTTGCATCAAAGATGTGGCTAAATGCTTGCAAGCTGACATACATGCTGTCTGGGCCACCTTTCCCTGAAATACAAGAAAGCAAATCATAAGGTTGATGGATTAAAATGAAATTCCAACAAAAATTAAAATCATTTATTTTTCAATTAGGAATTTCTTTAAAGGTTTTCTCCATCATGATAACCCTTCCTTTCAAATAATTTTGAAATTAATAGCACCTGATGGCAAACATCTTAAATATTAGCTCCATCACCATTTAGTTATGTCACTATAATACTCAGCTAAAATTCATAAATCCCAGCTCTTCATTCACAAAATGT
The DNA here is from genome assembly GCF_029378745.1 of Bos indicus. Lineage (NCBI taxonomy): Eukaryota > Metazoa > Chordata > Mammalia > Artiodactyla > Bovidae > Bos > Bos indicus. The sequence goes on along the minus strand of NC_091770.1, from coordinate 12,078,708 downwards.
TTTTTCCCCTAAATCAACAATAGATAAACAATACTCAAAATCTTAATTAAACTGAGAAGGAATGTTTCCAGAGAGAATAAATTTCAGCAATCCCTTCAAAACTACTGTAGTTCTTAAAGAGCAAATGAAAACAATTTCCTAACTTATCTAGAAACCAAAGTGTTTACTACTTTATGATTTAACACATATAAAATGCTTGAGGCTGGTGCACTGGGACGACCCAGAGGGAGGGTATGAGGAGGGAGGAGGGAGGAGGGCTCAGGATGGGGAACACAGATATACCTGTGGCGGATTCATTTCGATATTTGGCAAAACTAATACAATATTGTAAAGTTTAAAAATAAAATAAAATTAAAAAAATAAAAAATAAAAAAATAAATGAAAAGAATGGTTTAAAACAAAAGAGTTTTCTGAAAAAATTAATAAAAGGGTAAATTTTCTCAGAAAATAAGCACTGAAGTTTATAAGCACATACTCTAAGCTAATTTTTAAAACACTGATATCAAAATTAGTAATTTGCTATTTCTTTGAAAGATTCATTTTTACACTAGTGAATTATATTTTAGTCCCAGGTCTGAGTTATACAGTATGGAGGACATATCCATTTCTTCCCCAGATGTATATTCATTTTATTTCTGCTATTTATCATCTGGTCTGAAAAGCCTGATAAGTTTTTAAAAGTCTGACTCCTCATATTACTCAGTGGATCCTTCTTTTGTGAAATAATGAAGTATTTTAGTCATACAGAAAAATATATATAATTTTATGACGAGCACACATATCCACTAAACATTAGAAATATAGTCAACAGCCCTATGCTGCTGCTGCTGCTAGGTCGCTTCAGTCGTGTCCGACTCTGTGTGACCCCATAGATGGCAGCCCACCAGGCTGCCCCGTCCCTGGGATTCTCTAGGCAAGAACACTGGAGTGAGTTGCCATTTCCTTCTCCAATGAATGAAAGTGAAAAGTGAAATTGAAGTCTCTCAGTCATGTCCAACTCTTAGCGACCCCATGGACTGCAGCCTACCTCCTCCATCCATGGGATTTTCCAGGCAAGAGTACTGTAGTGGGGTGCCATCGCCTTCTCCCAACAGCCCTATATGGCCTCCTTAAATCATTTTCTTCCCTCTCCCCAGAGGTGACCATTTCTTACTTTAAGTATACCATTTGTATTATAAAAACACTATATGACAAGTATATAATAAAAAACAACATCTTATTTTATGTATTTGGAACTTTCTATTACTACACAGGATATCCTTCTACAACTTGCTCTCAATGTTATGAATGTGAATTTTTTTTTTTAATGAAATACATGTGGTTGTAGTTTATTCCTTTAATTATTCCACAGTATCCCATTTTAGGACTATACCATAATTCATTTGTCCATTTTTCTGTTGTTGATGGTTTATGGGTTTTTTTTTTTCCTATTATACCAGATTCTGACTATAGTTTTCATATGTGTGTATATATATATATATATATATATTTTTTTTTTTTTTTTGCCACATGTTTCTCTGGGCCAGGGCCTTCTACAAAAGTTGTTGCTGTTGTCTAGCCACTAAATTACATCTGACTCTTTTGCGACCTCATGGACTACAGCCCTCCAGACTTCTCTGTCCATGGGATTTCCCAGGCAAGAATACTGGAGTGGTTGCCATTTCCTTCTCCAGGGGATCTTCCCGACCCAGAGACTGAACCCCTTTCTATTGGCAGGCAGATTCTTTACCACTGAGCCACCAGGGAAGCCCTTTTACAAAAGTAGCAGGCTTTAAACTGAACAAATAGAACAAACAATACCAGAATGAAGTTTTAAATTTGCATGCCTTTTTATATACTTCAGATAATTCCTTTAAGGTTATTTCTTGAATCTACTAGAATGAGAATGATTCATAATGTACATGTGTATATATGAAGAGGAACATGGGTAGAAGCCAGATTTCCAAATACCTAACTATAAATAGCTCTGCCTACCGTATGTTCTGATTTACAATGTTCCTAGATATTTCTGAGTGTCACTTAGTTGCATAATCACCAGCATGAGTACTATAACATTTTTTCCACAATTAAATAAGAGATATTTTATGATTTGTATGTCTGGCTTCTACCTTTGAGAAAGTAAAAAAAAAAAAAAAAGAAACTTTCTAAATTTTATTTGATTTAAAACTATTTTATAGAATAAAAAATAACTAATAAACAGTGAAATTACACATTCTAAAAATGTTCCTCCTCTAGATGGTTCTGTTTGTATGTTCTGAAGACCCATACTCTGTAGGTGATTTAGACAACAAATGGAAATACTTAAGTTAGGGAATAGAGACCAAGTCAGAATGAGGCAATGGAAGCATAAAGTAGCCTAAAGAGAAAAGTCACAAAAAGAAATCCACATTAAATGGCATGCTGGAAACCTAGAACAGGTGCCACCAAGAAACCATATAATTCAACACAGTTGTTAGGCTATGTCCCATGTGAACACTCAGAGGCGGCAGATCAAAGCTGTGAGAAGTCCTATGGCTTTTCAACAATGAGAGTGGGAGTGCAGTGAAGCAATTAGGAAAGACTAAACTGTAAGTCCAGAGATAACACTGCAAATCAGAAGGCAGAGAAAAGGGAAAGACACTCTGTCTTAGGCAGCTGACATCTTATGTTATTTCACTTAATTCTCCCAATCACCCCAAGAAGTTGGCATTATTCTTTCTTGTAGATGAATAAACCTCACTTCTCTGTGAGGTTAAGAAATTTAGACAAACTAATACAGCTATTTGTTACTTCTACCCAATCCTAAATCTGTATCTTTCCAGTAAATCATTACCTAAAAAGCAACAGTAAATCTTACATTGTCTTCTACTGGAACAGTTGGGCAGAAACAGGTTCAGATAATAACAGGGTTGACAGGTTATCCAAGACATAAAAACTAGGTCCAAACAGGTAGGACAGTAGTAGCTCAGGAGCCAACTCTTCAAATTCTGCGTATCTGCTGGGGCATGCTTTTTAACTTGAAGTCCAAAATAATTATCTAGGCCAAGATTGATATTTAAAGGTCCTAACAAACTGAACAAGGAGATGTTGTAAAAATTAAACAGCTAAAAGTCCAATTAAGCTGGAGTCTGAGAAGATAACATTTGAAAAGCTTGTTTTGAGCAGTCAAAACAGATTGCCAAGGAGAAGCAAAACTGACCTAATAAAATTAAAATAAGATAGCTCACAATCAGAAAGACCAAGGTTTGAATTTTTGTCTCCATCACTTTTTAGAAATGCAATTTAGGACAAGTTAGTTGATTCTTGGACTTCCTGGTGGCTCAGACAGTAAGGCGTCTGTCTACATTGTGAGAGACCTGGGTTCGATCATTATTTATCTCAAAATATTAAACAGCTTATCAACTTTAGCATTAACATGAAACAAATCTATCAGCTGATATCAATAGAGCCAAAGGCACTTGTACTTGACCATATGCTATATACTACCTTAACATACTGAATTACTTAACTGTCCTCCAATCACTTTCCACCTCATTTCCTCCCACTCAAGCTAATTCTTTATTTCCAAACATAGTGATAATTGCAGAAATGTATATTTTCATTGTTAAACATTTTTTCTAATTCTAGAAAGCATTTTGGAGCTTTGCTAATTCACAGTCTGCTATTCATTCTCCCATTTCCCTTTTTACTTCTGGTTACCACAGCATCCATAGGTTTTGTAAGAAAGGATAAACAGTAACTCAGGCAATAATAATCAAAGCATTAAGCAATAAAAATTGGTGCTTTCACCCTCTTTATTAAGTAATCTGTTTATGAAGTAGATTCTTTCTAGGGATGAACTGCCAAACTCTAGGACCAGGATAAAAATCTGGAACATAAAAAAACTTAATATGACCAAAACTGCCTTTGGATGCCCCCAGGAACACTTTCAAATCACAACCTAGATAATCACAACTAGGTTATATCTTATGAGGCTATGATAGTCTTAGTGTACAGAGACTACACATGAATAGAAATAGAATGTCAGAGAAGATGAAAAATGACCTAAGCGTTATCATCATATTTTGAATATATGAGGAACCTGGGATGCAGGGAGATTTGAGTCATGCAGTCTTATAAAAAGTTCTAGAGGCAACATCATACTGCCTCTTGATGCAGCTACAATATTTCCGTATTCCAAGAGAGTCAATAAATATCAACTAAATGAACTAAAAGTCAATTACCAAAGGACTTAAATAGTTCATACTACTTATCAATTCATTTAAAATACCTTTTTTAAAAAAAAGTTTTGGGAAACCAAGAAGAGTACATTGGTGAAAATTCATATTGTAAATTCAAAGTCAGGCTTATTACCATAGTGAGAACCCTCACTGGGCGTAAGTCAAGATCTGTGATAATACATTTTTGGTTTTCACCATGGAGCTCTTTAGTAACCAAATCAACCCACTTCCTTCAAAAATACATGCAGATTCACATCATCCAATTTGAATTATTCCATCTACCTCCTATTCTCTATTTACAGTCTCCCTTGTAACATAAAACTTTGCACTAAATGATTTACTGCAGTGTCATTTCATGCATCTACATTTCCTTGAAATTTATGTGATTTGCAAGGAAAGACACTATGGCATTTAAAACTTTGGTGTATCTAAATGAAGCAACAGTTCTAGACTGCAAAGTAGGTACACACTGCCATCCAACTTTATGCTTTGGGGCTATCTCATTCTCTTCTACAAAAAGGGAGATGCCATCCATTGTTTCATACATAGATATAACATAGATATAAACACAACTAAAAAAGATACATAGGAATCTCACAGATTTCAAATAAATACAGAAAGCTTAGTATTCATAACTTTCAATTACTACGTACTTCAATTATACAATACTTAGTGCTATGTCATAGTAGTAAAAACGAGTTGAGGTGAACAGTTTAGAGAAAGCATCATCACCCACAGTATCACCACAAATCCTACCACCATCACCAGAGCAGCTGCTTCCATATATTGAGCACTGACTATGTGCCAAGTGTTTTGAAAATAGTTTCTCATATAATTCTCACAAGAACCCCATGAGGTATTTAACCCTCTCTTTATAGATAAGGGTAGAGAAGTTAAGCCATATGAAAATACCTTATGAGTTGTGGACCAAAGATGTGAATTCAGCCTTGTCAAACTCCAAAGGCTCTTATCATTTGATTCTGCCTGCCAGTAAAAGTCCTTGTGATACTTATTATATTGTCTTTCTGTAGTTTTGAGACTGTGGGTAAGGGAATGAAGAGGACAAAAAGAAAACTTCTTTTTTCTCCCTTCTCCATCTAAGTAAGCATCCACAGAACACTGGATTCACAGATGTTTAGAACGAATCCCAACCACAGCTCTCTGTCAACCTACTGGGATCAGATCTGACCTCCGGATCATCAAGAATCTTAACTACATGACTTTAAGTGGTAAAAGCCAAATTTCTCTCTGTGGATAATCTTAAGTTTCAAAGTAAGGAAAGAAGGCGAGGAACTATTCTGTGAAAGAGCTGTCTTTTCACACCAACTTTCTTCTCTGCTCTCTGAGTAACACTCCATTGCTTACGGTATAATGTGTCAAATTTTATCTCTCTCTAGTTATTTAAAGAGTTATTTCACTGTGAAAGAGAAAAGTTCAGACACAGAAACTGTTCTAGCAAGGCAAGTAAGAACTACTCAGAGAGAAGTAAATCCACCCTATACACTGCTCATTCTTTCTGTGTACCCATGCCTCTAATTCCTTAACCTTCTGCCCTGGCCACGACTGTACACAGTTTCTTCCGGCTGTCCTTTCTTCACTGAACAAGCATGTTGTCTTGTTCTTTTTCCTCAGTATCCCATAGACACGGGTACGGCCGCTTCATTCCCGGAGCACTACACTTCCCATTTACTTAGAATGGATATTCTAGAAGCCACGTTCAGAGAGCAGAGTTCTGGATCACCCCATATGTTCCTGTTGTCTGTGACCCATGTTTTGAACTTTGTTTCCTATGTGCTGCAGAAACCCCATGGCAAAGTCTTTATATCTAAACCATCTTAAAAATCATATAGCCTGTCCAAGCAGTTTTTCCTACAACTGTATCCATGTCTTAGGAAGGATTATAATCCTGTTTAAAGAGTAATCTCAAATTCAATTAGAGAATCTATATAAATATCCACTCATCAAAAGATTCACAAAGCCCTATTTTAGATAAACAAATATTCCCTAACAACTACAGAAAATTAAGCCCAAGGGTGATAGTTAAAATATCCTAGGCAAGGTATGTGGTGTTATTTGATGACATTAGTAGAGTCTACAATGAGATGGTGAACCTCTAGTAAACCAAAAATAAGAAAAACACAACACAAAGTAAATAAGGGGAAATAATCCCTAATCAATTTCTCGTGAAAAAATTAATAAGTTCAAATGAAAAAGCAGAGTCAAAAGAAAACTAGGATGTAGATGGAAGGAGGTGTCAGAGGAGGGATGTAATAGATGCCATAAACCTGGTTCTCAGACTCACCCACCTGTTTCACTCTTATTCTCAGTCATTTTTCAAGAAACACAAGAAACTGTTTAAAAATACTTTTCACTACCCATGGTTTTATTGAGGTATGATCACAAACTGTACATATGGAGATCTTAAGAATATACAGCTTGATGACCTTTGTTATTCAGTCACTCAGTTGTGTCTGACTCTTTGCAACCCCATTGACTACAACACACCAAGCTTCCCTGTCCATCCCCAACTCCCGGAGCTTGTGCAAACTCATGCCCATCGAGTTGGTGATGCCATCCAACCATCTCAGCCTCTGTCATCCCCTTCTCTTCCTACCTTCAATCTTTCCTAGCATCAGGGTCTTTCCCAATGAGTCAGTTCTTTGCATCAGGTGGCCAAAGTATTGGAGCTTCAGCTTCACCATCAGTCTTTCCAATAAATATTCAAGATTGATTTCCTTTCAGTTCAGCCACTAAGTTGTGTCCAGCTCTTTGCAACCCCATAAACCACAGCACGCCAGGCCTCCCTGTCCATCACCAACTCACAGAATCTACCCAAACTCAGGTCCATTGAGTCAGTGATGCCATCCAACCATCTCATCCTCTGTCATCCCCTTCTCCTCCTGCCCTCGATCTTTCGCAGTATCAGGGTCTTTTCAAATGAGTCAGCTCTTCGCATGAGGTGGCCAAAGTATTGGAGTTTCAGCTTCAACATCAGTCCTTCCAATGAACACCCAGGCCTGATCTCCTTTAGGATGGACTGGTTGGATCTCCTTGCAGTCCAAGGGACTCTCAAGAGTTTTCTCCAACACCACAGTTCAAAAGCATCAATTCTTTGGTGCTCAGCTTTCTTTATAATTCAACTCTCACATCCATATATGACTACTGGAAAAACCATAGCCTTGACTAGACGGACCTTTGTTGACAAAGTAATGTTTCTGCTTTTTAATATGCTGTCTAGGTTCATAACTTTCCTTCCAAGGAGTAAGTGTCTTTTAATTTCATGGCTGCAGTCATCATCTGCAGTGATTCTGGAGCCCAAAAAGATAAAGTCTGACACTGTTTCCCCATCTATTTGCCATGAAGTGATGGGACCAGATGTCATGATCTTAGTTGTCTGAATGTTGAGCTTCAAGCCAACTTTTTCACTCTCCTCTTTCACTTTCATCAAGAGGCTTTTTAGTTCCTCTTCACTTTCTGCCATAAGGGTGTTGTCATCTGCATGTCTGAGGTTATTTATATTTCTCCCAGCAATCTTGATTCCAGCTTGTGCTTCCTCTAGCCCAGGCTTTCTCATGATGTACTCTGCTATAAGTTAAATAAGCAGGGTGACAATATACAGCCTTGACATACTCCTTTTCCTAGTTGGAACCAGTCTGTTGTTTCATGTCCAGTTTTAACTGTTGCTTCCTGACCTGCACATGTTTCTCAAGAGGCAGGTCAGTTGGTCTGGTATTCCCGTCTCTTTCAGAATTTTCCACAGTTTATTGTGATCCATACAGTCAAAGGGTTTGGCATGGTCAATAAAGCAGAAATAGATATTTTCCTGGAACTTTCTTGCTTTTTCGATGGTCCAGAGGATGTTGGCAATTTGATTTCCTTTAGGATTGACTGATTTGACCTCTTTGCAGTCCAAGGGACTCTCAAGAGTCTTCTCCAACACCACAGTTCAAAGCATCAATTCTTCGATGCTTGGTCTTCTTTATGGTACAATTCTTACATCCATACATGACTATTGGAAAAATCACAGTTTTGACTATACGGAACTTTGTCAGCAAAGTAATGTCTCTGCTTTTGAATATGCCGTCTAGGTTTGTCATAGCTTTCCTTCCAAGGAGCAAGCATCTTTTTAATTTCATGGCTGCAGTCACCTTCTGAAGTGATTTGGGAGCCCAAGGAAATAAAGTCTGTCACTGTTTCCATTTATGACCTTTATATGTAAAACCCTCTAAAACTGACATTCAGATCAAGATGTGAAATATTTCCACAAAACGTGGAAGTTCTTCATCCCCCTTTCAAATCAGTAGATCCACTGACACCATGACGTAACTTTTCTAAAGCCCATAGATATATGTTTTGCCTGTTTCTTGAACTTCATTCATTAAAAAAAAGAAAAAAGAAAAACCTTACAGGTATGAATAAATCACAATTTGTTTATTCATTTTTCTTATTGACACCAATTTGGTTTATTTCTAGGTAGGCAGTATTATGAATTGTCTTTTAAAATATTGCTATGATTTATGTCAAGGAGTGTTCTTTTTTTTTTAGAGATTTATTTACTTATTTATACTTGGCCTTACTTGGTCTTCATGGCTATGCATGCGCTTTCTCTAGCTGTGGGGGCTACTCTTTGTTGCAGTGCTCAGGCTTCTCATTGCAGTGGCTTCTCTTATTGCGGAGCACAGGCTCTAGGGTGTACAGGCTTCAGCAGTTGTGAAATGAGGGCTCAGTAGTTGTGGCTTGTGGGCTTTAGAGCACCGGTTCAGTTCTTGTGGCACACAGGATTAGCTGCTCCGTGGCATGTGGGATCTTCCCCGAGTAGGGACCGAACTTGTGCCCCCTGCACTGGCAGGTGGATTCTTAACCACTGGACCATCAGGGAAGCCCTGTGAATAGTCTTTCAAATATAACTATTTGTTTTCCTTGGAAAAATACCTAGGAGTGAAACTGCTGGATCATAGTTTGTTAGTTGCTAAGTCACTTCAGTTGTGTCTGACTCTGTGTGACCCCATAGACGGCAGCCCACCAGGCTCCCCAGTCCCTGGGATTCTCCAGGCAAGAACACTGGAGTAGGCTGCCATTTCCTTCTCCAATGCATGAAAGTGAAAAGTGAAAGTGAAGTTGCTCAGTCGTGTCCAACTCTTCGTGACCCCATGGACTGCAGCCCACCAGGCTCCTCTGTCCATGGGATTTTCCAGGCAAGAGTACTGGAGTGGGGTGCCATCGCTTTCTCCGAGTTTATTAATAGTATGCTTAATTTTATTAGAAACTGTCAAAGTTCTTCAGAGTGACTGTATTATTTCATTCTCCTACCAGCTATGTATTGAGAGTTGTTCTGTATCTTCTTTGACACTTGGTCTTATAAGCCTTTTTAATTCCTATTTTACCAGCATATAGTGGCATCTTATTGCAGTTTCAATCTACAGTCCCTTGTGAGTAAGTCTATTAAAGCATATTTTCAAGGGCCTGTTGCGCAAATGTATATCCTCTTTTGTAAAGTGCCAGTTAAGTTGATTGTCCACACTGGGGGTGAGTGAAAGTGTGAACTAACATTTCCTTAGAGATTTGTACAAGGTCTTTGTATTTTCTGAATGACTGATTTGATACAAGTACTGAAAATATTCTCACATGTTCTTTGGCTTGCCTTTTTGCTTTCTTAATGGTGGTTTTTTTTTGATGATCAGAAATGTAAGATTTTGATAAAGTATTAACTTTTCTTTTTATGGCTAATAACCTTTATGACTTGTCTAAGAAATCTTTGCTTAAGTCAAAGTCTTGAAGATATTCTCATACATTTTTTAGACAATTTACTATAGTAGCTTTCACATTTAGCTGTATAATCCATCTTAATTAATAGTGTGGGATAGATGTCAGTACTAATTTTCTTGTCAATTCAAATACTGGATTACTTGAACACATCTATTGAGAAGACTCATCTTTCTCCCACTGCATAGGCACCTTTGTTGAAAATCAAGTGACCACTACATGTGGGTCTATTTTGAGACTCCCTATTCAGGTCCATTGATCTTTTTGTCTATCTTTATGCCAATACTTCACTGTCTTTAACAGCCCAAACTTTAGAGTAGATATAGAAATCAGGCAGCATAAAGTTCTCCAAACATTATTCTTCTTTTTCATGATAGTCTTTATTTTAGGTCCTTTTAATTTTCATATAAATCTTGAAATCAGCTTGTTAACATGTATACTCAATTTCCTCTAGATTGGTATAGCTAGTATGATTTTACATGAATGCAAGAAATATTAATTTATTACATATAATGGATGGCTTAGAGCATTAAGGCTTAATTCTCACTCAGAAGCCTGGAGAAGAACTGCCACAGATTAGTAATGGGAGGACTGATGTTTTAACAATATTGCATCCATAAACATAGTATATGCTTCCACTTAGTTAGATTTTTAATTTTGCTAATAATGTTTTGCAGTTTTGAGTGTATAAGTTTTGTACATATTTTGCCTATTACAAAGTACTTCCAGTTTTTTGATGCTATTTAATTATATTGATTTTTAGTGTCAGATTCTAATTATTTCATTATTGGTACCTAGAAATAGAATTGTTTTGCATAGTGACTTTGTACTCTATGATCTTGCTAAACTATTAGTTCTAATACCCTTTTTTGTAGATCTCTTAGGATTTTCTATATAGACAACAGTGGGCATTTTTGTTGATGGTGGTGGTGGTGGTTTTACACGCTGCAAATCTTTGATTTTGTGACTTGATTTTTTTCACTTTGTGTACTGTGTATTTGGTAATGCAGAAATTTTAATTTTTTATGTAGTCCAATTTGTGAGTCTTTCTCTTGTGGTTTCCTTATTTTTTCAATAAATATATTGTAAGAATAAAAAGATAGTGTGATCTTTTAAAAAAAGAAAAAAAGCTTAATTTTTCCCTGTTTTAAGTAATATGCTTTTTATTTCTTTTACTTGCCATATTGCACTTACTAGTTCCAACAGGATACTATATTGAAATGGTAAAAGCAAACATAACCTGCCTTGTTCCAATCTTGCCTTTTTCAGTCTTTTGCCATTAACTAAAATATTAGCAGTAAGTTTTTCATAGATACCCTTTTTCAGATTAGAAAAGACTAGATTAGTCTACCAAAAGTCTCTTTTTCATGAAAGTGTATTCAATCAAATGCTTCCTCTGCATCTATTGAGATGATCACATGCACACACAGACAGACACACACATATACACACACTGAATGAGCTTATTTCTAATAAAGAAATTTAATTTGTATTTAAAAATCTTTCTGTTGAAGAAATTAAACCAATTCTAAACAAAATCTTTCACAAAATAGATGGGGGAAATATTTATAAACTTATGAAATCAACATCAATCATAAAAATAAATGGAAAGACAAAACAAGAACAGAAAACTATAGAACAGTATCTCATATAAACACACACAAAATTTAATATAATAATAAAAAATCAAGTCCAGCCTTTATATTAAAAAAAAAGATGATGCACTATAGCTATATAAATGTGTCTGTTACTGATTTCCAATTTATTTCTGTTGCAGATGGCAAAATAGTCATATGATTTTACTCCTTTTGAATTTATTGAGACTTGTTTTATGGTCCAGAATATGCTCTTGCTTACTGAATGCTTTGTTTACTGGAACTATAAATGCCAATTAAGTCAAATTATTTGATACTGCTGTTCAGGTCTTCAATATCCTTACTGATATTCTCTTTACTTGTGTTATCAATTACTGTAGGAGTGTTCACGGTTCACGTATTGCTGAAGCCTGGCTTGGAGAATTTTGACCATTACTTTACTAGCATGTGAGATAAGTGCAATTGTGCAGTAGTTTGAGTATTCTCTGGCATTGTCTTTCTTTAGGACTGGAATGAAACTGACCTTTTCCAGGCCTTTTGGCCACTGCTGAGATTTCCACATTTGCTGGCATACTGAGTGCAGCACTTTCACAGCATCATCTTTCAGGATTTGAAATAGCTCAACTGGAATTCCATCACCTCCACTAGCTTTGTTCGTAGTGATGCTTTCTAAGGCCAACTTAACTTCACATTCCAGGGTGTCTGGCTCTAGGTGAGTAATCACAACATCGTGATTATCTTGGTCGTCAAGATCTTTTTTGTACAGTTCTTCTGTGTATTCTTGCCACCTCTTCTTAATATCTTCTGCTTCTGTTAGGTCCATACCATTTCTGTCCTTTATCGAGCCCATTTTGCATGAAATGTTCCCTTGGTATCTCTAATTTTCTTGAAGAGATCTTGTCTTTCCCATTCTGTTGTTTTCCTCTATTTCTTTGCATTGATCACTGAGGAAGGCTTTCTTATCTCTTCTTGCTATTCTTTGGAACTCTGCATTCAGATGCTTATATCTTTCCTTTTCTCCTTTGCTTTTCGCTTCTCTTCTTTTCACAGCTATTTGTAAGGCCTCCTCAGACAGCCATTTTGCTTTTTTGCATTTATTTTTCTTGGGGATTTCTTTTTCTTGATCCCTGTCTCCTGTACAATGTCACAAACCTCATTCCATAGTTCATCAGGCACTCTATCAGATCTAGTCCCTTAAATCTATTTCTTACTTCCACTGTATAATCATAAGGGATTTGATTTAGGTCATACCTGAATGGTCTAGTGGTTTTCCCTACTTTCTTCAATTTAAGTCTGAATTTGGCAATAAGGAGTTCATGATCTGAACCACAGTCAGCTCCTGGTCTTGTTTTTTGTTGACGGTATAGAGCTTCCCCATCTTTGCTGCAAAGAATATAATCAATCTGATTTTGGTGTTGACCATCTGGTGATGTCCATGTGTAGAAAATGCAAAAGAACCAGACACCAAATTGCCAACATCTGCTGGATCATCGAAAAAGCAAGAGAGTTCCAGAAAAACATCTATTTCTTCTTTATTGACTATGCCAAAGCCTTTGACTGTGTGGATCACAATAAACTGTGGAAAATTCTGAAAGAGATGGGAATACCAGACCACTTGACCTGCCTCTTGAGAAACCTATATGCAGGTCAGGAAGCAACAGTTAGAACTGGACATGGAACAGCAGACTGGTTCCAACTAGGAAAAGGAGTACGTCAAGGCTGTATATTGTCACCCTGCTTATTTAACTTACATGCAGAGTACATCATGAGAAACGCTGGACTGGAAGAAGCACAAGCTGGAATTAAGATTGCCGGGAGAAATCTCAATAACCTCAGATATGCAGATGACACCACCCTTATGGCAGAAAGTGAAGAGGAACTAAAAAGCCTCTTTATGAAAGTGAAAGAGGAGAGTGAAAAAGTTGGCTTAAAGCTCAACATTCAGAAAACGAAGATCATTGCATCCGGTCCCACTACTTCATGGCAAATAGATGGGGAAATGAGGAAACAGTCTCAGACTTTATTTTTGTGGGCTCCAAAATCACTGCAGATGGTGACTGCAGCCATGAAATTAAAAGATGCTTACTCCTTGGAAGGAAAGTTATGACCAACCTAGATAGCATATTCAAAAGCAGAGACATTACTTTGCCAACAAAGGTCCGTCTAGTCAAGGCTATGGTTTTTCCAGTGGTCATGTATGGATGTCAGAGTTGGACTCTAAAGAAAGCTGAGTGGTGAAGAATTGATGCTTTTGAACTGTGGTGTTGGAGAAGACTCTTGAGAGTCCCTTGGACTGCAAGGAGATCCAACCAGTCCATTCTGAAGGAGATCAACCCTGGGATTTCTTTGGAAGGAATGATGCTGAAGCTGAAACTCCAGTACTTTGGCCACCTCATGCGAAGAGTTGACTCATTGGAAAAGACCCTGATGATGGGAGGGATTGGAGGCAGGAGTAGAAGGGGATGACAGAGGATGAGATGGCTGGATGGCATCACTGACTTGATGGACCTGAGTCTGAGTGAACTCCAGGAGTTGATGATGGATAGGGAGGCCTGGCATGCTGCGATTCATGGGGTCCCAAAGAGTCGGACACGACTGAGCCACTGAACTGAACTGAAGGAGTGTTAACTAGTTGCAATTCTGTATTTGTTTATGTTTGCAGTCCTCAGTTTCTTTTTGGTTCATGAATTTAAAATTTTGTTCACACATTGCTGAATGTAGCCATGGTTAAGACTGCAATATATCCTTAACAAATTGGTCATTTTATCAATATAAAATACCAATCTTTATCCCTAGAATGCTTCTTCTTCTGAGATTACTTTACCTGATATTAATATGGAAACTCGACTTTATTATGATTAGTGTTTACATGGTATAACTTTATTCTTTCCTGTTACTTTTAACCTATCTGTGTTTTTATAATACAGTTGAATAACTCTAGTTATCCAAAATAATTATTCTCTGCCATTTATTCAGAGTATTGGTACAATATAAATAACAGAATTGGTTGGATTTAATTTGATTACTTAGATCTTAGCTTTTTTTTCATCCAATCTCTTATTTTCCAATTTTTATGGCTTCTTTTGAATTATCTGAATATTTTTATGAATCTATTTAACTCTATTTTTGGCTTATTAGCTACTGCTCCTTGTTTTATATATGCAGTGTTACTTCAGGGTTTATAATATGCATCTTTAACCTTTTACAGTCTCTCTTCTTTATGAATTTCTTTAAAGAGCGTTGACTTTTGTTGAAACAAACAGCTCCATTTTTTTTCTTTCACTTTGAAATTTGGAGGTTTGTTGGCATACAAACTTATGTAGGGATTAGAAATCATCTTTTCTCCAGTTACCTTGTTGTGCGTGTGTGCTCAGTCCTGTCTTCTCTTTGTGACCCCCTGAACTGTAGCCCCGCCAGGCTCTTCTGTCCATGGATTTTCCATGCAAGAATACTGGAGTGGGTTGCCATTCCCTTCTCCGGGGGATCTTTCCAACCCAGGGATGGAACCTGTGTCTTCTGTGTCTCCTGCACTGGCAGGTAGATTCTTTACCACTGAGTCACCTGGGAAGCCCCTGCCAAACATTGCTCTGGTCCTAATGGTGAGATGAGGTCTCAGGTTTTCAATGCTTAAGACAAGCTGTGGTTAAACTTTAGAGTCTCTACTCTTCTGGAAGTTCTACTTTTCCATCTTACAAGTAGGAACTTGACCATTTCCCTTCCTTATGTGAATTCTGGCAATTGTGCTCAGCTTCTGTACCCCAGAAGTTGTTTTTTGCCTAACCTCATGGATTTTTTTCACCCTATGCATGAACAGTTAATATTTAGCCAAAGCCTCAGGGGGTTCCAATACCTATTGATCTTCCAAAAATCTGTGGATTGATACAATTCTCAGATACAGAAAATGCTCAAGCATTATTTAAGTAATGCTTCTGTACCATTTTCATTCTCCTCTCCTTCTGACACTCCAAAGACATATAGATTATACCTTTCAATTATGTTGCATCTCTCTTTTATGCTCCTTACCAGTTTTAAAATTTAAAAATTTATTTTTTTATATATGTGTTTAAGTTTACTTTTTTAAAAAATATTAATATTAGATCTCTGAGTTTACAAATCTTGACTTCAGACTTTGTTGAGTCTGTTGTTAAACCCCATGTAATACATTTTAAAAACTTCACCTAATGAGTTCTTCATTACAGATTTTGTATTTTGCTATATATTAGAATACAGGCTTCCCAAGGGGCTCATTGGTAAAGAATCTACCTGTAATTCAGGAGATAGGGGTTCGATCCCTGTGTCAGGAAGGTCCCCTGGAGAAGGGCATGGGTGACCCACTCTAGTATTCTTGCCTCAGAATACCCTGGCAGGTTACAGTCCAGGTTGCGACCCTGGGGTCGCAAAGAGCTGCATATGACTGAAGTGACTGAGCACGGCACAGCATACTAGAATACACACTTGCTTTTTAATATCTGTACAAAGAATGTATAATCTTTTTTTCTTTGCTTTGGTATTTTGTCCATTCGTTCCTCTTTAACATATTAATCATAGTTACTTTGAAATCATTGTTTCCTAGCATAAATATCCAGATTATCTAATACTCTGCCTCTATTGACTGTTTCAAGTTTTGATTAAGGTTCAGTTTTTTCTGCTTATTATCCTGTTAAGAAATTTTGTTTCATATGGCAAATAAGATGCTATAGAGGCTCTAGATTATCTTACCTTCCTAAATAGAATTTTAAGTTTTGTTTAGGCAGGCAGTTAAATTATTAGTGGGTCATCTTGATATAGTCAGGCTTGTTTTAAAAATTACAGTGATTTTTCCCTTATACTTAGGACCTTGTCCGTAATCCCTTCAAACGACTTTACAGATATTTAAACTCCACAGGACTGGAAAAAGTCAGATTTCATTCCAATCCCAAAGAAAGGCAATGCCAAAGAGTGGTCAAACTAGTGCACAATTGCACTCATCTCACATGCTAGCAAAGTGAAAGTGAAAGTGAAGTGAAGTTGCTCAGTGGTGCCCGACTCTTAGCGACCTCATGGACTAAAGCCTACCAGGCTCCTGTGTCCATGGGATTTTCCAGGCAAGAGTACTGGAGTGGGTTGCCACTGCCTTCTCCAATGCTAGCAAAGTAATGCTCAAAATTCTCCAAGCCAGGCTTCAACATTATGTGAACTGAGAACTTCCAGATGTTTAAACTGGATTTAGAAAGGGCAAAGGAACCAGAGATCAAATTGCCAACACCCACTGGATCATTGAAAAAGCAAGACAGTTCCAGAAAAACATCTACTTCTGCTTTATTGACTATGCCAATGCTTTTGACTGTGTGGATCACCACAAAATGTGGGAAATTCTTCAAGAGATGGGAATACCAGACCACCTGACATGCTTCCTGAGAAATCTGTATTCAGGTCAAGAAGCAACAGTTAAAACTGGACATGGAACAACAGACTGGTCCCAAATTGGGAAAGGAGTAGGTCAAGGCTGTATACTGTCACCCTGCTTATTTAACTTATATGAAGAGTACATCATAAGAAATGCTGGGCTGGATGAAGCACAAGCTGGAATCAAGATTGCCGGGAGAAATATCAATAACCTCAGATATGCAGATGACACCATCCTTATGGCAGAAAGCAAAGAAGAACTACAGAGCCTCTTGATGAAAGTAAAAGAGTGAAAAAGTTGGCTTAAAACTCAATCACTCAAAAAACCAAGATCATGGCATTTGGCCCCATCACTTCATGGCAAATAGGTGGGGAAACAATGGAAATAGTGACAGAATTATTTTCTTGGGCTCCAGAATCACTGCAGAAGGTGATTGCAGCCATGAAATCAAAAGAGGCTTGCTCCTTGGAAAAAAAGCTATGAATAACCTAGACAGCATATTAAAAAGCAGAGACATTATTTTACTGACAAAGGTCAGTCTGGTCAAAGGTATGGTTTTTCCACTAGTCATGTATGGATGTGAGAGTTAGACTATTAGAAAGCTGAGTGCAGAAGAATTGATGCCTTTGAACTGTGGTGTTCGAAAAGACTCTTGAGATTCCCTTGGACTACAAGGAGCTCCAACCAGTCCATCCTAAAGGAAATCAGTCCTGAATATTCATTGGAAGGACTGATGTTGAAGCTGAAATTCCAATACTAGGGCCACCTAATGCAAAGAACTGACTCACTGGAAAAGACCCTGACACTGGAAAAGATTGAAGGCAGGAAGAGAAGGGGACCACAGAGGGTGAGATAGTTGGATGGCATCACTGCCTCGATGGACATGAGTTTGAGCAGGCTCTGGGAGTGGGGGATGGACAGGGAAGCCTGGTGTTTTGCAGCCCATGGGGTCACAAAGAATTGGACATGACTGAACTGACCTTAATTGAATCTTATGTTCATCAAGTCACTCTGTGGGTTCAATCTGCAATGTTTCCACTACGTAACTTCTAGAATATTTGTTCAGCTATCAATATCTTAGCAACTGATGTCTTCTTAAGTCCACAGTATGCTGTATTCATGTTCAGCTTAGAAACTGGCCAAAGACTGAAGAAGAATTTTATACAGACACTGAGGGGGCCCCTCTTCTATGTCTCCTTCTTCTTTAGTATTCTGTTTCTCAATAACCAATTCTTATGGAATCCCAAACACTGATTCACTCTTTTGACAATATTCTGATTTATATTTTGTCCAGTTTTTATAATTGTTGATGGCTAGAGGATAAGTCTGATACTCGCTATGTCATCACAACTAGAATCCCCCAAAATCATTTACGAATCTATATCAACCAGAAAAAAACTATAGTAGTCAAATTATAGAATAGTATAGAAAACAAAGAATGTCAATCTGGTCAATATTTTTATATGCCCTAGTCCTGATTTCCTTTATCATCTTAGCCATCATTTTTGCTTTATAAAGTAAATGCACACATATATGTTTCTTTTGAACTCAAATTTACAATAAGGGATAAAGGGTATAGCCAATAATCAGTACATGCATATTATCAAACAACAAAACCACCAAAGGCCAAAATCTTAGCTTGTATGTTCTAGTGCCGTAGATCAAAACATTGTCAGAGCAAAACAAAGACATCTATATAAAGGCAAATGGAGAAAGTACAGATATGTGTTTTAATGAAAATCAACATACAAATTAAATACAATGTCCTAGAGCATTAACTTTATTTAATCTGTTTCTCAGTTTCATCACCTAAACAATATGATTGTTATAATGGTTAAATAAAAATAATTCCTATGTAGTATTTACTGCAGTACCTGTCTTATATTAATTATTTGGCAAATGTCTTATAATTATGATTAATTTTTATTTCTATGATCCTGAACATGAAAAACAGTTGAAAAAGACAATGGGTATACTTGCTTAAAATATAAGTATTTTATAAGTACATAATATTTTACTAATCACTTATGCCTTTTATAGAGTCATATGATTTTTTTCTTCGAAACCAAAAATTGTCACACAAAAAAATGGAAAGCATACTTCCTATTCTGAAGCAAATCAAGGAGAACATACAATTAAGTGCTAAATAGAGCAGAATAAACTCTAAGTACTATATGATTTTAGAAGAAAAGACTATGAGGCCAAAATAATCAGAGAAGACTTCACAAAAGCGGTAGAACTTGCTGGGTGACCTTCATTTCATCCCAACAACATAGAAATATTTAACTGGTGTCCAATTTGAAATGAGGCAAACATTTTACAAATAACAACAATTATTACTATTTAGACAAACCTCTACAAAATGGCTTCCTTGGTGGCTCAGACTGTACAGAATCTGCCTGCAATGCAGGACACCTGGGTTCGATCCCTGGGTTTGGAAGAGGAGAAGGGATGGCTACCCACTTCAGTATTCTTATCGAGAGAATTCCATGGATAGAGGAGCCTGGCAGGCTCCAGTCCATGAGGTCACAAAGAGTCAGATATGACTGAGCAATTAACACTTTTACTTTTCACTTAATGAGAAATAAAAACTTTTCCTTTCCCTTTTCTCAACTCTTGTTCAGGTTAAAGTTCAACTTCATCAAGTCATCTCATTAACACAGAAATATCTTTAAGAGTATTCAGTCTTTGTCATGTTTGACATTTCACCAGACTGCAACCAAGATGCCAAAGAATCAGATTCAAATATTAATAAGCAAAAGGTCATGATGAAGTAATCTCCAAAGTTCCATTAGTTCTTGTTTTCTGACCCTATCCAATTCCTTCTCCCTTTCTCCAGTCCTCTCTTACTACACACATTTACAGTCATTGGCTTCATTTCAAGATATACCCTCTAAACTGTAATTCACTGGAAGTGCATTTTAAGTGGAGGCCTCCCAGAAGCTGAATTCCCAACCCAAGGGTGATCTGTAGAGGAATAAAGTTAAAATAAAAAGAAGAGTGGGAATGAGCTAAAAATTAAAGCCAATTTTGATATTTAACTACTAGAACAAAAAAAGGCGGGGAGGAGAGAAGAAGAAAAATAGGAAAAGTAAAAAATAAACCTTTTCTTTCAAACTTTCCAATAAGCCATTTAATAATGTGACAAAGCAAATCATATTAAAATATTAACCAAAGCTTCCAGGAAAACCTCTATAATCTCAATTGTTTATTCAAGACCTTTACAAACCTCATAAAAAATTAAATGGGCCTGGAAAAAACACACCACAGCCATAGGAGAAAGTTTACAAAACACGATGCTACAGACGCCTGAATGTCTGCCAGCCAGTTGCTTTTAACTTCCACATACAACTTATTACTCAGTCCCTAACTGGTCAATACCCTAAATAAGAGCGTTTCTCCACCCAAACACCTCATTAGCCTGCTTCTTTTTTGCTTTTTTGAGCTAATGTATCCTGTAGGTGCTTTGGTTCATTATTTTCTGCCAATAACATATGCTTCATTTCAGAATATTTAAAACCTCAGGTTTCTCTGACAGAGACAATTTAAGATCTTCTTTACAAGAATTTAATTAGCTCTAATTAATTTCACTACTGGGAGAATAGTGCATGAACCATTATATCCATTTTATGGTAAGTAATAGTGAAAAGAAGATAGGACCAGAGTGGAAGTAAGACATAGAGAAAGAGCAATAACTTTGGTTCATACTAACGTAGGCTCAAATCCTGGCCCTATCACTTGTGTGACTCTTGGGAAAGTTTAATCTTCATTAGAATCAACTTCCTCATCAGCAAAATGAATATAGTAACACCAACTACGCAGAAAACATATGCAATATCTGAGGTCATATAATACAGAGCCCTGTACAGTGTCTGGCACATAGTAGAGGCTCAATGAATGGTAGATACTTTATTATAAAATATCCCTGTCATTTTGAGCAGTACTGCCAATACATCAAAGAAAATTTAAAGGGAAAATTTATTTGGGTCCCAGGGAAACGTGGTTATATAAAAACTCAACATACAAATTCTAATATGAGTTGAACTTAATCAACTTTCATACAGCTAGAAATTCACACTGACTTAATCATGCTGCAGGAAATTGAGCATAAAGCAAGACTATGTCTCAGTTTGAAAGGATAAATGCTCTTAAACCATTTATATCTCAGGGAAATATGCTGTACATTCTTCCCATCCCTGTCTTTTTCCCTTCTGAATGGTCCGACAGGAGCTATAAAAGAGGAAACTTTTCATCACAGTATATCTATGTGAAAGCACCAAAATATGTTAACAATTAGAAAAGAGGAAATCTGAAAGACTGCCTTGTTAATTAAGAAACTTACTATCAAAAAGCTCATTAAACAGTAATGAAACCAAATGGCTATTAAAATAAGTACCCACTGAATACAGGTTGCCTGGCTAACAACCTCAATATAGCTTTTTACAAACATTTGCAATAGTAAAGACCCAGAAAAAGATGAAAAGCCACAATAATGCTAAAACCATAATTGACAAACCCACAAAGGAAGTTATACTATGTGGAAGGCAGAAGCTGACCTAAGAAAAGCCTTCCTAGAAATTCAGAATATGAGACATCAAACATTCTTGTAAAGTGCTCTTCCGTCTATCCCTTGTTCTCACAGACTCTAAGTGTTGCATAACACAGAACCGGGAAGCTGCTCCTCTTTATACTTTGCTACGCCTAGCCATTAAGTTAAAATGTGGTTCTTCCTATTCCTAGTGGGTTCCTCACCTACTACCTGCTGCCTGGTTAGTTTCTTATTTCATCAGAAGCTGCAGATATTGATGAGATACTGGTATAGTTCCTTGAGCAATGTCCCTAACTGCCCTTGTAGAAGGAACTCTACAACAGAACATACTAGATATTAATCATTCACATTATATTCCACAAGTTCAGATAATTTTCAGAGAACCAAACACTGGTGATAGGAAAAATATGCTAGCATTGAAAAAAGAATATACTTGCAGAATATGTTAGCTGCCTATATATTATCCACGCTCCCTTCTACCTTAACAAAATAATCCTTGGCTATATAGACAGTTGGGTTTCCCTGCTGGCTCAGTGGTAAAGATTCCTCCTGCCAATGCAGGAGATGCAGGTTTGATCCCTGGGTCAGAAAGATCCCCTGCAGAAGGGAATGGCAACCTACTCCACTATTCTTGCCTGGCAAATGTCATGGACAGGAGTTGGAAGGGCTGCGGTCCAAGCCAGTAGAATTAGGAAATTGGATGAGAGATGTACACATGGATAGTTTGAAGAAAGGGATGAAAGGCTATCTACTTACCTTGTTTTTGGACAAGTATACAGTGTGAAAAGACTTCTATATCTTCTTCAGGTAAGGAGAAAGGTAAAAATACTAACATACAATCCAAGGAGAAATACTATAAAACAAAGGACAGGGTACAAACTCTGTGATGGTTAATCTCATGTGTCAACTTGACTAGGTCATGAGCTGCCCAGAGATTTGGTCAAACATTATGCTGAATGTGACTGTAAAAGTATTTTTGGATGAAATTAATATTTAAATCATACACCAGCAAGATGGTGGAGCAGAAGGGCATGAGCTCATCTTCTTCTGTAAGAACATCAAAAACACAATTAGCTGCTGAACAACCATTGAAAGGAGGATGTTGGAACCCACCAAAAAAAAAGATACCCCATGTCCAAGGACAAATAGGAAGCTGAAACAGGACAATAGGAGAGGCACAATCGTGTTTAATATCAAACCTCATTTCCACCAGACTCTTGGAGGGCACAAACAGAACCTTGTGTGCCCCAGGGCCCAAGGAAAGAAGCAGTGGCTGCCACAAGAGACTGAGCCAGACCTGTCTGTGTGTGCTTGACGATCTCCTGTGTAGGCACGGGTCAGCAGTGGCCTGCCGCGGGGACAGGAGCACTGGCCACAGAAGTTCTGGGAGGCACTGTGTGTGGTGCAAGTCCTCTTGGAGGAGGTCGCCATTAGTCCCACCACAGAGCCGTAGGGTGGACAATTAAGAAACTACAGAACATCTTTAATCCAACTTTCTGCTGAAGGCGGGGCTATGCTCCCTCCCTGTGGTTTGGCCTGAGGTGGCCCCATTCTAGAGTTTGCAGTCTCTGTGGTAGGCTATAGGCCCTAAGGTAAGGGTAAGGGCAACCTCCTCCAGGAGGACTTGTGCCAGCACCCTGTGCCTCCCGGGCCTGCTGCTGCCAGTGCCAGTGACCCCCATGCAGGCCACGGGCTTACAACTCAACATTCAAAGAACTAAGATCATGGCTTCCGGTCCCATCACTTCATGGCAAATAGATAGGGAAAAAATGGAAACAATGACAGAGTTTATTTTCTTGGGCTCCAGAATCACTGTAGATGGTGACTGCAGCTATGAAATTAAAAGACGCTTGTCCCTTGGAAGAAAAGCTACAACAAACCTAGGCAGCATATTAAAAAGCAGACACATTGCTTTGCTGACAAAGGTCCATCTAGTCAAAGTGATGGTTTTTCAGTAACCATGTAGAGATGTGAGAGTTGCACCATAAAGAAGGCTGAGCGATGAAGAATTGTTTTTGAACTGTGGTGTTGGAGAAGGATCTTGAGTATCCCTTGGACAGCAAAGAGATCAAATCAGTCAATCTTAAAGGAAATCAGTACTGAATATTTATTGGAAGGACTGGTGCTGAAGCTGAAACTCCAAAACTTTGTCCACCTGATGCGAAGAGCTGACTCACTGGAAAAGACCCTGATGATGGGATAGACTGAAGGCAGGAGGAGAAAGGGGTGACAGAGGATGAGATGGCTAGATAGAATCATCAACTCAATGGACATGAATCTGAGCAAACTCTGAGAGACAGTGAAGGACAGGGAAGCCTGGTGTGCTGAAGTCCATAGGGTTGCAAAGAGTCAGACATGACTGCACAACTGAACAACCACAATATTTAAATGGTTGAGTAAATGAGACTGAGTAAAACATATTGCCCTCTTTATTGTGAATGGGCCTCATCCAACCAGTTGAAGACCTGAGTAGAATAAAAAGGCTATCCACTTGTGGGAGGGAATTCTTTCTGCCTAACTGCCTTGACCTTGCACATCAGTCTTTCCAGTTTTCAGAACCAAACTGAATTATGGCTCTTATTGGATCGTCAGTATGCTAGCTCTTGGTCATGAACTTATATCAAATTCCTCAGTCTCAGGCTTGCCACTGCAAACCTTGGGATGCCCCAACCTCCATAACTGCATGAGCCCATTCCTCGTAAGTCTCTTAGATTATTATACACATAACTTATTGGTTTTATTTCTCTGAAGAATTCTGACTAATACAATATCTGAAAGACTAGGAAAATTATAAAGCTTCATAAAATTATATATTAGAGGATCAAAAAAATTTTTTTTCAAACAACTCTATGGCATCATCAGCTAGAGTATAAAATAAACCATTTCCATGAAAAGAAAAGCAAGCAACCCCGAGATGGGCAGAAGATCTAAATAGACACTTCTGCAAAGAAGACTTGCTAAGTCACTTCAGTCGTGTCCAACTCTGTGTGACCCCATAGACGGCAGCCCACCAGGCTGCCGCGTCCCTGGGATTCTCCAGGCAAGAACACTGGAGTGGGTTGCCATTTCCTTCTACAACGCATGAAAGCGAAAAGTGAAAGTGAAGTCGCTCAGTTGTGTCTGACTCTTAGCGATCCCATGGACTGCAGCCCACCTGGCTCCTCCATCCATGGGATTTTCCAGGCAAGAGTACTGGAGTGGGGTGCCATTGCCTTCTCCGAAAGAAGACTTATAGATGGCAAATAAACAGATAAAAAGATGCTCAACATCACTCATTATTAGAGAAATGCAAATCAAAATTACAGCGGGGTATCACCTCACAGCAGTCAGAATGGCCACCATCAAAAAATCACAAACAATAAATGCTCGAGAGAATGTGGAGAAAAAGGAATCCTCTTGCACTGTGGGTGGTAATGTAAAATGAGAGCCAGTATGGAGAAAGGTATGGAGATTCCTTAAAAAACTAGGAATAAGACAACCACATGACCCAGCAATCCCATTGCTGAGCAGATATCCTGAGAAAACTGTAACTGAAAAAGACACATGTATCCCAATGTTCACTGCAGCACTATTACAATATCCAGGACATGGAAGCAACCTAGATGTCCACTGACAGATGAATGGATAAAGAAGTTACAGTACATATATACAATGGAATGTTATTTAGTCATAAAAAGGTGCAAATTTGTGTCAGTTGAACCGAGGTGAACAAACCTAGAGCCTGTTATACACAGTGAAGTCAGTCAGAAAGAAAAACAAATATTGTATATTAACACATATATATGGAATCTAGAAAAATGATACTGATAAACCTATGTGCAGGGCAGGAATAAAGAGACACAGATGTAGAGAATGGACTTATGAACCACAGAGGGAGAAAGAGTGGGTGGGATGAACTGAGAGAGTGGAATTGAATTACATACATTACCACGTGTAAAACAGATAGCTAGTGGGAGAATGCTAGTGGGAGTTCAGCTTGGTGCTCTGTGATGACTGAGAGGAATGACATGGGGGTGGGGTGGGTTGGGGAGAGGCTCCAAGGGAGGGAATGTATGTATACTTATAGCTGATTCACATTGTTGTATGGCAGAAACCAACAAAATATTGTAAAGCAATTATCTTCCAATTAAAAATAAAAACAAAGAATACTATTAAAAAAGAGAAGCACAAGAGAATAAGAAGAGAATAATGTGAAGTGAAATAATAACGTGATAAATTAAAAAATCAAATAGAAATATAAAGGGACATGAATAAGATAAAGAGTTATTAAGAAAAACCAAAAGCACAGTAACGAGTTTAAGATTCAAAGGAGAGGGCATAAGTTTAGGACTTATGCTATGAAAAATTACCCAAGTTATTTGGAAAACAAACATGAAACATTTTCCCAGAACTTAGAAAACTAGTAAGAAGCTAAAAATCATAACAGAGATGATCAATTTGAAGACAGAAGATTAAGTTAATACCAGATCAACTGATGTTTGCAAAGGGGAGCCAAGAAAAAAATTAAACTAAGACAGTTTTACCTCTTCTTTCCCAATTTTTTTTCCTCCAAAGAAGACATACATACGGCTAACAAACACAGAAAGA
Source organism: Bos indicus (assembly GCF_029378745.1). Classification (NCBI taxonomy): domain Eukaryota; kingdom Metazoa; phylum Chordata; class Mammalia; order Artiodactyla; family Bovidae; genus Bos; species Bos indicus. Next base: position 12,052,629 of record NC_091770.1, on the reverse strand, counting down.
AATGTTCAACATCACTAATTGTTGTTCTTGTTGTTCAGTTGTCTAGTTGTGTCCAACGCTTTGTGACCCCATGGACTGCAGCACACCAGGCCTCCCTGTCCCTCACCATCTCCTGGAGCTGGTCCAAGTTCATGTTCATTGCATCAGTGATGCTGCCCACTAATTATTAGAAACTTACAAATCAAAACAACAATGAGGTATCATCTCTCACCTGTGAAAATGGGTGCCATCAAAAAAATCTACAAACAATAAATGCTGGAGAGGATCTGGGAAAAAGGAAACCCTCCTACACTGTTGTTGAGGATGTAAAATTGCACAGTCACTATGGAGAACAGTATGGAGACTCCTTTAAAAACTAAAAACAGAACTACCATATGACCTAGCAATGCGTCTCCTAGGCTTATATCCAGAGAAAACCAGAATTTGAAAGGATGCATGCACCCCAAAGTTCATTGTAGCTCTATTTACAACAGCAAGGACATGAAAGCAACCTAAATGTCCATCTACAGAGGAATGTTAAAAGAATATGTGGTGTTACATATACATAATGGAATATTACTCTGCCACGAAAATGAACAAAATAGTGCCATTTGTAGGGACATAGAAAGACCTGGAGACTGTCATACACAGCGAAGTAAGTCAGAAAGAGAAAAACAAATATTGGATAATATCACTTATATGTGGAATCTAGAAAAATGGTACAGATGAACTTATTTGCAAAGCAGAACTAGAGTCACAGATGTAGAGAACAAACTTATGCTACCAAGGAGGAAAGGGAGGTGGATGAATTTGGAGATTCGGATTGACTTATATACACTACTATGTACAAAATAGATAACTAATGAGAATCTACTGCATAGCGCAGGGAACTCAACTCAGTGCTCTGTGATGACCTAATGGTCATCTGAAGCAAATCTAAAAGGAAACTTAGAAGGAGATCTTTTTATAGGGTGGATATATGTATATGTATAACTGATTCACCTTGCTGCACAGCAGAAACTAACAAAACATTGTAAGGCAACTATACCCCAATAAAAATTAATTTAAAAAATCCTTCAAAAATGAAGAAAACTTTTTTTAAGTTTTGACACACAAAAGGAAGAGAATTTTCTGCCAGTAGACTCACAAAAACAAAAAATACTAAAGGGAGTTACCCAGGACATAAATAATACCAAGATGGAAGTAAGATAATGCAAAAAGAAATTATAAACGAGGTTAATGCATAGACTGCAAAACAGTAATAATAAGGTTTTAAAAGTTTTGAAATAAATGTAAGATTAATATATGTGACAATGGTAGCACAAAAGGCAGAAAGAAGGTAACGGAATGGTAGTATTATAAAGTTTTTGCATTATTCAGGCACTAGCAAAATTTCTTGTTTGCAATACCTTTAAACAATTTTTAAATGCATGCTGTGATCTCTTGTGAAACAACTAAAATAATAAAGTTATAGAACAAGCTAATATAGAACAAGAGAATAGTAAGAATTGATTAAATCCAAATAAGGCAAAGAAAAGAATATAGAAACAAAAAACAGATGGGACCAAGAGAATGCAAAAAGTAAGGTGGTAGATTTAAATAGAAATGCTACAGTAATCATATTAGAAGTATGTCAAATAGACAGTACAATTTAAAGAAAAAATTGTCAAAATAGTTTTTTAAAATATGTAATAATACATACATACGCTACTTGAAAGCAATGTACCTTTAAGTAAGGACACACAGATGGAAAAAGATACACTATCTAAGCATTAAAAGAAAGTTTGTGTACCTTAGCAAATATCAAAAAAAGATTATAAGGTATGAAAATATCCCCATAGATAAAAAAAGTTAATCCAATGAAAAGATATAATAAATCTAAATTTATATGCACTTAACTAGCTTCAAATATATTAAACAAAAACAAGAAAACTAAAAAAAGACTAACTCAAATAAGGCAAAATAATACAGAATATTTAAATGTCACAATGAAGAAGTTTAACCTAATTGATATATATAAAATAGTGCAGAACCTAACAACTTCAGAATATATGCATGTTTCAAGAGCTCATATGACTAATAGGTCATAGTCATAATGCAAGTCCTTATGAATTTGATAGTATTAAAATTTAATATAGATTTTGGTCTCTGACCAGAATGGAAGTAAGCGAGAAATGGATTTTGAGAAAAGACACCTAAAAAAGAAATCCCCTCCCAACAGCAATAGTAACAACAGAAACTGAAAATCAAGCAACAATAATCTATTGGCCAAGAAATCAATCACAATGTAAACTAAAAACTACTTTGAGCTGAACCAGAATAAAAATATAATGCATCAAAATTTGAGCAATGTAACTAAAGAGACGCTTAAGGTTACAGCCTTAAACATGCATTGTTTTAAAGGCTGTACATTGATTATGTAAGTATCCATCTCAAAAAACAAACAGTAGGAAAATGTATTTTTAAACATATCAATAGTAAATAATAAAAATAAGAGAAAAAAGAAATGAAATGGAAAAACATACAATAGAGAAAACGATAAAACCACAAGTTGGCTTTTGAAAGCATAAATCAAATTACAAACAACTAACAAGAAAAGATTAAAAATTTTTGATGGTCAACATAAATAATAACAAGAGCATTTAAGAAATCAATAGCATCAGGAAGACTGAAAAACAGGACATCACTATAAATGCTGACATTAAAAATAAGAATATATTATTAACAAATAAATATCAATAAAATTAACAAGGTAGATGAAATAAATGACACAACTTATCAAAAGTGACACAAGAAGAAGAAAATCTGGATAGCCCTGAAGTACATTGATCCTGCAATTAAAAACTTTATCCCAGTTCAAACTTTCCTTAAAAGCAAAGGCACAGGGGGCTTCTCTGAATCTTCCAACAGTAAAGAATCAAATAATACCAATCTTAAACAAATACTTACAGACAGGGCTTCCCTGGTGGTTCAGACAGTAGTAAAGAATCTGCCTGCAATGCAGGAGACCTGGGTTCAATCCCTGGACTGGGAATATCCCCTGGAGAAGGGAACGGCAACCCACTCCAGTACTCTTGCCTGGGAAATCCCATGGACAGAGGAACCTGGCGAGCTACAGTCCATGGGGTCCCAAAAGAGTTGGACACAACATAGTGACTAAACAACAACAACAAGAAGGAAACAAATAATCTTACACAAATACTTCCAGATAATAAAACATTTTCCAACTTGTTCTCTAAAGCAGAATAATTCTCATACCAAACCCTGATGAAGACATTATAGCTAAGAAGCATAGGCCAATCTCTAACATGAATACAGAAACAAAATTCTAAACAAAATATTAGCAAATGAAATCCAGTTTCATGTAAAAATGTATCACAATCAGTTTGTTCCAGGAATACAAGATTGTAATTTATCTTGTAACAGAATAAAGGGGGAAATATCACATACTTGTCTCAAAAAATGTAAGAAAAGAAAGTGAGGAATTCAGTAACTGGTGAGAAAAATATTCATAATCATTGGAATATCAGGAAATTTATTAACCTAATAAGTGTATATACCAAAAATCAATCAATTAACCACTAGCTACAAATATATAGGAAATACACTGAAGGTGAAATATTTAAAGACACTATTGTAAACGAATTTCTTGTTTTCTTTTTTGGATTGTTCATTGTGAGTATACAGAAACAGAACAGGATTTCGTGTGTTTATCATGTACCCTGAAACTTTTCTGAACTTGTTTATTAGCTATAATAACTTTTCTGTGAATTCTTTAATTTTTGTACATAGAGAATCACATCATCTGCTTTAGAGATACTTTAACTTCTTCCGTCATAATTTCGAAGGCTTTTATTTCTTTTTCTCATCTAGAGACCTGGCTGGAACTTCCAGTATAATGTTGGGCAGTAACAGTGAAAACAGGAATGCTTGTCTTGATCCTGTTCTTAGAGAGAAAGCTTTTAGTCGCTCACCACTGAGTAAGATGTTAGCTGTGGAATTTTCAAAAATGCTCCATCATACTGAAGATGGTTCCCTTCTATTCCTAGTTTACTGATCGTTTCTCCATAAAAAGGTGTTGCATTCTGTCAAATCACTTTTCTGCAAGAACTGAGATGATCACGTGGTATTTGTGCTTCATTCTATTGACTGTATTATAATTATTGACCCCCTTACAGTGAACCACTATTGCATTCCTAGGTAAGATCCCAGCTGGTCCAGGGACACAATACTCTCAACATTCTGTTGGATTCACTTTGCTAGTATTTTGTTGCCCTGATCCCAGGAGGACACGAGGCTGGAGTTAATTCATAGCTACATACAGGAGTTTAATATCAACAGAGCAATACGCCTTGGGATCTGCAGAAAGAATGCAGATATAAAATAGACTCCCGCTTAGTCACTTCAGATTACTACCACAAAGTACCACAGACTGAGTGTGTGTAAACATCAGACATTTATTTCTCACAGTTCTGGAGACTGGAAGGTCAAGATCAGGATGCCCACATGACTGAGTTCTGGTGTGAACCCTCTGCAAGGTTGCAGACTGCCAATTTCTCTTTGTATCCTCAAATGGTGAGCAGAGAGCAAGCTAGCTCTTTGGTCTCCTATAAGGGCACGCGTGGGTGTGCGTGTCAAGGTGCTTCAGTTGTGTCCGACTCTTTGAGACCCTATGGACTATAGCCCGCTAATACTAATCCATTTTTCATGTGGGCTCCACCTTCATTCCTAATTACCTCCCAAAGACTCCCAAACACTATCACATGGAGTTAGATTTCAACATACGTATTTCACTGGGGCACAAATATTCAGTCCATAGCACGTGCACTTTTGAGACCTCAAAAAGGCTATACTTTCAGTCAAAAGGAATGAGATTAAAGTGACATTTTGCACTGGAAAAAAAAATAGCCTTCCATGAGAAATAAAAATCTAAGTATTGATATGCTGTCAGAATTTACAATACAAATGTAGTACAGGAAGCCCTAAGCTAAAATATGAACAAAAACCTAGTCTTAGATCAGTGAAGGCATTTGATCAGAGGGTGTTTGCTATGACCAATGCTTTCTCTTGGCAAAACTTGGTTAGTCTTTGCCCTGCTTCATTTTGTACTCCAAGGCCAAATTTGCCTGTTATTCCAGCTATCTCTTGACTTCCTACTTTTTCATTCCAGTCTTCTATGATGAAAAAGACATCTTTCTTTTGGTGTTATTTCTAGAAGGTCTTATA